>NC_086448.1:443830022-444140022 GCF_028390025.1 Pseudophryne corroboree | reverse complement strand
ACCCTGACAAATTTGTTCAAGGACTTGAGATTGAGAATTGGCCGGGACTAGGAACAGTGGTGAATAGTACCCCTTGCCTCTCTGAGCTAGAGACACTTGTACTACCACTCCTGTGTCCAGGAGGGACTGTACCACCGAATGAAGAGATTTTGCCTTTACCTGATCCGAAGGGATGTCTGTCAGGCAAAATCGATGAGGGGAACTTTTCTTGAAGGTTACGGCGTAACTTCGAGTGACGACTTCCCGTACCCAGGCATCGGAAGTGGTCTTCAACGATTCCTGGGTAAACCCTAGAAGTCGGCCCCCCATCCTGGGATCTTCCAGGGGGAGGCCCGCCCCATCATGCGGCAGGCTTGTCAGTTTTGGAAGCAGGCTGACAGGCAGCTCAGGCCCATTTGGGTTTGGGCTTAGCATGTTTGGAAGTCTGACCGTGTTTCGGGTATGCCTGACCTTTTGCTTTTCTTGGAGGACGAAAGGAACGAGAGAAAGTACTCCGCTTTCGGCGCAGTACTAGGCAGACATGCCGTTTTAGCAGAAGCTAAGTCCGCCACTATCTTGTTGAGGTCTTCTCCAAAAAGAATGTCTCTCCTAAAAGGGAGCACCTCCCTGGGTTTTCTTGGGAGTCCAGATCAACAGAGGACCACAACCAAAGAATCCGGCGAGCCAGGTTAGATGTAGTAGAAGCCTTGGCCGCCAGAATACCGGCATCAGAAGCCGCCTCTTTCACATAATGAGAAGCTGTGACAATATACGACAGGCATTGTTTAGCGTAATCGGAAGCATTGGAAGGCAACTCAGCTTCCAACTCCTGGGCCCACGCCTCAATGGCCTCTGCAGCCCGAGTTGCTGCAATAGTGGGCATATGCACAGCACCAGTGAGGGTGTATATTGCCTTTAAACAACCCTCCACATGCTTATCTGTCGGTTCCTTCAGAGACGTGACTGTAGTCACAGGCAGAGATGAGGATACTACCAGCCTCGCCACCTGCAAATACACTGGCGGGGGGAGTCTCCCAAGTTTTACTTAGCTCCACAGCAAGTTGATAGCGAGTCAGCATCTTCTTGTGGGGTGTGAATTTCTTACCTGGATTTTCCCAGGACTCCTGACGTATGTCCACTAAGTGGTCAGAGTGAGGTAAAATTTGCTTAACCACTTTCTTTCGTTTGAACCTGTCTGGTTTCTTAGGAACGGCATCAGGCTCTGTGTCATCAGTGATCTGAAGAATCATCCTGATTGCCTCCAACAAGTCAGGAACATCTACCTGTGAACCAGCCTTCCCATCAGAACTATCAGGGTCAGTATAGACACCAGCATCATCAGATGAGGTGTCAGGGACAGTGGTAGACTGTGAGGAAGTAATGGCCCATTTAGATGACCACATTCAGATTTCTTTTTAGTCAGTGACTGGTTTAATTGCTGTAACTGATTGCAGATTTGATCCGCCCAGGGCATATTAACTGCAGGGACCATAATCGGATGTACTGGTACAGGGGTCCCATAGGAGGCGTAAGTTTAGTTACAAGCGTAGTTAATAACGAGGAAAATGTAGGGTCCTTTTGGACCCCCCGTTGCCACTATTCCACTGGGGGGAGAAAGGGAACCCCCAGATCCTGAACTGTCTGCTGCCAAATTTTCCTCAAACATGCCCGCAGCTTCACCTCCACAAACTGTGGGATCAGCTCCAGCTTTGTTGCCCCCTGTAGCCGACATAATTAAAAGTACAATCTTAGGCAACACAGTACAATATCAGCAGCAATATACCTGACAAGCACCCACTGTGCAGCTTATGTACGCAAACAGGGAATTCAAGAGGTATATGGTGAATAAAAAGCACAAAGAAAAATACACGAGTATATCTTGCGAGACACCAATATCAGATAATAAACCTGATGCACTGAGCCCCCTCAGATCATAGAATATAGCGATAGCAATCTGAGTGAGAGACACGAAATGGAGATCACACAGCAGCTACACGCACACACATAGAGTCACAATGTACAATGCAGAAATTAAGACATGCAATAAAACTGTACTGGACTAGCAATACAAAGTAGTACTCAGTATATCTATATAATTAGTAGAAATATCAATGCACAGTAAAGACTGGATGTATATCACAGGGTACTTGTACTATATAACCCTGACCAAATGCACCGTTTCTTAACTAACACTGTCAATAGACATGTAGAATACTTAAGTGTCTTGTAAAATGCACAGCGCTGACGTGCAGGTGGCTCTACAAAGGAGGATTTGCCCAAACAGTCCCAGGAACAGTGCTGCTCTGTGTAATGGCGCCCAAATACTGACGGAGTGAGGGAGAGAGATATATGCAGCTCCAGGCCGGAAACATTACTGTAAATGGCGCCCTGGGGCTGGAGGAGGGGCTACAGGTCCAAACCTTATCCTCCTGCTAGACCTCACCACTGGTACTATGGGCTGTAATAAAAACTTTTTTTATGAGGTAAAAACCGACCTGTGCCCTTGCGCTGGTGGTTTAGTGGAGTCCCTGCTCGACCACAGTGTCTACGTCAGTGCGCGCGGCCCGCCTCCCACCGGCCGTGCCGGATCGCATTTTCAGCGGGACCCGCCTAGGGGACCAACTTACCTCCTCCCTGAGTGTGGCCACGCGATCCAGGAGAACTTCGGCGAGTGTGTGACTAACGGTGAGTAAACCGGAGCCTCCGCTGTAAGTACCCGGCAACCAGGGCGCGGGAGTATACAGCGCCGCTGGGGGAGGTGATGGAGCTGCAGCAGGAGATGTCTTCTCAGGGCTGCTGTAGCAGCCCGCCTGTTGTATGCCTGCTTACTGCATGGCACCAACTACAAAACTGAGCTCCTGTGCACGAAGGCTATGCATCTTGGGAACAGTCAAAGCTTTGAGACTGTTGGTGCCTCGGATCAAGATCCTACTCTACACCCCAATGTTATTCCCTGTGGAGCCCAGTGTACCCCGCAGCAGAAATATATATAAAGAATCCAATAGAGCCGACACTGTAATATTACAGTATATTGCTGTAACTTCATCCCTTCCTTGCACATATCAGTCATAGATCCTGGGGGCTACCCTGAATCAGCTGCTGCTGGGCATCGGTTTATCTAACTCAACAATAACTCCCTAAATTAATTTATATATCCAGAGTGCCAAGTGCATGGAGCCGGCCGCGCATTGTGACAGAAGCGCCCACAAAGCAGCACAGGTATTTCACAAGGGCTTGCCTCTGCCTGATCGCCAGTGGGTTAGTATTCATACTCACCATCACCGAGATGGATCCACCGCACCGTGGCCGCACTGTCTCTTCCGCCGAGGTCCGCGCCGATGACGACAATGACGTTTGGCGCGCAGACCTCCTCTTCCGGGCAGCCGGGTGGGGACGGGCCTTTTCTCCTACTAGCAGCCGGTGGACGCGATGCGCAGTAGTCAGGACACATTACATTGCAATGGTAACGTGCAGGGGTGGGGCCTCATAACAGGTGGCCACGCACACCAATCGGCCCTACGGGACTTTCCAAAACAAAACTAATGGCCAGTCCGGCCATGCACTAAGCACTTCAAATCTTCGTAGCCCCATAAAGATTTAGAAAATGTGAGTTTGAAAGGGAGGGAAGAGAACAAAGATCAGAAGTACAGAACAAGGTTGGGAACAGAGCCTATTCTGTTAGCATGTGTAGCCTAATGTAACCCGGCTGAGCTGCTGTTGCCCTAGACCAAATAACAGTACTAGCAGTTGACCAGAGCAGCTAAACCAAGGCCGAAATGTGGCAAACTGAAGTGGAAAGGTGGCATCCTATGAGAATACAACCCACAGGGCCGTCTTTTCGTATGGGCTCAATGGGCTCTTGCCCATTACTACGCTGATAGCTGAGGGCCCCCTCTTTCCAGGGGTACCAGATTTCTGAAAATCGGCCGTGGGGAACTGGAGATATCCGACTTCAAAGCAGTGGTCCCCATCCAAGCCTGTTAATTGTTCTTCCCAGCCAGATATCTCGGGTTCTGTCTGACTTAGAGTTTTTCTGAGGGTATACTACAAAAGCTGGCACTCTCCCCCTTTCAGGGGACGCTGGCAGCTTGTCTCTACTATGCCCAGAACCAGAGATATCAGCCTTCAAGCAGCTGGTCCCTGCTCTAGCTCCACACGCTTAATATGCAGTTTTAGATTTTTGCTGGTGTATTGCTCTGGATCTTGAAGTCTGATCCCCAAGTCCCCAGTACCTCCTGAAAGGTGAGACTCTCTAGGTTTTTTTTAATCTCATTAAAGCTAAGAAATCTATTTCCAGGAACTGAAGATATCTGCAGTAAAGCCAGCTGCCCTGACCCCCGGAAAATGATGAATATTAAGCCCACTCCACTATCCACCCCTCCCCTGTGTAATAAACAGCCCCTACCACCCTGGAAGTCATGTACCATGGCCCCGTCATTCAGCACAGTGTCCCCTTCTACAGTTTAGGGTTCTCCTTCCCGTCCCATTTGTGCAGTAAAGGAGTAAATAACAGAAATTATTTCTCCAGGTCCTACATGCTGAGCGAAACATAGAACCCCCCTACCCCCGTGTGACATCAAAGCTGCCGCTGATAGCACCCCCCACCGCTACCGCTGATCGATGGGTAGGAGCCCCAGTGCATTGCTGTGCCCAGGGGCCTACACTGCTGTTAAGACGGCTCTGACAACCCATTCTACTGATGTTTGACTATGGAGATTGTACAGCTGTAGTTGATTTGCTGCCACTGTTAGCAAAGGATGTTAATAAAAAGGCCAAACACACTCATTTGAAGTAGTGTCCACATACTCTTGCCCATACAGTGTATAACATTTCACTTTTAGGAATACAACTAACCCAATATACTGTACAGTACCTAAATTTGACAATGTTTTTTTGTGGTTGATCGGATTGTGGCTTGTTGTAAAATGATGCAGCATCCACTAAATAAATATGTTTGCTTTCTACTTTTGTACATGAACAATTTGGATGTAGTAGCTTCCTCAAGAGCAGCATGCTGAGTCACTTGGATAACGTGATTTGCTGATGTGATTGGTTGAACTAGATAACTAAAGAATGAGCAGGAGATAAAGAGGTGTATTTACTAAAGTGTAGGTTTTTAGAAGTAGAGATGTTGCCTATAGCAACCAATCAGATTCTACTTATTTTTCTAGCACCTTCTAGAAGATAATACCTAGAATCTGACTGGCTGCTATGGCCAACATCTCCACTTCTAAAAACCCGCACTTTAGTAAATACACCCCGAAGAGTACATTAAAGTGCTGAGACTCTAATAAATGCACCTGAAAAAAAATAGACATAGAGACAGCCAAGTCATGGATTACATAGTAAGTATACATTACTTGCATGCATTAGATTTCAAAACTACATTCCCAAATATACATTACCAATACAAATGATCTTGCTGAGACCAGATGCTTCAGTTACCATGTTCTCTTGTGGAATTGCAATACATATTTATGAGAGCAACACAAAATTAACTTACTTCTTTTTGTGGTCCGGACCTAAAGTAAGGGGGAAAAAATGTAAAAAATAACCATGAACAAAATGCAAATAATGAAAGAAATGAAGGGCTGTCTTACAGTAGATGACTGACCTACAAATAATGGTGGCAGTGTTTGTGCTCAGCTAATACTTAAAAATATAGTCATTCAATTCAATAGCAACAAGTATTGAATTAATATAAAGTCTGGTCTTATGAGTCAATATTTCAGTGATGTCACTATTTTCTAGCAAACTGATAGGATGTTACAGATAAAGCCTACAAATTGGATGTTCCATGATACAAATATACATTTATACATTTTAGATGGGGGTGGAGATAGAAAAAGCACCTAATAGTGTAGTATGTTACAATACTGTAGGCCTTAAATCTTCACATGATTTTTGTGTGAGTCCTGGCTGGATATAACATCTCATGACGTGATAATTACCTGGCACATAAAGAATAATGAATACATTACTGAATTGATTGCATATGAGAGGACACCTACAGTAACAGGAGAGCTTTACTACACCTGGGAATTCGACTTCTACAGATACACTTAAGAAAGTCAAATCAATAGCCACGGTTAGTGGCAAAGATGAGCGGAGACTCATCTGTACTTGCTGACCATATCTTTGTGGCCATTCCATTTCCAACATACCATAAGAATAAGGCGACAGAACAAGAAATAAATGGTATGAGATATTTAACAGAGAAACCACTTCTAAAATGTCCTCAAGTATAAAGGGGTATGTCTATTGACACGGCAGAAGTGCGAATGTTAGCGGGACCCAGCGGGGATAGCTTGCATAGCGGCATGCATGGAGGGAGCGGTGGCCATGTAAAAGACCTGCCTAAAGGCTGCCTCCCCCCTCAGGTGAAGACAGAAGACGCCTGAAGCTCTGGGGACTCGGCGGCCATGCAAAAGAGCTGCTTAAAGGGCGCCCCTCCCAGGTGGAGAAAGATGATAGAAAAGTTCACAATGCAAATTGGATCCGAATTCTCACGGTATATTTAGACAAGGAAACATCCGATTTTTCAGACCAACCGGAAAGCGTTTATTAGTATAACAACTGCACAGTGTGATAGAAAGTCAGCCATTGTCACCAAAATAGTTCCATGACTGAAGCAACACATAAACCCCATATAAACCCAGTCCTCCAGGATGCACAAGCAGCTCCTGCTGATTAAAATAATTATGCTGCATGTCTATATTCTGTGTGTAATTGTGGCTGTATCGGCATACCAAATTATGTTACAGTGTTTGGCAGGAAACCGCTGTAGCATAACATATGCAGACGCAACAGCAATTATACACAGAATATAGGCATTCTGCATATCATTTTAAACAGCAGACGCATTTTGTTTTGCATGTAAGAAGCATTTCCTGGGGCAAAAATGACATGTACAGTACACAGACTATTTGGAGAGATCAAAGATTTTTTGTTTTTAGAAACAAGTTTAAAAATGTTTATTTGTTGTAAATGTGCTGTAATGGTGTACTTGTAATGTTTTTCAACATTGACAAATACAACTTGCCCCCCAAAACAACTCAATTTATGTCCGAATGTGTAGAGCTGTTTGGTGCGAGGAAAACATCTGGATCTAACTTTTTTATTCAGGTTGGATTGCAAAATTTGAGAATCGTATATGCGCAGCATTCGCATTGCGTGCGCGCACCTGTGAAGTGCAATTCTTTTTGTGAATGCATTGTGTTGCAGCGCAATCATTTTTTCATTGCCAGGAAGCCAGCGTTTATGGGCGTTAACATGGGGGTAAATTTACTAAGGTGGGAGATTTTTAGAACAGGTGATGTTGCCCATAGCAACCAATCAGATTATATCTATTATCTGCTAGAAGCAGCTAGATAAATGTTAAGTAGAATCTGATTGGTTGCCATGGGCAACATCACCAGTTCTAAAAATCTCCCACCTTAGTAAATTTACACCATGGCGTTTTCTGGGTGTGTCAGAAAAAACGCAGGCGTGCCCAGGCGTTTTAAGGCAGGTTTCTGACGTCAGCGATTACCATTTCCAGCCTCTTGCGTCTGCAGAATTGTGGACGACCTTGCCGGGTACAGATGGAAAAAATCTTTGATGTTCTGGTAATTGCGTATGATTTTGCGATCAGAACGCACATTACGATGCATTCGCAATTTCTGCAATGGGTGTTTTTTCTCTATTTCTGGGCGGCAACTATTTGATCGCAACAACTACTTGAATGAGGTCCCTTATTCTTTCCACTTTCTCACTTATTTTAGAAAATAAGTGAAGAAAAAATGGCACAGATTCATAATCAAATACTTGTTTATCGCAAAATAGCAAAAATCATTCATCAAAAGAAATGGAGAACAGACACCCAAAATGTGGCTACATAGTCTTTTATACTCCGGCCAGTAACTGAACAAACATAATAAGACTGTGAGCTGCTTTTGGGGAAGCAGCACTGGCCCGAAACCACTCTGTTTGAGTGATTTGCAGAACTTCGGTGTCGGAGACGGTCCCTGAAAGATGAGGAGTGCTGCAGCCGACCTGTGTTCTCCATCATCAAGGACAACAATGCTGCTATGCGGGCACCAGGGTGACCATGGCCCAGTTAGACAAGGCATCTCATCGGGATCCATCTGCTTGATACCTGACAAAATGCTCTGTCTGAGCAAGCTTTCTGTACGCTGGGTGCCCCATCAGCTGACTCGAGAGCCGATGGAGGCTCGGGTGACTTGGTGCCGCAATATGCTAGCTTGGTTTCATGGCGGCCAATCAAGCTCAGTCTGGGAGATTATCAGTGACTATGAATTCTGGAATGTGAGCGCAGCATGGCCAAGCAGATGGTGGCTGTTTTTGTGGCCATTGCCAGGAGTCATCAAAGAACTCGCACTCATGGTGTCCTTCTCCATCATAACAATGCACCTGCCCACAAGTCCAGGAAAGTGGTGGATTTTCTGTCCCATGATCGTATCCAGGAGCTTGGTCATTCAAACCAGGCCCCCTGCGATACAAATCAAATGCAAGTTGCATGGGATTCGTTTTGAGTCACCAGAAGCTGCTGTGGAGACCTTCATCCAGCATGTATAAGACATACCTTCTTCAGACTGGTACAGCTGTTTCACAAAGTGGTTTTAGCTACTAGGGAGGCCAATCCCGGGCCGTTTTTCTCAATCTCGGGATTCGGGATTGAAAAACGGTCAATCCCGGGATTCCAGGGATTGCAGTAGGGACCAGTGAAGGTTGTAGGGAGCAGCGCTGGAGGGAGGGTGTAGGTAGCGGTGCGAGAGGGAAGTAGGGTGTAGGTAGCGGTGCGAGAGGGAAGTAGGGCTTAGGTAGCGGTGCGGGAGGTAGGGAGGGGGTAGGTAGCGGTGCGGGAGGGTGGGTGTAGGTAGCACTGCGGGAGGGTGGGTGTAGGTAGTGGTGCGGGAGGGAGGGTGTAGGTAGCGGCGAGGGAGGGAGGGTGGGTGTACGTAATAACACTTACTATAAGGCGGGCGGCCGCGGCAGCCATGGACACACTGAACGCGGCGACATTTCAAATGAAGCGCTGGCCGCCAGCCAACCGGAGCTGGCGGACCGGCAGCCAATCAGGGAAGCGGCCGCAGCAGTCGCTCCTGATTGGCTGCCGCTGCTGCAGCAGCTTCCCTGATTGGCTGCCGGTCCGCCAGCTCTGATTGGCTGGCGGCCAGCGCTACATTTGAAGTGCCGCCGCGTTCAGCTTGTCCATGGCTGCCGCGGCCGCCCGCCTAATAGTAAGTGTTATTACTTACACCCACCCTCCCTCCCGCGCCGCTACCAACCCTCCCGCACATGCGCACTGTAATCCCTTGAATCCTGGGATTGGAGGCTCAAATACCGGCATTTTTGGGCCCAAATCCCGGGATCCCGCCGATCCCGGGATTGGCCTCCCTAGTTTCAGCACATGCAACTTTGCATAAACGCCTCTGTAAATATAATACTTTTTGTGCATCCAGAAACTTATTGCACATCCCTTGTATGTAGAGTAAAGATTATTAGCATTTCTAAATGATGTGCAGACTTAAGAGCCCTAAACACTGGTTGATACCAGTGAAAGATATGAACGATCTCGTTCATTAATGAACAGGATATCGCTCATATCTTTCAGTGTGTAGGCACCAGCGATGAACGATGCGCGGCCCCGCGCTCGTTCATCGCTGGTGCCAGCTCGTTTAAACATGCAGGCCAATATGGACAATATCGGCGGTCGGGCAGCTCGACGGCGGGTCACCGAGTCTGTAGGGCCCTTAACTGATTTATCAAAAAGCAATAACCAACGTAATTAGGTTCATCCAAGTCCCTTATTGATTACCTCTATTAACTTTTATATCAGAATATAAAAAATAAATGTTGTTTGTATATCTCCATTTTATAGGACTCTCTTCACTCATGTGCTTTTACTTTCCTCACTTCTACCACCATCTCCACCCTATTGCCTAACTTAACCTTTGTGTTCTGTCGCCCTGCTGCTTATTTTGATATTACTTCTGTTTATAAACCATGTCCTGCAAAGTTCTGTACTGCAAGTCACTTTTTTGTTTTGTTTTTGCTCATACTATTTATGTACTTTGTAAGGTGCTGCAGACCTCTTATGGTACCATATAAAATAAGAATTTACTCACCGGTAATTCTATTTCTCGTAGTCCGTAGTGGATGCTGGGTACTCCGTAAGGACCATGGGGTATAGACGGGCTCCGCAGGAGACTGGGCACTCTTAAAAGAAAGATTAGGTACTATATCTGGTGTGCACTGGCTCCTCCCTCTATGCCCCTCCTCCAGACCTCAGTTAGGGAAACTGTGCCCGGAAGAGCTGACATTACTAGGAAAGGATTTGGAATCCAGGGTAAGACTCATACCAGCCACACCAATCACACCGTACAACTTGTGATAACTATACCCAGTTAACAGTATGAACAACAAATGAGCCTCATTAACAGATGGCTCATAACAAAACCCTTTAGTTAAGCAATAACTATATACACGTATTGCAGAGAGTCCGCACTTGGGACGGGCTCCCAGCATCCACTACGGGCTACGAGAAATAGAATTACCGGTGAGTAAATTCTTATTTTCTCTGACGTCCTAGTGGATGCTGGGTACTCCGTAAGGACCATGGGGATTATACCAAAGCTCCCAAACGGGCGGGAGAGTGCGGATGACTCTGCAGCACCGAATGAGCAAACTCAAGGTCCTCCTCAGCCAGGGTATCAAACTTGTAGAATTTTGCAAATGTGTTTGAACCCGACCAAGTAGCAGCTCGGCAAAGTTGTAAAGCCGAGACCCCTCGGGCAGCCGCCCAAGATGAGCTCACTTTCCTTGTTGAATGGGCTTTTACTGATTTAGGATGCGGCAGTCCAACCGCAGAATGTGCAAGTTGAATCGTGCTACAGATCCAGCGAGCAATAGTCTGCTTTGAAGCAGGAGCACCCAGCTTGTTGGGTGCATGCAGGATAAATAGCGAGTCAGTTTTTCTGACTCCAGCTGTCCTGGAAACATAGATTTTTAGGGCCCGGACTACGTCCAGCAACTTGGAATCCTCCAAGTCCCGAGTAGCCGCAGGCACCACAATAGGTTGGTTCAAATGAAAAGCTGATGACACCTTTGGGAGAAACTGGGGACGAGTCCTCAATTCTGCTCTGTCCATATGGAAAATCAGATACGGGCCTTTACACGACAAAGCTGCCAATTCTGACACACACCTGGCCGAAGCCAAGGCCAATAGCATGACCACTTTCCACGTGAGATATTTTAGCTCCACGGTTTTAAGTGGCTCAAACCAATGTGATTTTAGGAAATCCAACACAACGTTGAGATCCCAAGGTGCCACTGGAGGCACAAAAGGGGGCTGAATATGGAGCACTCCCTTAACAAACGTTTGAACTTCAGGCAGTGAAGCCAGTTCTTTTTGAAAGAAAATAGACAGGGCCGAAATCTGGACTTTTATGGAACCCAATTTAAGGCCCATAGTCACTCCTGACTGTAGGAAGTGCAGAAATCGACCCAGCTGAAATTCCTCCGTTGGGGCCTTCTTGGCCTCACACCAAGCAACATATTTTCGCTATATGCGGTGATAATGTTTTGCTGTCACATCCTTCCTAGCTTTTATCAGCGTAGGAATTACTTCATCCGGAATGCCCTTTTCCTTTAGGATCCGGCGTTCAACCGCCATGCCGTCAAACGCAGCCGCGGTAAGTCTTGGAACAGACAGGCCCCTGCTGCAACAGGTCCTGTCTGAGAGGCAGAGGCCATGGGTCCTCTGTGATCATCTCTTGAAGTTCTGGGTACCAAGTCCTTCTTGGCCAATCCGGAACAATGAGTATAGTTCTTACTCCCCTTTTTCTTATTATCCTCCGTACCTTGGGTATGAGAGGAAGAGGAGGGAACACATACACCGACTGGTACACCCACGGTGTCACTAGAGCATCCACAGCTATCGCCTGAAGGTCCCTTGACCTGGCGCAACACTGCTGACAGTGCTAGCACGTGATTCTCTGCCCATCGAAGAATCCTTGTGGCTTCTGCCATTGCCATCCTGCTTCTTGTGCCGCCCTGTCGATTTACATGGGCGACTGCCGTGATGTTGTCTGACTGAATCAGAACTGGTTGGTTTTGAAGCAGGGCGTTGTAAATGGCCCTTAGTTCCAGAATATTTATGTGTAGGGAAGTTTCCTGACTCGACCATTGTCCTTGGAAGTTCCTTCCCTGGGTGACTGCCCCCCAACCTTGGAGGCTTGCATCCGTGGTCACCAGGACCCAGTCCTGTATGCCGAATCTGCGACCCTCGAGTAGATGAGCACTCTGCAGCCACCACAGCAGAGACACCCTGGCCCTCTGGGACAGGGTGATCAACCGATGCATCTGGAGATGCGATCCGGACCACTTGTCTAACAGATCCCACTGAAAGATCCTTGCATGGAATCTGCCGAAGGGAATTGCTTCGTAAGAAGCTACCATCTTTCCCAGGATTCGCGTGCAGTGATGCACCGACACCTGCTTTGGTTTCAGGAGGTCCCTGACCAGAGATGATAATTCCTGGGCCTTCTCCTCCGGGAGAAACACCTTCTTCTGTTCTGTGTCCAGAATCATGCCCAAGAACAGCAGACGCTTCGCAGGAATCAGCTGTGACTTTGGGATATTCAGAATCCAGCTGTGCTGATGCAGCACTTCCTGAGATAGTGCTACGCTGACTAGCAACTGCTCTTTGGACCTCGCCTTTATAAGGAGATCGTCCAAGTACGGGATAATTATGACTCCTTTCTTTCGGAGGAGCATCATCATTTCGGCCATTACCTTGGTAAATACCCGCGGTGCCGTGGACAGACCAAACGGCAGCGTCTGGAATTGGTAATGACAGTCCTGTACCACAAACCTGAGGTACTCCTGGTGGGGTGGATAAATGGGGACATGCAGGTAAGCATCCTTGATGTCCAATGACACCATAAAATCCCCCTCTTCCAGGCTTGCAATAACCGCCCTGAGCGATTCCATCTTGAACTTGAACTTTTTTATATAAATGTTCAAGGATTTCAAATTTAGAATGGGTCTCACCGAACCGTCTGGTTTCGGTACCACAAACATTGTGGAATAGTAACCCCGTCCCTGTTGAAAGAGGGGTACCTTGATTATCACCTGCTGAAGATACAGCTTGTGAATTGCCGCCAGTACTACCTCCCTTTCTCTGAGAGCAGCAGGCAAGGCTGATTTGAGGTAACGGCGAGGGGGAGTCGCCTCGAACTCCAGCTTGTATCCCTGTGATACTACTTGCAGAACCCAGGGATCCACCCGTGAACGAACCCACTGGTCGCTGAAGTTCCGGAGACGCGCCCCCACCGCACCTGGCTCCGATTGTGGAGCCCCAGCGTCATGCGGTGGACTTAGAGGAAGCGGGGGAAGATATTTGATCCTGGGAACTGGCTGTCTGGTGCAGCTTTTTCCCTCTTCCCTTGCCTCTGGGCAGAAAGGAAGCGCCATTGACCCGCTTGCCTTTCTGGGGCCGAAAGGACTGTACCTGATAATACGGTGCTTTCTTAGGCTGTGAGGGAACCTGAGGTAAAAATGTCGACTTCCAAGCTGTTGCTGTGGAAACGAGGTCCGAGAGACCATCCCCAAACAATTCCTCACCCTTGTAAGGCAAAACCTCCATGTGCCTTTTAGAATCCGCATCACCTGTCCACTGCCGAGTCCATAATACTCTCCTGGCAGAAATGGACATTGCATTAATTCTAGATGCCAGCCGGCAAATATCCCTCTGTGCATCTCTCATATATAAGACAACGTCTTTAATATGCTCTATGGTTAGCAAAATCGTATCCCTGTCGAGGGTTCAATATTATCTGACAGAGTATCGGACCAAGCTGCTGCAGCACTACACATCCAAGCTGAAGCAATTGCAGGTCTCAGTATAGTACCTGAGTGTGTATATACAGACTTCAGGATAGCCTCCTGCTTTCTATCCGCAGGCTCCTTTAAGGCGGCCGTATCCTGAGACGGCAGTGCCACCTTTTTTGACAAGCGTGTGAGCGCTTTATCCACCCTAGGGGATGTCTCCCAACGTAACCTGTCCTCTGGCGGGAAAGGGTACGCCATCAGTAACTTTTTAGAAATCACCAGTTTCTTATCGGGGGAAGCCCACGCTTCTTCACACACTTCATTCAACTCATCTGATGGGGGAAAAGTCACTGGTTGCTTTTTCTCCCCAAACATAATACCCTTTTTAGTGGTACCTGGGTTAATGTCAGAAATGTGCAACACATTTTTCATTGCCGTAATCATGCAACGGGTGGCCCTAGTGGAATGTACATTAGTCTCGTCCTCGTCGACACTGGAGTCAGACTCCGTGTCGACATCTGTGTCTGCCATCTGAGGTAGCGGGCATTTTTGAGCCCCTGATGGCCTTTGAGACGCCTGGGCAGGCACTGGCTGAGAAGCCGGCTGTCCCACAGCTGTTATGTCATCGAACCTTTTATGCAAGGAGTTCACACTGTCGTGTAATACCTTCCACATATCCACCCACTCTGGTGTCGGCCCCGCAGGGGGTGACATCACACTTATCGGCACCTGCTCCGCCTTCACATAAGCTTCCTCATCAAACATGTCGACACATCCGTACCGACACACCGCACACACACAGGGAATGCTCTGACTGAGGACAGGACCCCACTAAGTCCTTAGGGGAGACAGAGAGAGAGTATGCCAGCACACACCACAGCGCTATATATCACAGGGATGCACACTATACTGAGTGATTTTTCCCAATAGCTGCTATTATACACAATTTGCGCCTAAATTTATGTGCCCCCCCTCTCTTTTTTACCCTAGAAGTCTGGACCTGCAGGGGAGAGTCTGGGGAGCGTTCTTCCAGCGGAGCTGTGAAGAGAAAATGGCGCTGGTGTGCTGAGGAAGATAGCCCCGCCCCTTTCTCGGCGGACTTCTCCCGCTTTTTTATATGTTTTATGGCGGGGGATTATGCACATATACAGTTTAATAACTGTATTATGTGCTATTTAGCCATGTAAGGTACTCTAATTGCTGCCCAGGGCGCCCCCCCCCCCCCCCCCCCCAGCGCCCTGCACCCATCAGTGACCGGAGTGTGTGGTGTGCAGAGGGAGCAATGGCGCACAGCTGCAGTGCTGTGTGCTACCTTAAAGAAGACCGGAGTCTTCAGCCGCCGATTTTCCACTTCTCTTCGTTCTTCTGGCTCTGCGAGGGGGACGGCGGCGCGGCTCCGGGACCGGACGACCGAGGCTGGGCCTGTGTTCGATCCCTCTGGAGCTAATGGTGTCCAGTAGCCTTAGAAGCCCAAGCTAGCTGCAAGCAGGTAGGTTCGCTTCTCTCCCCTCAGTCCCACGAAGCAGTGAGTCTGTTGCCAGCAGATCTCACTGAAAATAAAAAACCTAACAAATACTTTCTTTTCTAGGAAGCTCAGGAGAGCCCCTAGGGTGCATCCAGCTCTGGCCGGGCACAGATACTAACTGAGGTCTGGAGGAGGGGCATAGAGGGAGGAGCCAGTGCACACCAGATATAGTACCTAATCTTTCTTTTAAGAGTGCCGAGTCTCCTGCGGAGCCCGTCTGTACCCCATGGTCCTTACGGAGTACCCAGCATCCACTAGGACTTCAGAGAAATAAATAATACCACCACCACCACCACCTAGGGGCATGCATGCCCATCTGAGAAATACACTGTAATTAGTCTTCCCCTCTACATGGAATTGGAACATATCAATAACAATGGCTAACTCAGTTATGAAACTTATGGAAGAGAAAAATATTCAGCAAAACTGTACTTTGACAAAGTTTTCACCTACAGCAACCTCTATTCCCATAGAATGCTATGTTTTTTTTCCCGCCAGTACTAGTTTATCCAAAAAGACTACAACTTTAAGTTGTGATAATTTGTCAAATTACAGTAGCTGTCAGGAAAGGATACTAACATGTACAAGAAATGATACACTGTACTCTGGTTAATAACAACGACCGGCTAGTTCTGAACCACGTTACAACACACACAAAATCCAAAGAGCAAATTCAACCCAAAGCAACAGCTGAACACACTTACCGGTACTTTGCAGAGTCACTTGACTCTACCCAGGTGTCTGTAAGAAAAGATCAAACAAGAATAAATTATTGTGAACATGTATATTGTACAAACAGAAAGCAACTCACAGTAAAGCTGCACTACCACAGAGTAAAAGATTTGACTAAGATTATCCTAACCACCGATATCCAGTGCTAGGGAAAAAAAAATTGCTGGTGCTGCAATACATAAATAGCAAAGTAATTTAGGTCCCCAATTTAAAACACCAGTGGAAAAAAATAAGATTTTACTCACCGGTAAATCTATTTCTCGTAGTCCGTAGTGGATGCTGGGGACTCCGTAAGGACCATGGGGAATAGCGGCTCCGCAGGAGACTGGGCACAACTAAAGAAAACTTTAGGACTACCTGGTGTGCACTGGCTCCTCCCACTATGACCCTCCTCCAGACCTCAGTTAGGATACTGTGCCCGGAAGAGCTGACACAATAAGGAAGGATTTTGAATCCCAGGTAAGACTCATACCAGCCACACCAATCACACCGTATAACTCGTGATACTATACCCAGTTAACAGTATGATAACAACTGAGCCTCTCAACAGATGGCTCAACAATAACCATTTAGTTAGGCAATAACTATATACAAGTATTGCAGACAATCCGCACTTGGGATGGGCGCCCAGCATCCACTACGGACTACGAGAAATAGATTTACCGGTGAGTAAAATCTTATTTTCTCTAACGTCCTAAGTGGATGCTGGGGACTCCGTAAGGACCATGGGGATTATACCAAAGCTCCCAAACGGGCGGGAGAGTGCGGATGACTCTGCAGCACCGAATGAGCAAACTCTAGGTCCTCCTCAGCCAGGGTATCAAACTTGTAGACTCTTGCAAGAGTGTTTGAACCCGACCAAGTAACAGCTCGGCAAATTTGTAAAGCCGAGACCCCTCGGGCAGCCGCCCAAGAAGAGCCCACTTTCCTCGTGGAATGGGCTTTCACAGATTTAGGGTGCGGCAGTCCAGCCGCGGAATGTGCAAGTTGAATCGTGCTACAGATCCAGCGAGCAATAGTCTGCTTAGAAGCAGGAGCAACCAGCTTGTTGGGTGCATACAGGATAAATAGCGAGTCAGTTTTCCTGACTCCAGCCGTCCTGGAAACATATACTTTTCAGGGCCCTGACTACGTCCAGAAACTTGGAATCCTCCAAGTCCCAAGTAGCCGCAGGCACCACAATAGGTTGGTTCACATGAAAAACTGCTACCACCTTAGGAAGGAATTGGGAACGAGTCCTCAATTCCGCCTTATCCATATAAAATACAGATAAGGGCTTTTGACAAACCGCCAATTCTGATACACGCCTGGCCGACGCCAAGGCCCACAACATGACCACTTTCCACGTGAGGTATTGTAGCTCCACGGATTTAAGTGGCTCAACCCAATGAGACTTCAGGAAATCCAACACTACGTTGAGATCCCACGGTGCCACTGGAGGCACAAACGGGGGCTGACTATGCAGCACTCCCTTAACAAAAGTCTGAACTTCAGGCAGTGAAGCCAGTTCTATTTTGGAAGAAAATCGATAGAGCCGAAATCTGGACCTTAATGGAACCCAATTTAAGGCCCATAGTCACCTCTGACTTGTAGGAAGTGCAGAAATCGACCTAGCTGAAATTCCTCCTTTGGGGCCTTCCTGGCCTCACAGCACGCAACATATTTCCGCCATATGCGGTGATAATGGTTTGCGTTCACTTCTTTCCTAGCTTTAAATAGCGTAGGGATAACTTCCTCCGGAATGCCCTTTTCCTTCAGGATCCGGCGTTCAACCGCCATGCCGTCAAACGCAGCCGCGGTAAATCTTGGAACAGACAGGGCCCCTGCTGCAGCAGGTCCTGTCTGAGCGGCAGAGGCCATGGGTCCTCTGAGATCATTTCTTGGAGTTCTGGGTACCAAGCTCTTCTTGGCCACCCGAAACAATGAGTATAGTTCTTACTCCTCTCCTTATTATTCTCATCACCCTGGGTATGAGAGGCAGAGAAGGGAACACATACACCGACTGGTACACCCACGGTGTTACCAGAGCGTCCACAGCTATCGCCTGAGGGTCCCTTGACCTGGCGCAATATCTTTGTAGCTTTTTGTTGAGGCGGGACGCCATCCTGTCCACCTGTGGCCTTTCCCCACGGTGTACAATCATTTGGAAGACTTCTGGATGAAGTCCCCACTCTCCCGGGTGGAGGTCGTGTCTGCTGAGAAAATCTGCTTCTCAGTTGTCCACTCCGGGAATGAACACTGCTGACAGTGCTAACACATGATTTTCCGCCCATCGGAGAATCCTTGTGGCTTCTGCCATCGCTATCCTGCTTCTTGTGCCGCCCTGTCGGTTTACATGAGCGACCGCCGTGATGTTGTCCGACTGGATCAGCACCGGCCGGTGTTGAAGCAGGGGTCTAGCCTGACTTAGGGCATTGTAAATGGCCCATAGTTCCAGAACATTTATGTGTAGTGAAGTCTCCTGACTTTCCCATAGGCCTTGGAAGTTTCTTCCCTGTGTGACTGCCCCCCAGCCTTGAAGGCTGGCATCCGTGGTCACCAGGACCCAGTCCTGTATGCCGAATCTGCGGCCCCCTAGAAGATGAGCACTCTGCAGTCACCACTACAGCGACACCCTGGCCCTTGGAGACAGGGTTATCCGCCGATGCATCTGAGGATGCGACCCGGACCACTTGTCCAACAGATCCCACTGGAAGATCCTTGCATGGGACTTGGCGAATGGAAATTCTTCGTAAGAAGCTATCATCTTTCCCAAGGCTCGCGTGCATTGATGCACCGATACCTGTATTTGTATTAGGAGGTCTCCGTCTAGAGACGCCAACTCCATGGACTTCTCCACCGGGAGAAACCCTTTTTATCCTGTTCTGTGTCCAGAACCATAGCCAGGAACAGTAGACGCGTCGTAGGAACCAGCTGCGACTTTGGAATATTCAGAATCCAGCCGTGCTGTTGTAGCACTTCCCGAGATAGTGCTACTCCGACGAACAACTGCTCCCTGGACCTCGCCTTTATAAGGAGATCGTCCAAGTACGGGATAAGTACTTCAGCCATTACCCTGGTAAATACCTTCGGTGCCGGGGACAGACCAACGGCAACGTCTGGAATTGGTAATGACAATCCTGTACCACAATTTTGAGGTACACCTGGTGAAGAGGGTAAACAGGGACATGCAGGTAAGTATCCTTGATGTCCAGTGATACCCTGAAATTTTCCAGGCTTGCAATAATCGCCCTGAGCGATTCCATTTTGAACTTGAACCTTCGTATATAAGTGTTCAAGGATTTCAATTTTAGAATGGGTCTCACCGAACCGTCTGGTTTCGGTACCACAATCATTTTGGAATAGTAACCCCGGCCTTGTTGAAGGAGGGGTACCTTGATTTCCCCTGCTGGAAGTACAGCTTGTGAATTGCCGCCAGTACTACCTTTCTCCGAGGGCAGCAGGCAAGGCTGATGTGAGGCAACGGCGAGGGGGAGTCGTCTCGAACTCCAGCCTGTATCCCTGTGATACTACTTGCAGAACCTAGGGATCCACCTGTGGGCAAGCCCATTGGTCCCTGCAGTTCCCGAGACGCGCCCCCACCGCACCTGTCTCCACCTGTGGAGCCCCAGCGTCATGCGGTGGACTCAGAGGAAGCGAGGGAAGATATTTGATCCTGGGAACTCGCTGACTGGTGCAGCTTTTTCCTTCTTCCCTTGTCTCTGTGCAGAAAGGAAGTGCCTTTGACCCGCTTGCTTTTCTGAAGCCGAAAGGACTACCTGAAAATACGGTGCTTTCTTAGGCTTTTGTGAGGAAACCGGAGGTAAAAAATTTTCTTCCCAGCTGTTGCTGTGGATACGAGGTCCCAGAGACCATCCCCAAACAATTCCTCACCCTTATTAGGCAGAATCTCCATGTGCCTTTTAAAGGCAGCATCACCTGTCCACTGCCGGGTTTCTAATACCCTCCTGGCAGAATGGACATTGCATTAATTCTGGATGCCAGCCAGCAAATATCCCTCTGTGCATCCTTTATATATAAGACAACGTCTTAAATATGCTCAATGTTAGCAAAATATTATCCCTGTCTTAGCGTATTAATATTATCTGACAGGGTATCCGACCACGCTGCAGCAGCACTATTTATGCTGAGGCAATTGCAGGTTTCAGTATATAACCTGAGTGTGTAAATACAGACTTCAGGATCGCCTCCTGCTTTTTATCAGCAGGTTCCTTCAAGGTGGCCGTATCCTAAGACGGCAGTACCACCTTTTGACAAACGTGTGAGCGCCTTATCCACCCTAAGGGATATCTCCCAACGTGACCTATCCTCTGGCGGGAAAGGGTACGCCATCAGTAACTTTTTAGAAATTACCAGTTTCTTATCGGGGGAAACCACGCTTCTTTACACACTTCATTCATTCATCTGATGGGGGAACAAAACACTGGCTGCTTTTTCTCCCCAAAAATAAAACCCCTTTTATGTGGTACTTGGGTTCATGTCAGAAAATGCGTAACACATTTTTCATTGCCGAGATCATGTAACGGATGTTCCTAGTGGATTGTGTATATGTCTCAACCTCGTCGACACTGGAGTCAGACTCTGTGTCGACATCTGTGTCTGCCATCTGAGGTAACGGGCGTTGTTTGAGCCCCTGATGGCCCTTGAGACGCCTGGGCAGGCGCGGGGTGAGAAGCCGGCTGTCCCACAGCTGTTACGTCATCCAGCCTTTTATGTAAGTAGTTGACACTGTCGGTTAATACCTTCCACCTATCCATCCACTTTGGTGTCGGCCCCACAGGGGGCGACATCCCATTTATCGGCCTCTGCTCCGCCTCCACGTAACCTTCCTCATCCAACATGTCGACACAGCCGTACCGACACACCGCACACACACAGGGAATGCTCTGACTGAGGACAGGACCCCACAAAGTCCTTTGGGGAGACCGAGAGAGAGTATGCCAGCACACACCAGAGCGCTATATAATTTAGGGATTAACACTATATTGAGTGAATTTTTCCCAATAGCTGCTTGTATATACAATATTGCGCCTAAATTTAGTGCCCCCCCTCTCTTTTTAACCCTTTGAGCCTGCAAACTACAGGGGAGAGCCTGGGGAGCTGTCTTCCAGCTGCACTGTGAAGAGAAAATGGCGCCAGTGTGCTGAGGGAGATAGCTCCGCCCCTTTTCCGCTGACTATTCTCCCGCTTTTTTATGGATTCTGGCAGGGGTATTTATCGCATATATAGCCTCTGGAGCTATATATTGTGATAAAGCTGAATATTTATCGTATATAATACCCTTTATGAGGTCTAAGAACACTGTACGCTATCTACGTATGAAGTACCGTAAGGGTACGCACGTTGCGTAACAATCGCTTAGCCGTAGTCGAGACGCTCAAGCGTCACGTTCGCTCACGGCCAAGAGATCACAGGCAGGCACGCTATTGGCTGCTGACTAACTTAATGATTCGCTATAGCGTAGCGGACGCTCGGGACCACGAGGAGATCACCAGCGGCGCTGACGCTCACAATGTTAAACCTTTGTATCTAAACCATAAACAGTGTATTGTGCAGTAAAACCTTAGTGTAATGATAGAGTGTAAATGCAACACAGTATAACCTTATTACCTTTAAAGCTGTTCTAGCGTCACCGACGCTCTGAGAATACTTAACACTATAAGAAATACACAGATACCGTGCTCAGGGTCCAACGCCTAATATATATATTATGAATGATATACTTGCAAAAGAATTAATACAAATACAAATCATACACTACAATATAACAGACTACCTAACCAGATAACTACACAGGAAATATAATACAATTACTATTTAAGGGAAAATAAGAGAGAAAGAGGAGAAGAGAGAGAGAGAGAGATATTGGCCCACAATAACAAGAAGATCAATATAGTTGCGGAGAAAAACTTACGCACAAAGGAAACGATCGCATGCGCCTCTGGACATCCAGCTCCCGATTTTCAGCAATGATAACCGTTGAAGAGTGAGAGCTGGATGTGATCGGCTTGTCTATTTATGCCCCACACACAATGCAATTCAATGGTCCCTACAATCTCATTGTTCATTGGACACAGGAATTCCTCCTCGCATTATAACAAAAGGTCATAGGTTGATTCATACAGGTGGGCCGTGACTATTTCCAACAGCTCAGGTGGGAGGGAAACTGGGTTTCCCGCCGCATGGATAAGTAAGTGCAAATACAGTAAATGTTCATAAACTTCTTATGTCCATAACTATTCGCACGAGCGATTAATCCGCTTCAAACCAACACCGGAATATTGCTAATTAAATACTCTTCCGATGGGTACTAAACACCACTGTATTACTCCTGTCTGACCCTTCGTATCAAACAAAGAGGGATTTCTCTGTTTTCGAACATTCTATATTAACCAAACTTTCAGAATCTATCAAAGGGACCATGATCTACAAAATACATTATATAGTGAAAATATGTAATGATTGAGTCGCACGCTACGATCACATAAACTCTACCGTAAATACGCATACCGTGCGCCTGCGGGTGCCCGCGACTGAGTATGCGCACGTACGGGAGAGCGTACGCATGCGCAGCACGGACCTGTGTGAGGTGCAAATATGGTAGTGTGCATAGAGATATTTTTCTGACTTTGACAGTCCACCCTTTGGCAGTCAACAATAACTGCCACCTTCTAAAACATTTCAAAAAGAGAAAAATATATGTCAGGGGTTAATACATTTACATGGTTGGGTACGGGAGGAGAGGAGAAGGTAGGAAAAGGGTATGACCTAGTGAGATAGCAGAAGCATGTGTGTATGAATCCGTGCTTGGGGGTCATGTATCATCGTGCCGTACGTGTTTTAAATCAAGCTTCGAGGTATTGCGAAGTATACATTTGAATTCCTTCTTATCCCGTGGTACGGGTCTGTGGATGGGCTGTCAAACTTTACCGAGCTCTTTTCGGCTTTGGTTGTAACAAAATGGGGGAGCACATTTTAGTTGATGATACATGAATGGGGGAGATATGTGATTGCTGATATCTGTGCCTGTATTCCCTATCGACTATGTGTGTCATTACCTGAGGGTTGTAGAAATGAAGAAAAGACATAATTACGGTAAATGCGGTGGTATTCTATGTCAGGTAAATGTACATTCGCCGATTGAGGTCTTGTTTGGTGTCTGTTGAATGCAGTCTTCTTTGTGCTTTTGCCCATAAGGTGCGAGCAAAAGCTGTCAATGTCCATAGATTTACAAAAGTGTTGGGCTAGCGTAATTTTAAAATTTCTAGGGAAACTGGGGATCCATGGCATAGTTCATCAAAAATCTGTGTATCAGGTTGTCAAAACTTCTTCTTTAATCCCTCTGTTGTCTGTATATCGGCTCATCAAATTCCTCGTCCAAGTGGGTCTTTTTACCTTGGAGGAAACGGAAAAACAGGTGAAAGAAACGGACCGTAGAAATCGCATTTTCATCACATCATTGTTTCTACATTTGGGTCATAATTCAGATCCATGGGAATTAGTTTCCTCACTCCTGAAACTCATTACCTCAGGTAGTACTTTTCCAATATAACACAATCCCTCTGAGTTTGGGGCAAGCCACTTGTACGCCTTCCTCCCGCATATGAAATATGCATCATCGGGGAGAACATATGGGACGGAGTAGGACATAACCATATTACACATCTTCCATGTGAAATCTCCTGACCCTAATTTTTCCATCTGTCTAGTACACGTATCAGCTTGTACGATATGTGCACTGTATCCTGGTGATACCTCTCCAACTCTCGTAATCCTATTTCCTAGGGTATACCTATATCGGAAAGATTTTCCTCTACTGGCTATGTGGCGTACAAGCTCTGTATCTGTCGGCATTCTATCTGCTCTATGCGAAAAGGTCATGGTTTGATTACTCCATGACACTTCCCAATTTCCCGGCTTTCGGGGATTGGAGATGTTAAAGCATAATAGGGACCTATCCACATGGTATTGGTGGAGCTTCAAACTAGGAGGGCTGGAGATATTAAACCTCCTGTCCACCGGTCTCCCACCACTTAACTCAAGTACCTCCCCTAACGTTAAAGGAAATGGTACTAGCCCTGATTTGCTATGACCTTGAGGTACTTGAGAGCATACCCAACAATCTGTTTTATTTAACACACTACCCACTAAGGAGTGATAGTCACTCAATGGATGCCGGTCCATATGGATATTAAAACTGGATTGGCATTTCTTTATGCACCCATCCTCAATGACATTGTTACAGAGCCGACAGATACAGTTTTCTTCAGCTAACAATCCTTAAAAGAAAATGTTTACAGATAACATGGCTGCTGGATTGTTTCCGGTACTCGCCTTTGCTTGGTGATTGGGTTGTTATTGGAAATTTACACCTCCATCTTTATCATCAGAACCCATTCCAGGACCTCTCTCGACCACCATGGTACTCTCGCCGGAACAGACTGCTCTGGTCAACATCATGGTCAACAGGAAAATCCGGATCACAGTCTCTTGGGGCAAGTCCATCTTACAGGAGGAGAAAAGAAGAAATTTGTAATGGGGGTACAGGAAAACAGTTAGAGGGGGAGAGAAACTTGTTACGATAATTAAGTTCTCTAGTCTTGTTGTTCTTCTTGTTCTGCTGTCATCTCAAAAAGGTGCTGTCTCTCAGTCTTCCAAACGAACATTCCGGTGATGCAATATCTCTTCCAAACCAGCGATCTTTCTGTAAGGAGCAAAAATCTTGCATTACCATTTGTCTAACTGAGGTGTGACATACCATCTTTAAAACATGAAAGCATGAGTGAGAAGAGAGAGAAAACAACAACAGCAAAAAAAACAAAAGAGAGAGAACAATTCATATATGTATATATATAACATAACACATCAATAAACAACAACAGGAAAAAAACATTTTTCAAACAAACAGTTTTCAAACATTTTAAAACATTTCAAAACATTGTCAGATCATCAGGCTGTCATATCTACATGTCTAATGGTTTCCTTGCGCAGTCCCTCCCCCCAGCACTTCCATATTCCACTGTCTGTATCTGGCCAGAATACATTGATGCGGATAGGTCATGCTGGGGTTTGGTAGACTTCTGCAAAGACCAAGTATATATGCAATGTTTGAATCCTACCAATATTCGTCAGAGATGGGGAGAGAGAAAAAGAAACATTTCACAGATACATTTACAACGTTTCACCCGGTCATTCCTGTGTCTTCAGGGAATGACCTCCCAATTTTATTAACTATAACCTCAGGCTTACCATCAGTCCTAATGATCACCTTTCCTGATTGCACATTATGGGTGTGGTTCAAAATTCTTCCTATATGGTCCCTGTTTATAATTGTGTGTGTTTTAATTTTGCTCATTTCTTGGTCTAGGGGGTCTGACTTTATGTGGGTTATTACAGTTGCTGGCATAATGCCCTTCTCTTCTACAATGATAACAAACCCTGGGTTTCCTCCAAGTGTCAATGACCTGAGGTCTTGGTTGATTTGATGCCTCCTCAAACGCTCGGACGCTCATCACCATCAACCGCTTTCTCTGTGCTTCCCTGCTTCCTTGGATATCATGGTTATGTTGTTGTCTAGGGGATTGATATGACTTTTGTATTCCTCTTGATCTACAATCTCTCGCAAAGTGTCCTTTTTTATGACAATTGTAACAGACTTCCACATTTAAATTTCTCGCAGGGGTTTGGGGCTTATGCTGGAGTGGTCTTGTGGTTAGGGCCTGTATACTTGCGGCCATTAATTTATCACTTTGTGACTCTCTGTATCTGGTGATATTTCGATCAATATCAATAGCGGCCTCTCTTAATGCGGCCACCGAGATATTTCTCCAGTTTGGGTTGGTGGTCTGTACCCTTGTACTCAATACCTCCTTTAAACCATTCATTAATACCTTAACCGCTATTTCTCTATGCTGTGCGCATGTTTTGATGTCTGTGATCCCAGTGTTCCTAGCCATTACTTGCAGTGCTCGATTGAAATAACTGGAGATACTTTCCCTTTCGTTTTGTCTTATGGAGAAGATTTCATTCCACTTGACAACGGCAGGGAAATATACTTCCAACTGTTGGTTTATCTGCTTAATACATTCCTGATTGTGTTCCTCCGTTTGAGGTACTTCTGTGTCTAATTAACAATCAGTAATAAATGTCGCAGAGTCAACACCGGAGGGCAAACATGCCCTCAGCACTGTCCGCCAATCTTTGTTGGTGGGTTCTGTTGAGTTTCCTAGTTCTTTAATGAACCTTTGACATGCGACTAGATTTTTCCGTGGATCAGGAAATTCGGACATAATTGACCTCAATTCGGTCCGGGACCAGGGACAGCGCATTGCACTGTCCTGGACGGGAATGGTTCCCTAATCGTCAGTCTTCCCATTGGGGACTGTGATCACCCTGACAGGACTAAACTCAATTACATCACCTTGTTTTGGTCTTACAATATGGGGTACATTTGTTTGTGCGTGATATAAAACATTGTACGTACCTGTGGACACGACCTCACCTGACCCTCCGTTAGGGGGTTTGATTATTGCCTTTACCGATTTGGTCGCGTCCACCTGGATGTCTTGTGTGATGGCTGCTGGAAGTGGTGCCGACATCGTGTTGAGTTCACTTTCTTGCTCGTATTCCTGAGGGAAGTTTGACATGGGGTGCAACTTGCACGGGTTAATAGTTGTACATTTAACAGCATTACAATTATCATTGTTATGTTTATTACACTTATTCTTATCATCTACACTACAGTTGCTAAGTGCGTTTTTATTGTTCAACATTGTGCCTTTCTCCGCAACCATAACCTCTCCGTTGCCACATCTCTCCTCCCAAGATGAGAGTCAGATATGTCAGTTAGCTCTTTTTGCATTTCACTTTCCTGTTGCCATAACTTTAAACAATCATAATGTTTGATCCGTCTCTTTGCTGGTTCAATAAGACCTATCCTTCTCCTTAGATTTAGTAACACTTCTGGGCTAAAGCTACCTATTCTTGGGAATTTCTCCCCGTCATGTACAGTCATTCTTTCCCATTCATCACATAAAACCTCTGTGTGTGAACCGTATTTTTCACACATTACATACCTGGCCGACCCGATTGGTCGGTTTACTAAATCAACCCGAACCGAGGTTGATCGCCCCCTACCTGAACAACTGGCCCCCATAACTTGCAGGTGTTGCTTTTCTTCAGTGAACCCTTACAAAAACCAAGATGCCCGGGGCAGGCTGGCGGTGAAGTTTACCGAGTACTCCACTCACTTCTCGCCCACGTTGGCCAGTAACACAATCACTGTATCCAGAGCTGTTGTACCCAACCTAGGGCCCCTGTGAACCTTTATTTACTGGGGCGCGTTCCCCAGCAAGTATCGGTTGTTGGATAGTTCCTGAGTGACCAGCGAACTTCCCTTAAAATAAAAAAAATTACACAAATCACGTTAGAATGTACAAATAGCGTTTATGACCTTCGTACACAAATAGTACCGGTCAGGTTTACTAATGCACACAATTACGTGCGGTACAATCGTTCAGCACATAAGCAACTAATCTTATGTACTGAGCGACCAACGGAATCGAAAATTACGGCTGCGAATTCCTTCAGCCAGAGCTTGTATGGCCTATATGGGTGTTGCACCAACCCTTTTAGGTGTTGTGCCTGTGGACTGTATAGCGGACTTCCTTGTCTGCTGTACCTGAACCTGCTGGTCTGCTATGACCTCCTGGTCTGTTACAGTATGACCTCCTGGTCTGCTACACTCTAATGCTCAAATTGTATGTTTTAACCAGGGATGCCTCCCTAGCCACCATGTACGTCACTTACACGCATGTACCTCACGAGAACTCGACTTTTCTTGTGGTTCAACCTCAAAAATTGTAAAAACAAACACTCACTCACCACATATACACTTTTGTTTCTATTTCTATTTCTGCGCAGAAATTTTCTTTAGACCAGATGTGTTACCAATTAGGAGAAGGATCTGTTAATTTAAATTTCGAATGTTAAAATAGATTTGCGCGATTTATCGCCTTGCGTTATTTACCGCGTTGCGCTATTTATCGCGTTGAAAAAAATTAACACTTGTGATTTGAGTTACGTGGGCGTACCCGTACGCTCCGTTGCGTAATATACGCTGCGTGCGTCGGCCCTTGGGTTGCGTACGCAAGTCTCAGTCCTTTGTTAGAGACACGTGTACGCAAAGCAAAGATCCACCGTAACACAATTTATACGTTTATCAATGTAGATGATCCTTTATCATCTACCGCGCACCACACTGACTTCGCCTTGTCTCTCAGGCACAGCTGTGTTTGTCTATACTTTAACTATATCACCTTTTTACTCTTAAACTATAAAATAGCAGCAAATCTCTCTTAGCACGTTTATCAACTATAAAACTGGCAAACAGGAGAGTGATATACGAAAATACACAAATGAAAAAAAAAGAAATGCAGATATATATGTGTGCGTGCGTGTGTACGCAAGACAGAAAAATAAACAGTTTTAAAAGAGACTAGCGTGTTGTTCTTACCTCCGGTTCCCGGATTCCTTCAGCACCCTTTACTAAGAGAAGCAGACGCTTATCCAAACAGCACTACGAGGAATATGATCTCCCGCCCTTTGCTGCTGGATAATGTCTGCTGAAATTACCTAGTGCAGATGTGTGAAGGACAGGATGAGCCCGCAATTGATAAAGCTGAATATTTATCGTATATAATACCCTTTATGAGGTCTAAGAACACTGTACGCTATCTACGTATGAAGTACCGTAAGGGTACGCACGTTGCGTAACAATCGCTTAGCCGTAGTCGAGACGCTCAAGCGTCACGTTCGCTCACGGCCAAGAGATCACAGGCAGGCACGCTATTGGCTGCTGACTAACTTAATGATTCGCTATAGCGTAGCGGACGCTCGGGACCACGAGGAGATCACCAGCGGCGCTGACGCTCACAATGTTAAACCTTTGTATCTAAACCATAAACAGTGTATTGTGCAGTAAAACCTTAGTGTAATGATAGAGTGTAAATGCAACACAGTATAACCTTATTACCTTTAAAGCTGTTCTAGCGTCACCGACGCTCTGAGAATACTTAACACTATAAGAAATACACAGATACCGTGCTCAGGGTCCAACGCCTAATATATATATTATGAATGATATACTTGCAAAAGAATTAATACAAATACAAATCATACACTACAATATAACATAGACTACCTAACCAGATAACTACACAGGAAATATAATACAATTACTATTTAAGGGAAAATAAGAGAGAAAGAGGAGAAGAGAGAGAGAGAGAGATATTGGCCCACAATAACAAGAAGATCAATATAGTTGCGGAGAAAAACTTACGCACAAAGGAAACGATCGCATGCGCCTCTGGACATCCAGCTCCCGATTTTCAGCAATGATAACCGTTGAAGAGTGAGAGCTGGATGTGATCGGCTTGTCTATTTATGCCCCACACACAATGCAATTCAATGGTCCCTACAATCTCATTGTTCATTGGACACAGGAATTCCTCCTCGCATTATAACAAAAGGTCATAGGTTGATTCATACAGGTGGGCCGTGACTATTTCCAACAGCTCAGGTGGGAGGGAAACTGGGTTTCCCGCCGCATGGATAAGTAAGTGCAAATACAGTAAATGTTCATAAACTTCTTATGTCCATAACTATTCGCACGAGCGATTAATCCGCTTCAAACCAACACCGGAATATTGCTAATTAAATACTCTTCCGATGGGTACTAAACACCACTGTATTACTCCTGTCTGACCCTTCGTATCAAACAAAGAGGGATTTCTCTGTTCTCGAACATTCTATATTAACCAAACTTTCAGAATCTATCAAAGGGACCATGATCTACAAAATACATTATATAGTGAAAATAATAAGAATTTACTTACCGATAATTCTATTTCTCGTAGTCCGTAGTGGATGCTGGGGACTCCGTCAGGACCATGGGGAATAGCGGCTCCGCAGGAGACAGGGCACAAAAAGTAAGCTTTTAGGATCACATGGTGTGTACTGGCTCCTCCCCCTATGACCCTCCTCCAAGCCTCAGTTAGGTACTGTGCCCGGACGAGCGTACACAATAAGGAAGGATATTGAACCCCGGGTAAGACTCATACCAGCCACACCAATCACACCGTATAACTTGTGATCTGAACCCAGTTAACAGTATGACAAACGTAGGAGCCTCTGAACAGACGGCTCACAACAAATAACAACCCGATTTTTTTGTAACAATAACTATGTACAAGTATTGCAGACAATCCGCACTTGGGATGGGCGCCCAGCATCTACTACGGACTACGAGAAATAGAATTATCGGTAAGTAAATTCTTATTTTCTCTAACGTCCTAAGTGGATGCTGGGGACTCCGTTAGGACCATGGGGATTATACCAAAGCTCCCAAACGGGCGGGAGAGATGCGGATGACTCTGCAGCACCGAATGAGAGAACTCAAGGTCCTCCTCAGCCAGGGTATCAAATTTGTAGAATTTTGCAAACGTGTTTGCCCCTGACCAAGTAGCAGCTCGGCAGAGTTGTAATGCCGAGACTCCCCGGGCAGCCGCCCAGGATGAGCCCACTTTCCTTGTGGAATGGGCCCTGACAGATTTAGGTTGTGGCAAGCCTGCCACAGAATGTGCAAGTTGAATTGTGCTACAAATCCAACGAGCAATCGTCTGCTTAGAAGCAGGAGCACCCATCTTGTTGGGTGCATACAATATAAGCAGTGAGTCAGACTTTCTGACTCCAGCCGTTCTTGAAATATATATTTTCAATGCCCGGACCACGTCCAACAACTTGGAATCCTCCAACTCGTTAGTAGCCGCAGGCACCACAATAGGCTGGTTCAGGTGAAACGCTGACACCACCTTAGGCAGAAAATGAGGACGCGTCCGCAGTTCTGCCCTGTCCGTATGGAAAATCAGATATGGGCTCTTATATGATAAAGCCGCCAATTCTGATACTCTCCTGGCTGAAGCCAGGGCCAGTAGCATGGTTACTTTCCATGTAAGATACTTCATCTCCACCGATTTGAGCGGCTCAAACCAATGGGATTTTAGAAAATCCAAGACTACATTAAGATCCCACGGTGCCACTGGGGGCACAACCGGGGGCTGTATATGTAGTACTCCTTTTACAAAAGTCTGGACTTCAGGAACTGAAGCCAATTCTTTCTGGAAGAAAATCGACAGGGCCGAAATTTGAACCTTAATGGACCCCAATTTGAGGCCCATAGACAATCCTGTTTGCAGGAAATGTAGGAATCGACCCAGTTGAAATTCCTCCGTGGGGCCTTCCTGGCCTCACACCACGCAACATATTTCCTCCAAATGCGGTGATAATGTTGTGCAGTCACCTCCTTCCTGGCCTTTACCAGTGTAGGAATGACCTCTTCCGGAATGCCTTTTTCCTTTAGAATTCGGCGTTCAACCGCCATGCCGTCAAACGCAGCCGCGGTAAGTCTTGGAATAGACACGGTCCCTGCTGAAGCAGGTCCCGTCTTAGAGGTATAGGCCACGGATCCTCCGTGAGCATCTCTTGAAGTTCCGGGTACCAAGTTCTTCTTGGCCAATCCGGAGCCACTAGTATCGTTCTTACTCCCTTTTGCCGTATAATTCTCAGTACTTTTGGTATGAGAGGCAGAGGAGGGAAAACATACACTGACTGGAACACCCACGGTGTTACCAGAGCGTCCACAGCTATTGCCTGAGGATCTCTTGACCTGGCGCAATACCTGTCCAGTTTTTTGTTGAGGCGGGACGCCATCATATCCACCATTGGTTTTTCCCAATGGTTCACAATCATGTGGAAAACTTCTGGATGAAGTCCCCACTCTCCCGGGTGTAGATCGTGTCTGCTGAGGAAGTCTGCTTCCCAGTTGTCCACTCCCGGAATGAATACTGCTGACAGTGCTATCACATGATCTTCCGCCCAGCGAAGAATCCTTGCAGCTTCTGCCATTGCTGTCCTGCTTCTTGTGCCGCCCTGTCTGTTTACGTGGGCGACTGCCGTGATGTTGTCCGACTGGATCAACACCGGCTGACCCTGAAGCAGGGGTTTTGCCAGACTTAGAGCATTGTAAATCGCTCTTAGCTCCAGTATATTTATGTGAAGAGACATCTCCAGGCTTGACCATACTCCCTGGAAGTTTCTTCCTTGTGTGACCGCTCCCCAGCCTCTCAGACTGGCATCCGAGGTCACCAGGACCCAGTCCTGTATGCCGAATCTGCGGCCCTCTAACAGATGAGCACTCTGCAACCACCACAGAAGAGACACCCTTGTCCGTGGCGATAAGGTTATCCGCTGATGCATCTGCAGATGCGATCCGGACCATTTGTCCAGCAGATCCCACTGAAAAGTTCGTGCGTGGAATCTGCCGAATGGAATCGCTTCGTAAGAAGCCACCATCTTTCCCAGGACTCTTGTGCATTGATGCACAGACACTGTCCCTGGTTTTAGGAGGTTCCTGACAAGTTCGGATAACTCCCTGGCTTTCTCCTCCGGAAGAAACACCTTTTTCTGAACCGTGTCCAGAATCATTCCCAGGAACAGCAGACGTGTCGTCGGGGTCAACTGAGATTTTGGAAAATTCAGAATCCACCCGTGTTGTTGCAGCACTAGTTGGGTTAGTGCTACTCCGTCTTCCAGCAGTTCTCTGGATCTTGCCCTTATCAGGAGATCGTCCAAGTAAGGGATAATTAAAACGCCTCTTCTTCGTAGAAGGATCATCATTTCGGCCATTACCTTGGTAAAGACCCGAGGTGCCGTGGACAATCCAAACGGCAGCGTCTGAAACTGATAATGACAGTTTTGCACCACGAACCTGAGGTACCCTTGATGTGAAGGGCAAATTGGGACATGCAGGTAAGCGTCCTTTATGTCCAGGGACACCATAAAGTCCCCTTCTTCCAGATTCGCTATCACTGCTCTGAGTGACTCCATCTTGAACTTGAATTTTTGTATGTACAGGTTCAAAGATTTGAGATTTAGAATAGGTCTTACCGAGCCGTCCGGCTTCGGTACCACAAATAGCGTGGAGTAATACCCCTTTCCCTGTTGTAGGAGGGGTACCTTGACTATCACCTGCTGAGCAAACAGCTTGTGAATGGCTTCCAATACCGTCGCCCTGTCCGAGGGAGACGTTGGCAAAGCAGACTTTAGGAACCGGCGAGGGGGAGACTTCTCGAATTCCAACCTGTAACCCTGAGATACTACCTGTAGAATCCAGGGGTCCACCTGTGAGCAAGCCCACTGTGCGCTGAAATTCTTGAGTCGACCCCCCACCGTTCCTGAGTCCGCTTGTAAGGCCCCAGCGTCATGCTGAGGGCTTTGCAGAACCCTGGGAGGGCTTCTGTTCCTGGGTAGGGGCTGCTTGCTGCCCTCTCTTACCCCTTCCTCTGCCCCGAGGCAGATATGACTGTCCTTTTGTCCGCTTGTTCTTATAGGAACGAAAGGACTGCGGCTGAAAAGACGGTGTCTTTTTCTGTTGGGAGGGGGTCTGAGGTAAAAAAGTGGATTTTCCGGCAGTTGCCGTAGCCACCAGATCCGATAGACCGACGCCAAATAATTCCTCCCCTTTATACGGCAATACTTCCATATGTCGTTTGGAATCCGCATCACCTGACCACTGTCGCGTCCATAAACTCCTTCTGGCAGATATGGACATCGCATTTACTCTCGATGCCAGAGTGCAAATATCTCTCTGCGCATCTCGCATATAAAGGAAAGCATCCTTTAATTGCTCTATAGTCAATAAAATACTGTCCCTATCCAGGGTATCAATATTTTCAGTCAGGGAATCCAACCAGACGACCCCAGCACTGCACATCCAGGCTGAGGCGATGGCTGGTCGCAGTATAACACCAGTATGAGTGTATATACTTTTCAGGGTAGTTTCCAGCCTCCTATCAGCTGGATCCTTGAGGGCGGCCGTATCAGGAGACGGTAACGCCACTTGTTTCGATAAGCGTGTGAGCGCCTTATCCACCCTAGGTGGTGTTTCCCAGCGCGCCCTAACCTCTGGCGGGAAAGGGTATAATGCTAATAACTTTTTTGAAATTAGCATTTTTCTATCTGGGTTAACCCACGCTTCATCACATACATCATTTAATTCCTCTGATTCAGGAAAAACTACAGGTAGTTTTTTCACCCCCCACATAATACCCCTTTTTGTGGTACTTGTAGTATCAGAGATATGCAAAGCCTCCTTCATTGCCGTGATCATATAACGTGTGGCCCTACTTGAAAATACGTTTGTTTCATCACCGTCGACACTAGATTCAGTGTCTGTGTCTGGGTCTGTGTCGACCGACTGAGGTAAAGGGCGCTTTACAGCCCCTGACGGTGTCTGAGACGCCTGGGCAGGTACTAACTGGTTTGCCGGCCGTCTCATGTCGTCAACTGATTTTTGTAATGTGCTGACATTATCACGTAATTCCATAAACAAAGCCATCCATTCCGGTGTCGACTCCCTGGGGGGTGACATCACCATTATCGGCAATTGCTCTGCCTCCACGCCAACATCGTCCTCATACATGTCGACACACACGTACCGACACACAGCAGACACACAGGGAATGCTCTTATTGAAGACAGGACCCCACTAGCCCTTTGGGGAGACAGAGGGAGAGTTTGCCAGCACACACCCAAGCGCTATAATATATATGGGAACAACCCTATATAAGTGTTGTTCCTTATAGCCGCTTAAATATATAAAAATATCGCCAAAATATGCCCCCTCTCTCTGTTTTACCCTGTTTCTGTAGTGCAGTGCAGGGGAGAGTCCTGGGAGCCTTCCTCACAGCGGAGCTGAGCAGGAAAATAAGATTTTACTTACCGATAAATCTATTTCTCGTAGTCCGTAGTGGATGCTGGGACTCCGTAAGGACCATGGGGATATAGCGGCTCCGCAGGAGACAGGGCACAAAATAAAAGCTTAAGGATCAGGTGGTGTGCACTGGCTCCTCCCCCTATGACCCTCCTCCAAGCCTCAGTTAGGATACTGTGCCCGGACGAGCGTACATAATAAGGAAGGATATTGAATCCCGGTTAAGACTCATACCAGCCACACCAATCACACCGTACAACTTGTGATCTGAACCCAGTTAACAGTATGATAAACGCAAAGGAGCCTCTGAAAAGATGGCTCACAACAATAATAACCCGAATTTTTGTAACAATAACTATATACAAGTATTGCAGACAATCCGCACTAGGGATGGGCGCCCAGCATCCACTACGGACTACGAGAAATAGATTTATCGGTAAGTAAAATCTTATTTTCTCTGACGTCCTAGTGGATGCTGGGACTCCGTAAGGACCATGGGGATTATACCAAAGCTCCCAAACGGGCGGGAGAGTGCGGATGACTCTGCAGCACCGAATGAGAGAACTCCAGGTCCTCCTCAGCCAGGGTATCAAATTTGTAGAATTTAGCAAACGTGTTTGCCCCTGACCAAGTAGCTGCTCGGCAAAGTTGTAAAGCCGAGACCCCTCGGGCAGCCGCCCAAGATGAGCCCACCTTCCTTGTGGAATGGGCTTTTACTGATTTTGGCTGTGGCAATCCTGCCACAGAATGTGCAAGCTGAATTGTACTACAAATCCAACGAGCAATCGTCTGCTTAGAAGCAGGAGCACCCAGCTTGTTGGGTGCATACAGGATAAACAGCGAGTCAGATTTTCTGACTCCAGCCGTCCTGGAAACATATATTTTCAAGGCCCTGACAACGTCAAGCAACTTAGAGTCCTCTAAGTCCCTGGTAGCCGCAGGTACCACAATAGGTTGGTTCATGTGAAATGCAGAAACCACCTTAGGTAGAAATTGAGGACGAGTCCTCAATTCCGCCCTGTCAGAATGAAATATCAAGTAAGGGCTTTTATATGATAAAGCCGCCAATTCTGACACACGCCTGGCTGAAGCCAAGGCTAACAGCATCGACACCTTCCATGTGAGATATTTTAAGTCCACAGTGGAAAGTGGTTCAAACCAATGTGACTTTAGAAAACTCAACACAACATTGAGATCCCAAGGTGCCACTGGAGGCACAAAAGGAGGCTGTATGTGCAGCACCCCTTTTACAAATGTCTGAACTTCAGGTACTGAAGCCAGTTCTTTCTGGAAGAAAATCGACAGGGCCGAAATTTGAACCTTAATGGACCCTAATTTTAGGCCCATAGACAGTCCTGTTTGCAGGAAATGAAGGAAACGACCCAGTTGAAATTCCTCTGTAGGGGCCTTCTTGGCCTCACACCACGCAACATATTTACGCCAAATGCGGTGATAATGTTTTGCAGTTACGTCCTTCCTGGCTTTGACCAGAGTAGGGATGACTTCTTCTGGAATGCCTTTTTCCCTCAGGATCCGGCGTTCAACCGCCATGCCGTCAAACGCAGCCGCGGTAAGTCTTGGAATAGACAAGGCCCCTGCAGTAGCAGGTCCTTTCTTAGAGGTAGAGGCCACGGTTCGTCCGTGAGCATCTCTTGAAGTTCCGGGTACCAAGTCCGTCTTGGCCAATCCGGAACCACGAGTATAGTTCTTACTCCTCTCCTTCTTATGATTCTCAGTACTTTTGGTATGAGAGGCAGAGGAGGGAACACATACACTGACTGGTACACCCACGGCGTTACCAGAGCGTCCACTGCTATTGCCTGAGGGTCCCTTGACCTGGCGCAATATCTGTCCAGTTTTTTGTTTAGACGTGACGCCATCATGTCCACCTTTGGTTTTTCCCAACGGTTTACAATCAGGTGGAAGACTTCTGGGTGAAGTCCCCACTCTCCCGGGTGAAGGTCGTGTCTGCTGAGGAAGTCTGCTTCCCAGTTGTCCACTCCCGGAATGAATACTGCTGACAGTGCTATCACATGATTTTCCGCCCAGCGAAGAATCCTTGCAGCTTCTGCCATTGCCCTCCTGCTTCTCGTGCCGCCCTGTCTGTTTACGTGGGCGACTGACGTGATGTTGTCCGATTGGATCAACACCGCCTGACCCTGAAGCAGAGGTTTTGCTTGACTTAGGGCATTGTAAATGGCCCTTAGTTCCAGAATGTTTATATGAAGAGACGTTTCCAAGCTTGACCACAGGCCCTGGAAATTCCTTCCCTGTGTGACTGCTCCCCAGCCTCTCAGGCTGGCATCCGTGGTTACCAGGATCCAATCCTGAATGCCAAATCTGCGGCCCTCTAGTAGATGAGCACTCTGCAGCCACCACAGGAGAGACACCCTTGTCCTTGGCGACAGGGTTATCCGCTGATGCATCTGCAGATGCGATCCGGACCATTTGTCCAGTAGAGCCCACTGAAATGTTCTTGCATGGAATCTTCCGAATGGAATCGCTTCGTAAGAAGCCACCATTTTCCCCAGGACCCTCGTGCACTGATGCACTGAGACCTGTCCTGGTTTTAGGAGGTTCCTGACTAGCTCGGATAACTCCCTGGCCTTCTCCTCCGGGAGAAACACCTTCTTCTGGACTGTGTCCAGAATCATTCCTAGGAACAGTAGACGTGTCGTTGGAATCAGCTGCGATTTTGGAATATTTAGAATCCACCCGTGCTGACGTAACACTACCTGAGATAGTGCTACTCCGACTTCTAACTGTTCCCTGGATCTTGCCCTTATCAGGAGATCGTCCAAGTAAGGGATAATTGAAATGCCTTTTCTTCGTAGAAGAATCATCATTTCGGCCATTACCTTGGTAAAGACCCGAGGTGCCGTGGACAATCCAAACGGCAGCGTCTGAAACTGATAATGACAGTTTTGTACTACAAACCTGAGGTACCCTTGGTGAGAAGGGTATATCGGGACGTGGAGATAAGCATCTTTGATGTCCAGAGACACCATATAGTCCCCTTCTTCCAGGTTCGCTATCACTGCTCTGAGTGACTCCATCTTGAATTTGAACCTTTTTATGTAAGTGTTCAAGGATTTCAGATTTAAAATTGGTCTCACCGAGCCGTCCGGCTTCGGTACCACAAACAGCGTGGAATAATACCCCTTTCCTTGTTGCAGGAGGGGTACCTTGATTATCACCTGCTGGGAATACAGCTTGTGAATGGCTTCTAGAACTGCCTCCCTGTCGGAGGGAGACTTTGGTAAAGCAGACTTCAGGAAACGATGAGGGGGAAACGCCTCGAATTCCAGTTTGTACCCCTGCGATACTACCTGTAGAATCCAGGGATCCACTTGCGAGTGAGCCCACTGCGCGTTGAAATTTTTGAGACGGGCCCCCACCATATCTGAGTCTGCTTGTAAAGCCCCAGCGTCATGCTGAAGACTTGGCAGAAGCAGGGGAGGGCTTCTGCTCTTGGGAAGCGGCTGCATGGTGCAGTCTTTTTCCTCTTCCTCTGCCCCGGGGCAGAAAGGAGTGGCCTTTTGCTCGCTTGTACTTATGGAACGAAAGGACTGAGATTGAAAAGACGGTGTCTTTTTCTGCTGATGTGGAGTGACCTGGGGTAAAAAGGTGGATTTTCCAGCCGTTGCCGTGGCCACCAGGTCATATAGACCAGCCCCAAATAACTCCTCCCCTTTATACGGCAATACTTCCATGTGCCGTTTGGAATCCGCATCCCCTGACCACTGTCGCGTCCACAACGCTCTTCTGGCAGAGATGGACATAGCACTTACTCTTGATGCCAGGGTGCAAATATCCCTCTGTGCATCACGCATATATAATAATGCATCCTTTAAATGTTCTATAGTTAACAAAATATTGTCCCTATCCAGGGTATCAATATTCTCAGTCAGGGAATCCGACCATGCGACTCCAGCACTGCACATCCAGGCTGAGGCGATTGCTGGTCGCAGTATAACACCAGTATGTGTGTATATACTTTTTAGGATATTTTCCAGCCTTCTATCAGCTGGTTCTTTGAGGGTAGCCGTATCAGGAGACGGTAACGCTACTTGTTTAGATAAACGTGTGAGCGCCTTATCTACCCTAGGGGGTGTTTCCCAACGCGCCCTAACCTCTGGCGGGAAAGGATATAATGCTAATAATTTTTTAGAAATTAGCTGTTTTTTATCGGGAGAAACCCACGCTTTTTCACACACCTCATTTATTTCCTCTGACTCAGGAAAAAATATTGGTAGTTTTTTCTCACCCCACATAATACCCTTCTTTGTGGTACTTGTAGTGTCAGAAAGGTTCAATGCCTCTTTCATTGCCGTGATCATGTAACGTGTGGCCCTACTGGACATTACGTTTGCCTCGTCACCGTCGACACTAGACTCAGTATCTGTGTCAGGGTCTGTGTCGACCCACTGAGGTAACGGGCGTTTTAGCGCCCCTGACGGTGTCTGAGACGCCTGGACAGGCACTAACTGATTTGCCGGCTGTCTCATGTCGTCAACAGTTTTTTGCAAATTGCTGACATTATCACTTAATTGTTTAAATACAATCATCCAGTCAGGTGTCGACTCCCTAGGGGGTGACATCACCAACGCAGGCAACTGCTCCGCCTCCACATAATTTTCCTCCTCATACATGTCGACACACGCGTACCGACACACAGCACACACACACCGGGAATGCTCTGATAGAGGACAGGACCCACTTAGCCCTTTGGAGAGACAGAGGGAGAGTCTGCCAGCACACACCCAGCGCTATATATATATACAGGGATAACCTTATATAAGTGTTATTCCCTTATAGCTGCTGTTAATTATTGTTATTTGCTGCCAACAATGCCCCCCCTTCTCTTTTTTACCCTGATTCTGAAGCAGGACTGCAGGGGAGAGTCAGGGAGCCGTCCTTCCAGCGGAGCTGTGAGGGAAAATGGCGCTTGTGTGCTGAGGAGATAGGCTCCGCCCCTTCACGACGTCCTTATCTCCCGCTTTTTTGTGTAAAATGGCAGGGGATTAAAATACATCCATATAGCCCAGGAGCTATATGTGATGTATTCTGTTTTGCCACCTAAGGTATTCTGTTATATTGCGTCTCAGGGCGCTCCCCCCCCAGCGCCCTGCACCCTCAGTGACCGGAGTGTGAAGTGTGCTGAGAGCAATGGCGCACAGCTGCGGTGCTGTGCGCTACCTTAGTCTGAAGACAGGATGTCTTCTGCCGCCGATTTCACCGGACCTCTTCGTCTCTTCTGGCTCTGTAAGGGGGACGGCGGCGCGGCTCCGGTGACCCATCCAGGCTGAACCTGTGATCGTCCCTCTGGAGCTAGTGTCCAGTAGCCTAAGAAACCCGATCCACTCTGCACTCAGGTGAGTCCGTTTCTTCTCCCCTTAGTCCCACGATGCAGTGAGCCTGTTGCCAGCAGGACTCACTGAAAATAAAAAAACCTAACTAAACTTTTATTCTAAGCAGCTCAGGAGAGCCACCTAGATTGCACCCTTCTCGGCCGGGCACAAAAATCTAACTGAGGCTTGGAGGAGGGTCATAGGGGGAGGAGCCAGTGCACACCACCTGATCCTTAAGCTTTTATTTTGTGCCCTGTCTCCTGCGGAGCCGCTATATCCCCATGGTCCTTACGGAGTCCCAGCATCCACTAGGACGTCAGAGAAAATGGCGGTGTGCTGAGGAGAATAAGCCCCGCCCCCTATTCCGGCGGGCTTTTCTCCCGGAGTTTTAGACATTTGGCATGGGTTAAATACATACATATAGCCTTAATGGCTATATGTGATGTATTCTTTTGCCATAAAAGGTATTATATATTGCTGCCCAGGGCGCCCCCAGCAGCGCCCTGCACCCTCCGTGACCGTCTGGTGTGAAGTGTGTGACAACAATGGCGCACAGCTGCAGTGCTGTGCGCTACCTTCATGAAGACTGAAGAGCCTTCTGCCGCCTGTTTCCGGACCTTCAATCTTCAGCATCTGTAAGGGGGGTCGGCGGCGCGGCTCCGGGACGAACCCCAGGGTGAGACCTGTGTTCCGACTCCCTCTGGAGCTAATGGTGTCCAGTAGCCTAAGAATCCAATCCATCCTGCACGCAGGTGAGTTGAAATTCTCTCCCCTAAGTCCCTCGATGCAGTGAGCCTGTTGCCAGCAGGACTCACTGAAAATAAAAAACCTAAAAAACTTTTTCTAAGCAGCTCTTTAGGAGAGCCACCTAGATTGCACCCTGCTCGGACGGGCACAAAAACCTAACTGAGGCTTGGAGGAGGGTCATAGGGGGAGGAGCCAGTACACACCATGTGATCCTAAAAGCTTACTTTTTGTGCCCTGTCTCCTGCGGAGCCGCTATTCCCCATGGTCCTGACGGAGTCCCCAGCATCCACTTAGGACGTTAGAGAAATGTAATGATTGAGTCGCACGCTACGATCACATAAACTCTACCGTAAATACGCATAACGTGCGCCTGCGGGTGCCCGCGACTGTGAGTATGCGCACGTACGGGAGAGCGTACGCATGCGCAGCACGGACCTGTGCGAGGTGCAAATATGGTAGTGTGCATAGAGATATTTTTCTGACTTTGACAATTGTGATATATTTGCCAGCCAAGGTGTTTTTATTGCTGCTCAGGGCGCCCCCCCCCCCAGCGCCCTGCACCCTCAGTGACCAGAGTGTGAAGTGTGTATGAGGAGCAATGGCGCACAGCTGCAGTGTTGTGCGCTACCTTGGTGAAGACTGATGTCTTCTGCCGCCGATTTTCCGGACCTCTTCTTGCTTCTGGCTCTGTAAGGGGGACGGCGGCGCGGCTCCGGGAACGAACACCAAGGCCAGTTCCATGCGGTCGATCCCTCTGGAGCTAATGGTGTCCAGTAGCCTAAGCTAGCTGCAAGCAGGTAGGTTCGCTTCTTCTCCCCTTAGTCCCTCGATGCAGTGAGCCTGTTGCCAGCAGGTCTCACTGTAAAATAAAAAACCTAAAATAAACTTTCTTTCTAGGAGCTCAGGAGAGCCCCTAGTGTGCATCCAGCTCGGCCGGGCACAGAAATCTAACTGAGGTCTGGAGGAGGGTCATAGTGGGAGGAGCCAGTGCACACCAGGTAGTCCTAAAGTTTTCTTTAGTTGTGCCCAGTCTCCTGCGGAGCCGCTAATTCCCCATGGTCCTTACGGAGTCCCCAGCATCCACTTAGGACGTTAGAGAAATAACGTAAAGGAAGCTGTGATCAAAATGACCAATCCCAAGCAATGACTCCAACTAGGCTAGATGTGGGTCAGTATGTGTGTGGGAAAATGGACAGCAAAATCTTCGTAAAATATCTTGCACAGTGGTAGTACATAAGCATCATTTACCAGTATATATATATATATCGATATGTGGCAAATTATTGAGAAACACGGTATAGTCAGCCAGTTTGCTCCCAAATAAAATAAGTATATACAAAAACCAGACCATAGTGCGTGCAGTTTTGACCGATGGAATAGTTTACACCCCCACAGCCAGTTTCTTTATCACGGATTTTTCACTGTGCTGCTTTAAAAGGCAGACCCTGATGAAAAGTCTATGTGGGGGTATTCAATTAGCTCCGATCATTTCGGAGCTATTGAATTCTCCCCCCTGCCTATTCATTTGTGGCATTTTTGCCCGTTTTTAAGGCATTTTCACCAATGTCTTTTCACTTTATTTATTTAAGTAAAAAGGCATTTATGAAAAATGCCTCAAATCTGCGAAAATGGCCTGCGTTTTTGTTGGAACACATTGGTTTCGCCGATCCACGTTTTCGGCCCCTGCTGCATTTTTCGCCTAGCAAAAAAACAGCAATAACTGAATACCCCTCAAAGTTTTTAGCCATGAAAAGGCTGTACTTTCTTGCTTCCAAATATTATGACTGAAAACAGCAGCAAGATTTAAAAAGATAAGACTTCACTACTATAACAAAACCTAATTTGTGGTGAACCATTCACAGATTAATAAATGTGCACTCCCCTAGCTGTGAATGTCCACTTTACAAGCCCGCAATTAAGGACATTGGTGGGGAAGGAGGTACATTCAAATACTGCAACAATTTCTAAAATGTTTGTGCGTCCATAAGTGCAATCATACTTAATTTTTAATTCAAAAGCGTCCACTATACTGAATCCCAGAAATGTCTAGCAAGATCTTGCTGTACGCAAAAACAAACCTTGTTCTTTCCTGAATTCAGATTCGAAAACGTCTTCAATCTAAAAAAAAAAAAAAAAAACAAAGTCAACAGTATACTCCAGATACAGTATAGTTACAGTATACTCCAGATTATAAGTGGTACAAATGATTAAAATAAAACATTAAATATAATTCTACATATCATCTGTATTATTCTAATAATTTTTATAGTAAAAACTCACCAAATTTGCAGCACTCTGCTGGAAATACAGTGACTGCCAAAGAGAGACCAGAGATGAGGCAGCTACAAGCTCAGCCTTCCCTCTGTGAATGTCAGAAGCTGCTTGGTGTTGGGGAGGGATATGGTCGGTAGGTCAACCCAACTTAGGTCGACAAGCATTGGTACACCTAGTACAGGTCGACCTAATGACCATGTCGACCTAGTAACCCTGTTGACCTAACGTATGTCAACCTATCGTGGTCGACTCAATGATTGTCTACCTAAATTGAGTCGACACAACGTCCCATACCCGTTGGGGATGGGGCCACACTGTGGCCAATAATACTGCAAAAAACAAAAAAGCAATAGTGATGACATCTATCCGATCTGCCTCACTAAAGGGGGCATGACAGATGCAGTGTCAGGTGACATATCTAGGAAGTTCCCCAGCACTCCACAAGGAGTAGCCTTACATGATGGGGAAGCGGATTATATGTAAGTATTGGTTTTCACAAAGTTTGCTGCTTCAGTGTTTTTATACCTTTGTGTCAGGTGTTACTTTGGTATACTGAAGTAAAATTAGAAGCGCTTCATAAGTGTCAAAGTGGGACATTTACTAAGCAGTGATAAGAGCGGAGAAGTGAGCCAGTGGAGAAGTTGCCCATGGCAATCAATCAGCATTAAAGTAACATCTATAATTTGCATACTATAAAATTATACAGAGCTGCTGATTGGTTGATGGGACTACTCCACTGGCTCACTTCTCTGCTCTTATCACTGCTTAGTAAATGTCCCCTAAAAGCTTTTATTGACAATTACATTAAGTTTATGCAAAGAGTCAATATTTGCAGCGATGACCCTTCTTTTTCAATACCTCTGCAATACGCCCTGGCATGCTGTCAATCAACTTCCGGGTGACATACTGACTGATGGACGCCAATTCTTGCCTAATCAATGCTTGCATTTTGTCAGAATTTGTGGGTTTTTGTTTGTCCACCCGCCTCTTGAGGATTGACCACAAGTTATAGCTGGATAGCCATCGGCTGGTAGTGCTTCCATAGAAGTGCTGACATAAAAGTGTTATTATAAAAATAGCGTTATACCTGCGTTAAGTTATATCATCAGCTGTTATCGATTGTGAACCAACTCCTCATCACTCTTTGTGCTCAACAGGTATAATTCGTGGAACTGCACATCCCAGCAAGTTGTACTGCATTTGCTGATTATCTCAAATGAATATCTTGATTGAATAGATTAGGTATAATTCGTGGAACTGCACATCCCAGCAAGTTGTACTGCATTTGCTGATTATCTCAATGAATATCTTGTTTGAATAGTTTAGGTATATTGAAAAAGTGAGTTGTTTTTTTTTACCTTTGTAAAGATATAGTTGGCTGCCTTATTGGTATGTAATGTCTGTGTTTCTAAGCTAATTTATGGCCTTAGCTTAAAGGGGGATTGTATTGGGTGGAGTTTGCAATCATTGCATTCACATGGCTATTGTTCCTATTTAAAGTCTAGAATACGGCTGGACAGCCATCGGCTGGTAGTGCTTCCATAGAAGTGCTGACATAAAAGTGTTATTATAAAAATAGCGTTATACCTGCGTTAAGTTATATCATCAGCTGTTATCGATTGTGAACTTGTGAACCAACTCCTCATCACTCTTTGTGCTCAACAGGTATAATTCGTGGAACTGCACATCCCAGCAAGTTGTACTGCATTTGCTGATTATCTCAAATTAATATCTTGATTGAATAGATTAGGTATAATTCGTGGAACTGCACATCCCAGCAAGTTGTACTACATTTGCTGATTATCTCAATGAATATCTTGATTGAATAGTTTAGGTATATTGAAAAAGTGAGGTTTTTTGTGTGTGTTTTTTTTTACCTTTGTAAAGATATAGTTGGCTGCCTTATTGGTATGTAATGTGTGTTTCTAAGCTAATATATGGCCTTAGCTTAAAGGGGGATTGTATTGGGTGGAGTTTGCAATCATTGCATTCACATGGCTATTGTTCCTATTTAAAGTCTAGTATACGGCTGGATAGCCATCGGCTCGTAGTGCTTCCATAGAAGTGCTGACATAAAAGTGTTATTATAAAAATAGCGTTATACCTGCGTTAAACCGAAGGAAAATAGAAGGGAAACATCAACACACCAACACTACCACAAATGGTCTGCCTTAATGCCTCAAAAGTATGTAATTCATCTTATGCATATTATCTGTTTTTTAAAACCTATGAAAAGTCATCCCCAATCTGCTCTCTACAGTTCTCTCTTATGCAAACTCATGTACGTTTCTTGATGTAATGATTTCTTGTAATTGTCATTGCATGTGTGGGGAAGTTGCTCGGTGAAACAGTTTATTATTGCATACTGACTGGTGTTTACCTCCTTTGAACATTTGCCCATTGTGGTCAGATGTACTATATCTTTATATTTAGTAAGGTGTAGTCATGGTATAAAGGACAGAGTATAATTACTGATTAGTAAAAGAAAACAAACACTGAGCAACATCCCCAAACAGGTAATTTCAACTTTAAACTTGTCATTTATTTTGTACGCTCTGGACATGGCTACTAATAGCAAAGGCACAGACAAAATTCTTAAAGCTACGTCTGCAAATGCTAGGAGCTTAGGAGACAAAATTCCAGAGCTAATTGCGATAATGACAAGGGATAACCTGGATTTTGTGGCAATTACAGAATCTTGGTGCAATGAGAATCATGACTGGGACATAGCCATACCAGGATACAATTTATTTAGGAAGGATAGAATAGGAAGAATAGGAGGAGGGGTAGCAATGTATGTGAAAAAATAAGAATTTACTCACCGGTAATTCTATTTCTCGTAGTCCGTAGTGGATGCTGGGTACTCCGTAAGGACCATGAGGTATAGACGGGCTCCGCAGGAGACTGGGCACTCTTAAAAGAAAGATTAGGTACTATATCTGGTGTGCACTGGCTCCTCCCTCTATGCCCCTCCTCCAGACCTCAGTTAGGGAAACTGTGCCCGGAAGAGCTGACATTACTAGGAAAGGATTTGGAATCCAGGGTAAGACTCATACCAGCCACACCAATCACACCGTACAACTTGTGATAACTATACCCAGTTAACAGTATGAACAACAAATGAGCCTCATTAACAGATGGCTCATAACAAAACCCTTTATTTAAGCAATAACTATATACACGTATTGCAGAGAGTCCGCACTTGGGACGGGCTCCCAGCATCCACTACGGACTACGAGAAATAGAATTACCGGTGAGTAAATTCTTATTTTCTCTGACGTCCTAGTGGATGCTGGGTACTCCGTAAGGACCATGGGGATAATACCAAAGCTCCCAAACGGGCGGGAGAGTGCGGATGACTCTGCAGCACCGAATGAGCAACTCAAGGTCCTCCTCAGCCAGGGTATGGTATCAAACTTGTAGAATTTTGCAAATGTGTTTGAACCCGACCAAGTAGCAGCTCGGCAAAGTTGTAAAGCCGAGACCCCTCGGGCAGCCGCCCAAGATGAGCCCACTTTCCTTGTGGAATGGGCTATTACTGATTTAGGATGCGGCAGTCCAGCCGCAGAATGTGCAAGTTGAATCGTGCTACAGATCCAGCGAGCAATAGTCTGCTTAGAAGCAGGAGCACCCAGCTTGTTGGGTGCATGCAGGATAAATAGCGAGTCAGTTTTTCTGACTCCAGCTGTCCTGGAAACATAGATTTTTAGGGCCCGGACTACGTCCAGCAACTTGGAATCCTCCAAGTCCCGAGTAGCCGCAGGCACCACAATAGGTTGGTTCAAATGAAAAGCTGATACCACCTTTGGGAGAAACTGGGGACGAGTCCTCAATTCTGCCCTGTCCATATGGAAAATCAGATATGGGCTTTTACATGACAAAGCTGCCAATTCTGACACACGCCTGGCCGAAGCCAAGGCCAATAGCATGACCACTTTCCACGTGAGATATTTTAACTCCACGGCTTTAAGTGGCTCAAACCAATGTGATTTTAGGAAATCCAACACAACGTTGAGATCCCAAGGTGCCACTGGAGGCACAAAAGGGGGCTGAATATGGAGCACTCCCTTAACAAACGTTTGAACTTCAGGCAGTGAAGTCAGTTCTTTTTGAAAGAAAATAGACCGGGCCGAAATCTGGACTTTTATGGAACCCAATTTAAGGCCCATAGTCACTCCTGGCTGTAGGAAGTGCAGAATTCGACCCAGCTGAAATTCCTCCGCTGGGGCCTTCTTGGCCTCACACCAAGCAACATATTTACGCCATATGCGGTGATAATGTTTTGCCGTCACATCCTTCCTAGCTTTTATCAGCGTAGGAATGGCTTCATCCGGAATGCCCTTTTCCTTTAGGATCCGGCGTTCAACCGCCATGCCGTCAAACGCAGCCGCGGCAAGTCTTGGAACAGACAGGGCCCCTGCTGCAACAGGTCCTGTCTGAGAGGCAGAGGCCATGGGTCCTCTGTGATCATCTCTTGAAGTTCTGGGTACCAAGTCCTTCTTGGCCCATCCGGAACAATGAGTATAGTTCTTACTCCCCTTTTTCTTATCATCCTCAGTACCTTGGGTATGAGAGGAAGAGGAGGGAACACATACACCGACTGGTACACCCACGGTGTCACTAGAGCGTCCACAGCTATCGCCTGAAGGTCCCTTGACCTGGCGCAACACTGCTGACAGTGTAAGCACGTGATTCTCCGCCCATTGAAGAATCTTTATGGCTTCTGCCATTGCCATCCTGCCTCTTGTGCCGCCCTGTCGATTTACATGGGCGACTGCCGTGATGTTGTCTGACTGAATCAGAACCGGTTGGTTTTGAAGCAGGGGTTCTGCTTGACTCAGGGCGTTGTAAATGGCCCTTAGTTCCAGAATATTTATGTGTAGGGAAGTTTCCTGACTCGACCATTGTCCTTGGAAGTTTCTTCCCTGGGTGACTGCCCCCCAACCTCGGAGGCTTGCATCCGTGGTCACCAGGACCCAGTCCTGTATGCCGAATCTGCGGCCTTCGAGCAGATGAGCACTCTGCAGCCACCACAGCAGAGACACCCTGGCCCTCGGGGACAGGGTGATCAACCGATGCATCTGGAGATGCGATCCGGACCACTTGTCTAACAGATCCCACTGAAAGATCCTTGCATGGAATCTGGCGAAGGGAATTGCTTCGTAAGAAGCTACCATCTTTCCCAGGACTCGCGTGCAGTGATGCACCGACACCTGTTTTGGTTTCAGGAGGTCCCTTACCAGAGATGATAATTCCTGGGCCTTCTCCTCCTGGAGAAACACCTTCTGTTCTGTGTCCAGAATCATGCCCAAGAACAGCAGACACTTCGCAGGAATCAGCTGTGACTTTGGGATATTCAGAATCCAGCCGTGCTGATGCAGCACTTCCTGAGATAGTGTTACGCTGACTAGCAACTGCTCTTTGGACCTCGCCTTTATAAGGAGATCGTCCAAGTACGGGATAATTATGACTCCTTTCTTTCGGAGGAGCATCATCATTTCGGCCATTACCTTGGTAAATACCCGCGGTGCCGTGGACAGACCAAACGGCAGCGTCTGGAATTGGTAATGACAGTCCTGTACCACAAACCTGAGGTACTCCTGGTGGGGTGGATAAATGGGGACATGCAGGTAAGCATCCTTGATATCCAATGACACCATAAAATCCCCCTTTTCCAGGCTTGCAATAACCGCCCTGAGCGATTCCATCTTGAACTTGAACTTTTTTATATAAATGTTCAAGGATTTCAAATTTAGAATGGGTCTCACCGAACCGTCTGGTTTCGGTACCACAAACATTGTGGAATAGTAACCCCGTCCCTGTTGAAAGAGGGGTACCTTGATTATCACCTGCTGAAGATACAGCTTGTGAATTGCCGCCAGTACTACCTCCCTTTCTCTGAGAGCAGCAGGCAAGGCTGATTTGAGGTAACGGCGAGGGGGAGTCGCCTCGAACTCCAGCTTGTATCCCTGTGATACTACTTGCAGAACCCAGGGATCCACCTGTGAGCGAACCCACTGTTCGCTGAAGTTCCGGAGACGCGCCCCCACCGCACCTGGCTCCGCCTGTGAAGCCCCAGCGTCATGCGGTGGACTTAGAGGAAGCGTGGGGAAGATTTTTGATCCTGGGAACTGGCTGTCTGGTGCAGCTTTTTCCCTCTCCCCTTGCCTCTGGGCAGAAAGGAAGCGCCTCTGACCCGCTTGCCTTTCTGGGGCCGAAAGGACTGTACCTGATAATACGGTGCTTTCTTAGGCTGTGAGGGAACCTGAGGTAAAAATGTCGACTTCCCAGCTGTTGCTGTGGAAACGAGGTCCGAGAGACCATCCCCACCTCACCCTTGTAAGGCAAAACCTCCATGTGCCTTTTAGAATCCGCATCACCTGTCCACTGCCGAGTCCATAATACTCTCCTGGCAGAAATGGACATTGCATTAATTCTAGATGCCAGCCGGCAAATATCCCTCTGTGCATCTCTCATATATAAGACGACGTCTTTAATATGCTCTATGGTTAGCAAAATCGTATCCCTGTCGAGGGTATCAATAATATCTGACAGGGTAACGGACCAAGCTGCTGCAGCACTACACATCCAAGCTGAAGCAATTGCAGGTCTCAGTATAGTACCTGAGTGTGTATATACAGACTTGAGGATAGCCTCCTGCTTTCTATCCGCAGGCTCCTTTAAGGCGGCCGTATCCTGAGACGGCAGTGCCACCTTTTTTGACAAGCGTGTGAGCGCTTTATCCACCCTAGGGGATGTCTCCCAACGTAACCTGTCCTCTGGCGGGAAAGGGTACGCCATCAGTAACTTTTTAGAAATCACTAGTTTCTTATCGGGGGAAGCCCACGCTTCTTCACACACTTCATTCAACTCATCTGATGAGGGAAAAACCACTGGTTGCTTTTTCTCCCCAAACATAATACCCTTTTTAGTGGTACCTGGGTTAATGTCAGAAATGTGCAACACATTTTTCATTGCCGTAATCATGCAACGGGTGGCCCTAGTGGAATGAACATTAGTCTCGTCCTCGTCGACACTGGAGTCAGACTCCGTGTCGACATCTGTGTCTGCCATCTGAGGTAGCGGGCGTTTTTGAGCCCCTGATGGCCTTTGAGACGCCTGGGCAGGCACTGGCTGCGAAGCCTGCTGTCCCACAGCTGTTATGTCATCGAACCTTTTATGCAAGGAGTTGACACTGTCGTGTAATACCTTCCACATATCCACCCACTCTGGTGTCGGCCCCGCAGGGGGTGACATCACACTTATCGGCACCTGCTCCGCCTCCACATAAGCTTCCTCATCAAACATGTCGACACAGCCGTACCGACACACCGCACACACACAGGGAATGCTCTGACTGAGGACAGGACCCCACTAAGTCCTTAGGGGAGACAGAGAGAGAGTATGCCAGCACACACCACAGCGCTATATATCACAGGGATGCACACTATACTGAGTGATTTTTCCCAATAGCTGCTATTATACACAATTTGCGCCTAAATATATGTGCCCCCCCTCTCTTTTTAACCCTAGAAGTCTGGACCTGCAGGAGAGAGCCTGGGGAGCGTTCTTCCAGCTGAACTGTGAAGAGAAAATGGCGTTGGTGTGCTAAGGAAGATAGCCCCGCCCCTTTCTCGGCGGACTTCTCCCGCTTTTTTATATGTTTTATGGCGGGGGATTATGCACATATACAGTTTAATAACTGTATTATGTGCTATTTAGCCATGTAAGGTACTCCAATTGCTGCCCAGGGCGCCCCCCCCCCCCCCCCCCAGCGCCCTGCACCCATCAGTGACAGGAGTGTGTGGTGTGCTAAGGGAGCAATGGCGCACAGCTGCAGTGCTGTGCGCTACCTTAATGAAGGCCGGAGTCTTCAGCCGCCGCTTTTCCACTTCACTTCGTTCTTCTGGCTCTGCGAGGGGGGCGGCGGCGCGGCTCCGGGACCGGACGACCGAGGCTGGGCCTGTGTTCGATCCCTCTGGAGCTAATGGTGTCCAGTAGCCTTAGAAGCCCAAGCTAGCTGCAAGCAGGTAGGTTCGCTTCTCTCCCCTCAGTCCCACGAAGCAGTGAGTCTGTTGCCAGCAGATCTCACTGAAAATAAAAAACCTAACAAATACTTTCTTTTCTAGGAAGCTCAGGAGAGCCCCTAGGGTGCATCCAGCTCTGGCCGGGCACAGATACTAACTGAGGTCTGGAGGAGGGGCATAGAGGGAGGAGCCAGTGCACACCAGATATAGTACCTAATCTTTCTTTTAAGAGTGCCCAGTCTCCTGCAGAGCCCGTCTATACCCCATGGTCCTTACGGAGTACCCAGCATCCACTAGGACGTCAGAGAAAAAGCATAAATGCTACTTTAATACAAAATATTGAAGCCAAAAATGAGGCCCTTTGGGTCACCATAGAAACCGGGAAGAAGGACATTATTCGCATTGGGGTGATCTATAGACCACCAGGCCAGGGGCAGGATTTGGACAGGAACCTATTGTTGGACATCTCTAAAATGGTTTTAAAGGGAGAAGTCATAATCATGGGAGACTTTAATTTACCTGATGTAAATTGGGAGGGGTCTTTTGCAAGCTCAGCTATAAGTGGCAAATTTCTACATTCCTTACAGGGAGCATCTCTCAAGCAATTGGTGAGGGAGCCCACTCGCAAAGACTCAATATTAGATCTAATTCTTACAAATGGTGATAGGATATCTGATATATATGTGGGTGAGCACCTGGGATCCAGTGATCATCAAGCAGTATGGTTTAGTTTAAAGACAGGATCCAACTCCTGTCACACAAAAACAAAGGTGTTGGATTTTAGAAATGCTGACTTTGCAAAAATAGGGAGATGTTTAAGTGATTCATTGGCAGACTGGAGGGACTTGGAAGGAGTGCAGGAGAGGTGGAAAAAACTGAAAAGTGCAATACTAAGTGCAACAGACCTTTGTATCAAAAATGGTTAGGAAAAGCACCAGCAAAAGGAAGCCAGTGTGGTTCACAAAAGAAGTATCAACTAGTGTGAAAGCAAAAAAGATGGCTTTTAGGAAATACAAACAGACTCAAAATAATAACAACAAAGGTGTATCTGGACAGACGGAAGGACAGACGTGCAAAGGCAGAAGCTGAGGAGAAAATGGCCCAGTCAGTAGATAAAGGGGGCAAAACTTTTTTTAAGTATGTAAGTGAAAGGAGAAAATCAAATGGAGGAATAATAAGACTTAAGACAGAGTGAGAATTTGGTGGAGGGAGACAAGGCAATAGCAGATCACCTAAATAATTATTTTTGCTCAGTATTTACTACAGAAGTAGGGACGGGACCATAGTTAAGTTGCAAGGACATTCATAAAAATAAGGTAGATGAAAATACATTTACAGAGGAGAAGGTCCTAACAGAACTTTCAAAACTAAAAGTGGCTAAATCAATGGGACCAGATGGGATACACCCAAGGATACTCAAAGAGCTAAAAGATGTGCTGGTTACACCTTTGACAGAATTATTTAACCAGTCACTAAATACAGGTGCTAATCCAGAGGACTGGAAAAGAGCAAATGTAGTTCCACTGCACAAAAGTGGAAGCAAGGAAGAAGCAAGTATCTACAGACCAGTAAGCCTTACATCAGTAGTAGGGAAAGTAATGGAAAAACTATTAAAAGAAAGAGTAGTGGAATATCTTAAATCAAACAACTTACAGGATCCAAAACAGCATGGATTTACTAGTGGGAGATCATGCCAAACAAATCTTATTGACTTTTTTGACTCTGTGACGAAAAGAATAGATCAAGGGGGAGCTGTAGATGTAGCATATATAGACTTTAGTAAGGCATTTGACACTGTCCCACATCGCAGACTGCTAAATAAACTTGAAAGCCTGGGGGTGGATTATAAATCAGTTAAATGGATAAGAACCTGGTTGCAGGATAGGAAACAGACAGTCGTAGTTAATGGAGTGCAATCTATGGAGGGAAATGTTACCAGTGGAGTACCCCAGGGATCTGTACTTGGTCCAGTTCTCTTTAATATCTTTGTTGGTGACATTGCAGATGGTATTGAAGGGAAGATATGCCTTTTTGCAGATGATACAAAGATATGCAACAGGGTAGACACACCGGGAGGGGTAAAACAAATGATTAATGACTTAGGTAGGCTTGAGAAATGGTCAAGAACGTGGCAACTACAGTTTAATGCTAAAAAATGCAAAATCATGCACTTGGGTCTCAAAAACCCAAAGGCTAAATATAGTATCAAGGGTACTATAATGGAAACTACTGAGGAGGAAAGAGATTTAGGAGTCACTATTTCAAGTGACTTGAAGGCAGGAAAGCAATGCAACAAAGCAATGAGAAAGGCAAGTCAGATGCTTGGTTGCATAGGGAGAGGAATCAGTAGCAGGAAAAAAGAAGTGATAATGCCACTGTATAGGTCATTGGTACGGCCCCATCTGGAATACTGTGTCCAGTTCTGGAGACCCTATCTCCAGAAGGATATAAATACATTACAGAGTGTACAAAGAAGGGCAACTAAAATGGTGCATGGCCTACATCACAAAACTTTACTCGGAAAGGCTAAAAGATCTTAACATGTATAGTTTGGAAGAGAGATGGGAAAGGGGGGACATGATAGAATCTTTCAAATATATCAAGGGTCTTAAAGTTCAGGAGGGAAACATTCTTCAAAGGAAAAATAAGAATTTACTCACCGGTAATTCTATTTCTCGTAGTCCGTAGTGGATGCTGGGTACTCCGTAAGGACCATGGGGTATAGACGGGCTCCGCAGGAGACTGGGCACTCTTAAAAGAAAGATTAGGTACTATATCTGGTGTGCACTGGCTCCTCCCTCTATGCCCCTCCTCCAGACCTCAGTTAGGGAAACTGTGCCCGGAAGAGCTGACATTACTAGGAAAGGATTTGGAATCCAGGGTAAGACTCATACCAGCCACACCAATCACACTGTACAACTCGTAATAACTATACCCAGTTAACAGTATGAGCAATAACTGAGCCTCTCTCAACAGATGGCTCATACAATAACCCTTTAGTTAAGCAATAACTATATACATGTATTGCAGTGAGTCCGCACTTGGGACGGGCTCCCAGCATCCACTACGGACTACGAGAAATAGAATTACCGGTGAGTAAATTCTTATTTTCTCTGACGTCCTAGTGGATGCTGGGTACTCCGTAAGGACCATGGGGATTATACCAAAGCTCCCAAACGGGCGGGAGAGTGCGGATGACTCTGCAGCACCGAATGAGCAAACTCAAGGTCCTCCTCAGCCAGGGTATCAAACTTGTAGAATTTTGCAAAAGTGTTTGAACCCGACCAAGTAGCAGCTCGGCAAAGTTGTAAAGCCGATACCCCTCGGGCAGCCGCCCAAGAAGAGCCCACCTTCCTCGTGGAATGGGCTTTTACTGATTTAGGATGCGGCAGTCCAGCCGCAGAATGTGCAAGCTGAATGGTGCTACAGATCCAGCGAGCAATAGTCTGCTTTTAAGCAGGAGCACCCAGCTTGTTGGGTGCATGCAGGATAAATAGCGAGTCAGTTTTTCTGACTCTAGCCGTCCTGGAAACAAAGTTTCAGGGCCCGGACAACGTCCAGCAACTTGGAATCCTCCAAGTCCCTAGTAGCCGCAGGCACCACAATAGGTTGGTTCAAATGAAACGATGATACCACCTTAGGGAGAAATTGGGGACGAGTCCTCCATTCTGCCCTTTCCATATGGAAGATCAGATATGGGCTTTTACATGACAAAGCCGCCAATTCTGACACACGCCTAGTCCAAGCTAAGGCCAAAAGCATGACCACTTTCCACGTGAGATATTTTAGCTCCACGGTCTTAAGTGGCTCAAACAAGTGGGATTTTAGGAATCCAACACACGTTAAGATCCCAAGGTGCCACTGGAGGCACAAAAGGGGCTGAATATGCAGCACCCCTGTAACAACGTCCGAACTTCAGGCAGTGAAGCCAGTTCTTTTTGAGAGAAAAAAGGGATAGGGCCGAAATCTTGGCCTTTATGGATCCTAATTTTAGGCCCATAGTCACTCCTGACTGTAGGAAGTGCAGGAATCGACCCCCCTGGAATTCCTCTGTAGAGCCTTCCCGGCCACACACCAAGCAACCTATTTTCGCCATATACAGTGAAAAAGTCTTGCTGTCACGTCTTTCCTAGCCTTTATCAGCGTAGGAATAACTGCATCCGGAATGCCCTTTTCCGCTAGGATCCGGCGTTCAACCGCCATGCCGTCCAACGCAGCCGCGGTAAGTCTTGGATCAGACAGGGTCCCTGTTGCAACATGTCCTGACTGAGAGGCAGAGGCCATGGGTCCTCTGAGAGCATTTCTTGCAGTTCCGGGTACCGAGTCCTTCTTGGCCAATCCGGAGCAAAGAATATTGTTCACACTCCTCCGTTTATTACAATTCTCAGCCCTTGGGTCTGAGAGGAAGAGGAGGGAATATATAGGCCGACTGGAACACCCACGGTGTTACTAGTGCGACCACAGCTATCGCCTGAGAGTCCCTTGACCCAGCGTAAAACCTTTTTTATCTTTTTATTGAGGTGGGACGCCATGTAGTCCACCTGAGGCAGTTTCCATCAATTTGCAAAACTGCGTGAAGACTTCCTGATGAAGTCACCACTTTCCCGGGTGGAGGTCGTGTCCACTCCCGGAATGAACACTGCTGACAGTGCGCTTACTTGATTCTCCGCCCAGCGAAGAATTCTGGTGGCTTCAACCCTCGCCACCCTGCTCCTTGTGCCGTCCTGGCAGTTTACATGAGCCCCTGCGGTCTGACTGGATCAGAACCGGTTGGTCGCGAAGCAGGAACTCCGCTTGACTTATGGCGTTGTATATGGCCCTTAGTTCAAGGATATTGATGTGAAGGCAAGTCTGTTGGCTTGACCACAAACCTTGGAATTTTCTTCCCTGTGTAACTGCCCCCCACCCTCGGAGGCTTGCATCCGTGGTCACCAGGACCCAGTCCTGAATGCCGAATCTGCGGCCCTCGAGAAGGTGAGCACTCCGCAGCCACCACAGGAGAGACACCCTGGCCCTGGGGGATAGGGGGATTAACCGATGCATCTGAAGATGTGATCCAGACCACTTGTCCAGTAAGTTCCATTGTCCTTGCATGGAACCAGCCGAAGGGGATGGCCTCGTATGATGCCATCATCCTTCCCAGGACTCGAGTGCAGTGATGCACCGACACCTGTTTTGGTTTTCAATGGATTCCTGACCAGTGTCATGAGCTCCTGAGCTCTCTCTATCGGGAGATAAACCCTCTTCTGGTCTGTGTCTAGGATCATGCCTAGGCGAGGCAGATGAGCTGTAGGAACCAACTGCGACTTTGGAATATATAGAATCCAGTCGTGTTGCCGTTTCACTTCCAGAGAAGGTGATAAGCTGTCCAGCAACTGCTCTCTTGATCTCGCTGTTATGAGGAGATCATCCAAGTATGTGATAATAGTGACACCTTGCTTCCACAGGAGCACCATCATAGCCGCCATTACCTTGGTGAAATTGGTAATGACAATCCCGTACCGCAATTCTGAGGTACGCCTGATGAGGTGGATAAATGGAGACACGAAGGTATGCATCCCTTATGTCCCGATTCATTTCAGGCATGCAATGACCGCTCTTAGCGATTCCATCTTGAACCTGAACCTTTTCAGGTATATGTTCAGGGATTTTAATTCAACATGGGTCTAACCGAACCGTCTGGTTTCGGGATTATAACATGGTCGAATAATAACACCCTCTTGTTGAAGGAGGGGACCCTTGACCACCACCTGTTGAAGATACAATTTACGAATTGCAGTTAACACTGGCTCCCTCTCTTGGGGGGAAGCCCGCCGGGTCCTTGGTGAGGGGGCATCTTCTCACAGTCCAGCCTGTATCCCTGCGATACAATTTCTATTGCCCAGGGATCTAACAGGGAGTGAACCCACTTGTGGCTGAACTTACGAAGGCGTGTCCCCACCGGGCCTAGCTCCGCCTGTGGAGCCCCAGCGACATGCGGTGGATTTTTGTAGAGGCCGGGGAGGACTTCTGTTCCTGGGGACTAGCTGTGTTGTACAGCTTCTTTCCTCTGCCCCCGGCTCTGACAAGAAAGGACGCACCTCAGACTTTCTTGTTTCTTTATTCGAAAAGCTGCATTTAATAATGTCGTGCTTTCCTAGGCTGTGCAGGAATATAAGGCAAAATATCAGAATTACCAGCTATAACTGTGGAGACCAGGCCCGAGAACCTTTCTCCACACAATCCTCAGCCTTCCATATGCCTCTTAAGTCGGCATCATCTGTCCAATGTATATTCTACAGGACACGTCAAGCAGAAATCGACATAGCTTTTGTCTCTAGGACCCAGTTTACTCATGTACCTTTGGGCATGCTTTATAATTATATATCTATCACTTAAGACAGCATCTTAAAATATTTATATGCATACTAGAGTCTCAATCTCTGCTGATAAGGTACCTGTCCACGCTGCCACAGCGCTATAAACCCATGCCGACACAATCGCCGGTCTGGGTAGTATACTATAATGTGCACGCTATCTGCAGGATCCCTGAGAATAGCTAGTGCAAACAGGACACCCAAGGGGAAGATTCTCAACACATTCTGGCCCTAGTGGGGAAAGGATACAGCCTGAGAATTCTCTTGTGGGAAGCTGCCGTCTCTTGTCTGGAGATTCCCGCTCTTTTTCCCCATGAGAGGAGGGAAATTTACCTCAGCATTCTTCCCCTTAACATGTGTACTCTCGTGTCAGGGACAGATGAGTCATCAGTGATATGCAAATCATCTTTTATTCCAATAATCATATATTGAATATCTTTTAGCCCTCTTGGCTGTAACTTTGCATTATCGTAGTCGACAGTGGAGTTAAACTCCGTGTCGATACTTTGTTATTTTGGATAGTGAACATAGAGAGACTCTGAAGGACTCTGACATAGGGACAGACCAGGGTAGATTTCCTTTCTGTTCCCTAACCTTTTGTGCAATAATTTTACCTCAGCACTTACACATATCCAAACAGGTGTCGGCGTTGTTGACGGAGACACCCTCCCACACACTTATCCGCTCTATCACCTCCTTAGAGGAGCCTTTTACCTCAGACATGTCGACACACGCGTACCGACACACCACACACACAGGGGATGCTCTATTTGAAGACAGTTCCCCCACCAGGCCCTTTGGAGAGACAGAGAGAGAGTATGCCAGCACACACCACAGCGCTATATAATACAGGGATGTACACTATACTGAGTGATTTTTCCCCTATAGCAGCTTATATACACAGTTTTTCACCTAAATTTATGTGCCCCCCCTCTCTTTTTTACCCTTTGTGTACCAGGATACTGCAGGGCAGAGCCTGGGGAGCTTCCTTCCAGCTGAGCTGTGAAGAGAAAATGGCGCCGGTGTGCTGAGGAAGAAGGCCCGGCCCCCTCAGCGGCGGGCTTCTGTCCTTTTATGTACTTTAATGGCGGGGGTTAATGCACATATAGAGTTTATCAGACTGTAGTATGTGCTTTTCGCCAAGTAAGGTAATCTAATTGCTGCCCAGGGCGCCCCCCCCCCCCCAGCGCCCTGCACCCATCAGTGACCGGAGTGTGTGGTGTGCTAAGGGAGCAATGGCGCACAGCTGCAGTGCTGTGCGCTACCTTAATGAAGACGGGAGTCTTCAGCCGCCGATTTTCCACTTCTCTTCGTTCTTCTGGCTCTGCAAGGGGGATGGCGGCGCGGCTCCGGGACCGGACGACCGAGGCTGGGCCTGTGTTCGATCCCTCTGGAGCTAATGGTGTCCAGTAGCCTTAGAAGCCCAAGCTAGCTGCAAGCAGGTAGGTTCGCTTCTCTCCCCTCAGTCCCACGTAGCAGTGAGTCTGTTGCCAGCAGATCTCACTGAAAATAAAAAACCTAACAAATACTTTCTTTTCTAGGAAGCTCAGAAGAGCCCCTAGGGTGCATCCAGCTCTGGCCGGGCACAGATACTAACTGAGGTCTGGAGGAGGGGCATAGAGGGAGGAGCCAGTGCACACCAGATATAGTACCTTATCTTTCTTTTAAGAGTGCCCAGTCTCCTGCGGAGCCCGTCTATACCCCATGGTCCTTACGGAGTACCCAGCATCCACTAGGACGTCAGAGAAAGAAGTATTAGAACTCGAGGGCATACATTGAGACTGGAGGGGGGGAGGTTCAGGGGAAATTTAAGGAAAAATTACTTCACAGAAAGGGTAATGGATAAGTGGAATAGCCTCCCATCAGAGGTGGTAGAGGCTAAGACTGTAGGGCAATTTAAACATGCTTGGGACAGGCATATGAATATCCTTACAAAGAATTAAGGTTAAAAAAGGGTTGAGATTGCCTAAAGGATAAAATAAAAAAGGGGCAGACCAGATGGGCCAAGTGGTTCTTATCTGCCGCCAAATTCTATGTTTCTAAGTTCTCAATGGGATTAAGGTCTGGGGAGTTTCTGGCCATGGAGCCCTAAATTTCGATGTGTTGTTCCCCTAGCCACTTAGTGATCACTTTTGCCGTATGGCAAGGTGCTCCACCATGCTAGTAAAGGCACTTTTCATCAACAAACTGTTCTTGGATGGTTGGGAGAAGTTGCTCTTGGAGGATGTTTTGGTACCATTCTTTATTCATGGTTGTGTTAGTCAAAATTGTGAGTGAGCCCATGTCCTTGGCTGAGATGCTAAAGCACACATGAATGGTCTCAGGATGCTTTACTGTTGGCATGACACAGGACTGATGGTAGCGCTCACCTTTCCTTGTTCCGCTCGGGCGAGCAAAGCCGCTGGAGCTGACATTACTGTTATATTGTTCAGTGATTTTGACTGGCTGGTAACTAGTATACTGATAAACACACATATGTGAGCTTGAGATACAGCAATATATAGCAGACAGATACGCATAGGTGAGAGAGACATCAATATATACTGATGACAGCACATAGGTTAGCGTGAGACATCAATATATAAGGAGGAAAACGCTTATGCACAGAGTGCATGAAAAAGCTTTCCAAATAAGATACTTGTTCAACTCCTGATGCCATATGTTCTATGGTACGGAACAAAGGTAGATCAGACACCAATTGGGTGTCGAACTGCCAGGAGCAAACAACTTGGAGTTACACAGGAACAGCTACAGCAGCTGCACTAGCATGATCTTGCTGAAGCACTACCAGCCTTCCAAGTTAGAGGACAAAAGTGTGACCACGACAACTCCACAAGGGGGACACACCGGCCCTGGATGCCTGCCCTACACTAGACCTTGCTTGACAGTCCGCGAAAATGCCACAGACCTGTCCATCCGGTATTTTAATATTACACTGGGCACAAGTAAACCATGCTATTGGTTTACTTTCTGGTTTGATGGATTATTACACCTGTCTGCTTCCTTAGAGGCCAATTCATGAAGCAGTGAAAAGTGTGGAGAAGTTAGCCCGTGGAGAAGTTACCCATGGCAACCAATCAGCTGCTCTGTATCATTTTATAGCATGCAAATTATAAATGTTACATCAATGCTGATTAGTTGCCATGGGCAACTTCTCCACAGGCTCACCTCTCCACCCTTTACACTGCTTCATGAATAGACCCCTTAATGTTTCCATGCGTTCTTGTTAAGTATAGCAGACAAAGGAAAATCAATTTCCAGATACTGGAAAAATGCACACAGGGCATTCACCCTCCTACCACAAATAACCATGGCAATAATAGATATTAAAATATTCATCCTTCCCTTGGAAGATTCTCCAGAGTCTTGAGGTTGCAAAAAAAGAGGAGCAGCGGTGACTTGAAGCAGGTTGAAAACACAGGAACCAGGAGAGAACAACCAGTTCCCATAGAAGCAGGGGAGACCAGCAGCTCCAGGCTACACCTCGTCTGTACTGGGCTGCAGTCACTAAGCGCTACTCCCCCTGTGTGGAGAAAGCACTTAGTATGCCCTAAGGCTGCATGTGAGTGGTGCACTCTCTGCAATGGAACCGCCCTAGGAAACCCGGAAAAATGGCTCCGCCATCCAGGGCAGCGCTGTCGCTACTGCACCCCCTAAAGGGTTGACAGTGCGCACAAACCCTGGGCCCAGGAGGTCTCTAATAGAGACCAGAAGGCACTGGAGGGGTTCCTGCATGAGTGCCTCCCCCCACCCCTGCCACATGCAGCCGCTGCACTATAGGTATGCTGCGCACAGCTTACGAGAAAGAAAAATAAAAATAGTTATAACCTAATAAAGGCTGATAAACTGGAATTCTGGGGTTGCAGGGGGGAGGAGATTACTTTTTAAAGCTACAGTTTAATTCCGATGCCAGCTCCAGCCCCAACCTGCAATCCCATGGTTCAGTGTCCCTCAGCTGTGATGAAGGAGAAAATATATAACTGTGCAATGTCACAGAAAATAGCCACAGGTGAATGTATCAGTAATTGACTATAGCATGCTCTTCAACAGCATGCAATAAGGTTTATAAGGATTTTAAGTGATTGCAAGGCAGATACACTGTAGTTTGTAATGGTCAGGGAGGGGGGAGAGCTGTGAACATAAACCTGTGTGTGGTAGTGTGAGGAATGTAGTACCCTGCTATTTAGTACAAAGCCTTACCAGCTGCAGCGGAGTCAGTAGGTGGTACATCATATGCAGCATGGCGGGACTGGTATGGTGGAACCCGCAGGTGGTGTCCTGCTTACTGAGAACTGTAGCAGGTATGGAGAAAGGGCAGTATGGAAACAGCAATAATAGCCGCAAACACTCTCAAATATGGGAAGATGAGCCCCAGTAACTTCTAGCAGCAGGAGTGCGGTATTAGAAGGGAGTGTCAATGTTTAGAACCAGGTGACAGGAGGCCAGAGGAAGGACAGGTGTAGGAAGAGTATTCATCAGCAGGAGAGGTCTCCAGGAGGATGAGGTCTGATGGTGGAGCAGTTCCCTCACGAGCCCAAGTGGTCAGTGAGTCGGATAGTAGCCCCCCAGTGGGTGCTATTATGTATAAGTTTCAAGAAGGTGCCATTGTTTGCGAGGATTCAGTGGAAAGAAAACCCTGGTGTTGTGGAGCTGGCCAATGAGGTGGAGACCATCTCAGTGAGCGACGCAGGACTACAGTAGTCTCCAGGGCACCAAAAAGGTCCCAGACTAGGGAGGCCAATCCCGGGCCGTTTTTTCAATCCCGGGATTCGGGATTGAAAAAAAACGCTCAATACCGGGATTGCAGTAGGGAGCAGGGAGAGTGGGAGTGGAGGGCAGTGGAAAAGAGTGTAGGGAGCACGGAGACTGTAGGGAGCAGCACTGGAGGGTGGGTGTAGTGTAGGGACTAGGGAGCAGCGCTGGAGGGTGGGTGTAGTGTAGGGACTAGAGAGCAGCGCTGGAGGGTGGGTGTAGTGTAGGGACTAGGGAGCAGCGCTGGAGGGTGGGTGTAGTGTAGGGACTAGGGAGCAGCGCTGGAGGGTGGGTGTAGTGTAGGGACTAGGGAGCAGCGCTGGAGGGTGTAGGAAGCGGAGCGGGAGGGAGGCTGAAGCGAGCACCACAGTGAGGGAGGGTTGGTGTCAGGCAAACTACACTTACTGTTAGACGGGCAGCAGGCGGCAGCCATGGACAAGACGCGCTGAGCGCGCCGGAGGACTTTCAAATTGTAGTGCTAGCCGTCAGCCAGTCAGAACGGGCAGTCTGGCAGCCAATCAGGAGCCGCTGCGGCCGCTTCCCTGATTGGCCGCCGGTCCACCAGCTGTGATTGGCTGGCGGCCGGCGCTACATTTGAAATGCCGCCGCGTTCTGTGTACATGGCTGCCGCCCGCCTAATAGTAAGTGTTAGTTACACCAACCCTCCCTCGCTGCTGCGTTGCACATGCAATCCCGTGAATCCCGGGATTGGAGGCTCCAATCCCGGGATTCAAATCCTGGCATTTTTGGGCCTAAATCCCGGGATCCCGATCCCGGGATTGGCCTCCCTATCCCAGACCGATAGTCCAGTGTGGGGTTAGGCAATAAGCACTTCGGCAATTAAATATGCAGATTTGTTCTTAAAATTATACTGAAAAAGGATATGTGACTCTAAAGATGGCGGACCACTTGTCGCTGAGTAAGGATACTGTGGGCCACCCATATCTTTATTCAGTATTATTTTTAGAACAAATCTGCATATTTGTTAATACAATTATACTGAATCAGGTTTAAATAGCTATTTCCATAATTTTATTTTAAAAATCCCAAAACACTAATTTAACAACTTTAGGGACATTTAAAAAAAAATATTAGCAAGTTAAGTGGTTATGGACTCTCACATAAGCAAGTATGTTTTACAATTCAGAAGTCCAGAGAAAACGCACAAGCATAAAAATAGATCAGTTGGGGTTTTCTCTATTGCCTGTAATGAATTCTCCCAAGCATGCATCTTACTTCCATGTACACAATAATAAGAATTTACTTACCGATAATTCTATTTCTCGTAGTCCGTAGTGGATGCTGGGAACTCCGTAAGGACCATGGGAATAGCGGCTCCGCAGGAGACTGGGCACAAAAGTAAAATCTTTAGGACTACCTGGTGTGCACTGGCTCCTCCCCCTATGACCCTCCTCCAAGCCTCAGTTAGGATACTGTGCCCGGACGAGCGTACACAATAAGGAAGGATTTTGAATCCCGGGTAAGACTCATACCAGCCACACCAATCACACCGTACAACCTGTGATCTGAACCCAGTTAACAGCATGATAACAGAGGAGCCTCTGAAAAGATGGCTCACAACAATAATAACCCGATTTTTGTAACAATAACTATGTACAAGTATTGCAGACAATCCGCACTTGGGATGGGCGCCCAGCATCCACTACGGACTACGAGAAATAGAATTATTGGTGAGTAAATTCTTATTTTCTCTGACGTCCTAGTGGATGCTGGGAACTCCGTAAGGACCATGGGGATTATACCAAAGCTCCCAAACGGGCGGGAGAGTGCGGATGACTCTGCAGCACCGAATGAGAGAACTCAAGGTCCTCCTCAGCCAGGGTATCAAATTTGTAGAATTTAGCAAACGTGTTTGCCCCTGACCAAGTAGCTGCTCGGCAAAGTTGTAAAGCCGAGACCCCTCGGGCAGCCGCCCAAGATGAGCCCACCTTCCTTGTGGAATGGGCTTTTACAGATTTTGGCTGTGGCAGGCCTGCCACAGAATGTGCAAGCTGAATTGTACTACAAATCCAACGAGCAATAGTCTGCTTAGAAGCAGGAGCACCCAGCTTGTTGGGTGCATACAGGATAAACAGCGAGTCAGATTTCCTGACTCCAGCCGTCCTGGAAACATATATTTTCAGGGCCCTGACTACGTCCAGCAACTTGGAGTCCTCCAAGTCCCTAGTAGCCGCAGGTACCACAATAGGCTGGTTCAAGTGAAACGCTGAAACCACCTTAGGGAGAAATTGAGGACGAGTCCTCAATTCCGCCCTGTCTGAATGGAAGATCAGATAAGGGCTTTTACAGGATAAAGCCCGCCAATTCTGACACGTGCCTGGCCGAGGCCAGGGCCAACAACATGACCACTTTCCATGTGAGATATTTTAACTCCACAGATTCAAGTGGTTCAAACCAATATGACTTTAGGAACCCCAAAACTACATTGAGATCCCAAGGTGCCACTGGAGGCACAAAAGGAGGCTGTATATGCAGTACCCCTTTTACAGACGTCTGAACTTCAGGTAGTGAAGCTAGTTCTTTCTGGAAGAAAATTGACAGGGCCGAAATTTGAACCTTAATGGACCCCAATTTTAGGCCCATAGACACTCCTGTTTACAGGAAATGCAGGAATCGACCTAGTTGAAATTCCTCCATCGGGGCCTTACTGGCCTCGCACCACGCAACATATTTTCGCCAAATGCGGTGATAATGCTTTACGGTTACATCCTTTCTGGCTTGACCAGGGTAGGGATGACTTCATCCGGAATGCCTTTTTCCTTCAGGATCCGGCGTTAAACCGCCCTGCCGTCAAACGCAGCCGCGGTAAGTCTTGGAATAGACAGGGTCCTTGCTGGAGCAGGTCCCTTCTTAGAGGTAGAGGCCACGGGTCCTCCGTGAGCATCTCTTGAAATTCCGGGTACCAAGTCCTTCTTGGTCAATCCGGAGCCACGAGTATAATTCTTACTCCCCTCCGTCTTATAATTCTCAGTACTTTTGGTATGAGAGGAAGAGGAGGGAACACATACACACTGACTGGTACACCCACGGTGTTACCAGAGCGTCCACAGCTATTGCCTGAGGGTCCCTTGACCTGGCGCAATACCTGTCCAATTTTTTGTTTAGGCGGGACGCCATCATGTCCACCTCTGGTTTTTCCCAATGGTTTACAATCATGTGGAAGACTTCTGGGTGAAGTCCCCACTCTCCCGGGTGGAGGTCGTGCCTGCTGAGGAAGTCTGCTTCCCAGTTGTCCACTCCCGGAATGAACACTGCTGACAGTGCTATCACATGATTTTCCGCCCAGCGAAAAATCCTTGCAGCTTCTGCCACTGCCCTCCTGCTTCTTGTGCCGCCCTGTCTGTTTACGTGGGCGACTGCCGTGATGTTGTCCGACTGGATCAGCACCGGCTGACCTTGAAGCAGAGGTCTTGCTTGGCTTAGGGCATTGTAAATGGCCCTTATCTCCAAATATTTATGTGAAGTGATGTCTCTAGGCTTGACCACAAGTCCTGGAAATTTCTTCCCTGTGTGACTGCTCCCCAGCCTCTCAGGCTGGCATCCGTGGTCACCAGGACCCAGTCCTGAATGCCGAATCTGCGGCCCTCTAGAAGATGAGCACTCTGCAACCACCACAGGAGAAACACCCTTGTCTTTGGTGACAGGGTTATCCGCTGATGCATCTGAAGATGCGATCCAGACCATTTGTCCAGCAGGTCCCACTGGAAAGTTCTTGAGTGGAATCTGCCGAATGGAATTGCTTCGTAGGAAGCCACCATTTTTCCCAGGACCCTTGTGCACTGATGCACTGACACTTGGCCTGGTTTTAGGAGGTTTCTGACTAGTTCGGATAACTCCCTGGCTTTCTCCTCCGGGAGAAAACACCTTTTTCTGGACTGTGTCCAGAATCATCCCTAGGAATAGAAGGCGTGTCGACGGGATCAGCTGCGATTTTGGAATATTGAGAATCCAACCGTGCTGCCGCAGCACTATCTGAGATAGTGCTACCCCGACTTCCAACTGTTCCCTGGATCTTGCCCTTATCAGGAGATCGTCCAAGTAAGGGATAACTAAAACTCCCTTCTTTCGAAGGAGTATCATCATTTCGGCCATTACCTTGGTAAAGACCCGGGGTGCCGTGGACAATCCAAACGGCAGCGTCTGAAACTGATAGTGACAGTTCTGTACCACAAACCTGAGGTACCCTTGGAGAAGGGTAAAATTGGGACATGTAGGTAAGCATTTTTGATGTCCAGAGAGACCATATAGTCCCCTTCTTCCAGGTTTGCAATCACTGCTCTGAGTGACTCCATCTTGAATTTGAACCTTTGTATGTAAGTGTTCAAGGATTTTAGATTTAAAATTGGTCTCACCGAGCCGTCCGGCTTCGGTACCACAAATAGTGTGGAATAGTACCCCTTTCCCTGTTGCAGGAGGGGTACCTTGATTATCACCTGCTGGGAATACAGCCTGTGAATGGCTTGCAATACTGTCTCCCTGTCTGAGGGAGACGTCGGTAAAGCAGACTTTATGAAACGGCGAGGGGGAGACGTCTCGAATTTCTTGAGACGGGCCCCCACCGTGCCTGAGACCGCTTGTAAAGCCCAGCGTCATGCTGAGGACTTTTCGGAGGCGGGAGAGGGCTTTTGTTCCTGGGAATTGGCTGTTTGCTGCAGCCTTTTTCCTCTCCCTCTGCCACGGGGCAGAAATGAGGCGCCTTTTGCCCGCTTGCCCTTATGGGGCCGAAAGGACTGCGCCTGATAATACGGCGTCTTCTTAGGTTGAGAAGCTACCTGGGGTAAAAATGTGGATTTTCCAGCCGTTGCCGTGGCCACCAGGTCTGTTAGACCTACCCCAAATAACTCCTCCCTTTTATAAGGCGATACTTCCATATGCCTTTTGGAATCAGCATCACCTGACCACTGTCCTGTCCATAACCCTCTTCTGGCAGAAATGGACAGCGCACTTACTCTTGATGCCAGTCGGCAAATATCCCTCTGTGCATCACGCATATATAGAAATGCATCTTTTAAATGCTCTATAGTTAGTAATATACTGTCCCTATCTAGGGTATCAATATTGTCAGTCAGGGAATCCGACCAAGCCACCCCAGCACTGCACATCCAGGCTGAGGCGATTGCTGGTCGCAGTATCACACCCGTGTGAGTGTATATACATTTTAGGATATTTTACTGCTTTCTGTCAGCAGGTTCCTTAAGGGCGGCCGTATCCGGGGACGGTAGTGCCACCTGTTTAGACAAGCGTGTGAGCGCTTTATTCACCCTAAGGGGTGTTTCCCAACGTGCCCTATCCTCCGGCGGGAAGGGGTATGATGCTAATAACTTTTTAGGAATTAACAGTTTTTATCGGGGGAAACCCACGCATCATCACACACTTCATTTAATTCCTCAGATGCAGGAAAAACTACAGGCAGTTTTTTCTCACCCAACATAATACCCTTTTTAGTGGTACTGGTATTATCAGAAATGTGTAAAAACATTTTCCATAGCCTCAATCATGTAACGTGTGGCCCTACTGGAAGTCACATTCGTCTCTTAATCGTCGACACTGGAGTCAGTATCCGTGTCGGCGTCTGTATCTGCCATCTGCGGTAACGGGCGTTTTAGGGCCCCAGATGGCTTTTGAGACACCTGGACAGGCACAGGCTGAGTCGCCGGCTGTCTCATGTCAACAATCTTTTGTAAAGAGCTGACACTGTCACATAATTCCTTCCATAAGCTCATCCACTCAGGTGTCGACTCCCTAGGGGGTGACATCTCTGTTACAGGCAATTGCTCCGCCTCCACCTCATTTTCCTCCTCATACATGTCGACACAACGTACCGACACACAGCACACACACAGGGAATGCTCTGATAGAGGACAGGACCCCACTAACCCTTTGGGGAGACAGAGGGAGAGTATGCCAGCACACACCAGAGCGCTATATATATATATATATATACAGGGATAACCTTATATAAGTGTTTTTCCCCTTATAGCTGCTGTATTGTTATACTGCGCCTAATTAGTGCCCCCCTCTCTTTTTTAACCCCTTTCTGTAGTGTAGTAACTGCAGGGGAGAGCCAGGGAGCTTCCCTCCAACGGAGCTGTGAGAGAAAATGGCGCCAGTGTGCTGAGGAGATAGGCTCCGCCCCCTTCTCGGCGGCCTTTTCTCCCGTTTTTCTGTGGAATCTGGCAGGGGTTAAAATTCATCCATATAGCCCTGGGGGCTATATGTGATGTATTTTCGCCAGCCAAGGTGTTTTTATTGCTGCTCAGGGCGCCCCCCCCTAGCGCCCTGCACCCTCAGTGACCGAAGTGTGAAGTGTGCTGAGGAGCAATGGCGCACAGCTGCAGTGCAGTGCGCTACCTTGGTGAAGACAGGATGTCTTCTGCCGCCGATTTTTCCGGACCTCTTCTTGCTTCTGGCTCTGTAAGGGGGCCGGCGGCGCGGCTCTGGGACCGAGCTCCGAGGCTGGGCCTGTGTTCGGTCCCTCTGGAGCTAATGGTGTCCAGTAGCCTAAGAAGCCCAATCCACTCTGCACGCAGGTGAGTTCGCGTCTTCTCCCCTTAGTCCCTCGATGCAGTGAGCCTGTTGCCAGCAGGTCTCACTGAAAATAAAAAACCTAAAACTAAACTTTCACTAAGAAGCTCAGGAGAGCCCCTAGTGTGCACCCTTCTCGGCCGGGCACAAAAATCTAACTGAGGCTTGGAGGAGGGTCATAGGGGAGGAGCCAGTGCACACCAGGTAGTCCTAAAGCTTTTACTTTTGTGCCCAGTCTCCTGCGGAGCCGCTATTCCCATGGTCCTTACGGAGTTCCCAGCATCCACTAGGACGTCAGAGAAAATCAGGAAATATTAGGTTCCTATCATTTGTTTATTTACTAGTGAAAGAGATGCAATGTAGAATAGGAAACTTCAGAAAACATTCAAAAGATAAAATTATGGAAATTCTCACACAAGAGTTTAAAGGCTTACATTAACAGCACCAGTTCCTTCCAAACGTTCTATCTCTTTTGCGTATTCCCGAAGCAGAAGTTCTAATTGAGGCTTTTGAAACCCTGTACGTTTCACGTCTTCCAGCAAAAACATATAATGTTTTTCCTAAAAATAAAAGCAGAAAATAATTTGCTTGTTTTAAAAGTAAACAAAAATAACCGCATAACAACATGATAAGGGTTGTAGTTTCGAGCACTATAACAAAAATAAAAAAATTATTTACGTAAAGTACTAAAGTGACACCTTTTTTCCTCTCACTACCAGCTACCTTTTCAATGTATTGGTGAGTAGAGCTCACCACAGTGACCACAGGAAATAATGCTTGTTGGTTATTTCTGTGTATATAATAATATTCTGATAATGTGCTTCTGATGAACCCTTACTACCTCTCTAGATTACTGTGATCTGTAAATTAAGGTCTATTAGCAGTACCTGCAATGTGAGTTGAAGTGCCACACGTTGTTAACCCTGGTCTAAATATTGAGCAGCTTTGAAGAAAAAGAGGGATTTCCAGGAGATCTCGCCAAGGAATCGAGACATTGAAAAAATAAGAATTTACTTACCGATAATTCTATTTCTCGTAGTCCGTAGTGGATGCTGGGGACTCCGTCAGGACCATGGGGATTAGCGGCTCCGCAGGAGACAGGGCACAAAAGTAAAAGCTTTAGGATCAGGTGGTGTGCACTGGCTCCTCCCCCTATGACCCTCCTCCAAGCCTCAGTTAGGATACTGTGCCCGGACGAGCGTACACAATAAGGAAGCATTTTTGAATCCCGGGTAAGACTCATACCAGCCACCCCAATCACACTGTACAACCTGTGATCTGAACCCGGTTAACAGCATGATAACAGCGGAGCCTCTGAAAAGATGGCTCACAACAATAATAACCCGATTTTTGTAACAATAACTATGTACAAGTATTGCAGACAATCCGCACTTGGGATGGGCGCCCAGCATCCACTACGGACTACGAGAAATAGAATTATCGGTAAGTAAATTCTTATTTTCTCGGACGTCCTAAGTGGATGCTGGGGACTCCGTCAGGACCATGGGGATTATACCAAAGCTCCCAAACGGGCGGGAGAGTGCGGATGACTCTGCAGCACCGAGTGAGAGAACTCCAGGTCCTCCTCAGCCAGGGTGTGCCCCTGACCAAGTAGCAGCTCGGCAAAGTTGTAAAGCCGAGACCCCTCGGGCAGCCGCCCAAGATGAGCCCACCTTCCTTGTGGAATGGGCATTTACATATTTTGGCTGTGGCAGGCCTGCCACAGAATGTGCAAGCTGAATTGTACTACACATCCAACTAGCAATCGTCTGCTTAGAAGCAAGAGCACCCAGTTTTTTGGGTGCATACAGGATAACAGCAAGTCAGTTTTCCTGACTCCAGCCGTCCTGGAAACCTATATTTTTCAGGGCCCTGACAACATCTAGCAACTTGGAGTCCTCCAAGTCCCTAGTAGCCGCAGGTACCACAATAAGTTGGTTCAGGTGAAACGCTGACACCACCTTAGGGAGAAACTGGGGACGAGTCCGCAGCTCTGCCCTGTCCGAATGGACAATCACATATGGGCTTTTGTGAGACAAAGCCGCCAATTCTGACACTCGCCTGGCCGAGGCCAGGGCCAACATCATGGTTACTTTCCATGTGAGATATTTCAAATCCACAGATTTGAGCGGTTTAAACCAATGTGATTTGAGGAATCCCAGAACTACGTTGAGATCCCACAGTGCCACTGGAGGCACAAAAGGGGTTGTATATGCAGTACTCCCTTGACAAACTTCTGGACTTCAGGAACTGAAGCCAATTCTTTCTGGAAGAAAATCGACAGGGCCGAAATTTGAACCTTAATGGACCCCAATTTGAGGCCCATAGACACTCCTGTTTGCAGGAAATGCAGGAATCGACCGAGTTGAAATTTCTTCGTGGGGCCTTCCTGGCCTCACACCACGCAACATATTTTCGCCACATGTGGTGATAACGTTGTGTGGTCACCTCCTTCCTGGCTTTGACCAGGGTAGGAATGACCTCTTCCGGAATGCCTTTTTCCCTTAGGATCCGGCGTTCAACCGCCATGCCGTCAAACGCAGCCGCGGTAAGTCTTGGAACAGACATGGTACTTGCTGAAGCAAGTCCCTTCTTAGCGGCAGAGGCCATGAGTCCTCTGTGAGCATCTCTTGAAGTTCCGGGTACCAAGTCCTTCTTGGCCAATCCGGAGCCACGAGTATAGTTCTTACTCCTCTACGTCTTATAATTCTCAGTACCTTAGGTATGAGAAGCAGAGGAGGGAACACATACACCGACTGGTACACCCACGGTGTTACCAGAACGTCCACAGCTATTGCCTGAGGGTCTCTTGACCTGGCGCAATACCTGTCCAGTTTTTTGTTCAGGCGGGACGCCATCATGTCCACCTTTGGTCTTTCCCAACGGTTCACAATCATGTGGAAGACTTCCCGATGAAGTCCCCACTCTCCCGGGTGGAGGTCGTGTCTGCTGAGGAAGTCTGCTTCCCAGTTGTCCACTCCCGGAATGAACACTGCTGACAGTGCTATCACATGATTTTCCGCCCAGCGAAGAATCCTTGCAGTTTCTGCCATTGCCCTCCTGCTTCTTGTGCCGCCCTGTCTGTTTACGTGGGCGACTGCCGTGATGTTGTCCCACTGGATCAATACCGGCTGACCTTGAAGCAGAGGTCTTGCTAAGCTTAGAGCATTGTAAATTGCTCTTAGCTCCAGTATATTTATGTGGAGAGAAGTCTCCAGACTTGATCACACTCCCTGGAAATTTTTTCCTTGTGTGACTGCTCCCCAGCCTTTCAGGCTGGCATCCGTGGTCACCAGGACCCAGTCCTGAATGCCGAATCTGAGGCCCTTTAGTAGATGAGCACTCTGCAGCCCCCACAGAAGAGACACCCTTGTCCTTGGAGACAGGGTTATCCGCTGATGCATCTGAAGATGCGATCCGGACCATTTTTCCAGCAGATCCCACTGAAAAGTTCTTGCGTGAAATCTGCCGAATGGAATCGCTTCGTAAGAAGCCACCATTTTTCCCAGGACCCTTGTGCAATGATGCACTGACACTTTTCCTGGTTTTAGGAGGTTCCTGACTAGCTCGGATAACTCCCTGGCTTTCTCCTCCGGGAGAAACACCTTTTTCTGGACTGTGTCCAGAATCATCCCTAGGAACAGCAGACGTGTCGTCGGAGACAGCTGCGATTTTGGAATATTTAGAATCCACCCGTGCTGTCGTAGAACTACTTGAGATAGTGCTACTCCGACCTCCAACTGTTCTCTGGACCTTGCCCTTATCAGGAGATCGTCCAAGTAAGGGATAATTAAGACGCCTTTTCTTTGAAGAAGAATCATCATTTCGGCCATTACCTTGGTAAAGACCCGGGGTGCCGTGGACAATCCAAACGGCAGCGTCTGAAACTGATAGTGACAGTTTTGTACCACGAACCTGAGGTACCCTTGGTGAGAAAGGCAAATTGGGACATGGAGGTAAGCATCCTTGATGTCCAGGGACACCATATAGTCCCCTTCTTCCTGGTTCGCTATCACTGCTCTGAGTGACTCCATCTTGATTTGAACCTTTGTATGTAAGTGTTCAAATATTTCAGATTTAGAATAGGTCTCACCGAGCCGTCTGGCTTCAGTACCACAATATAGTGTGGAATAATACCCCTTTCCTTGTTGTAGGAGGGGTACTTTGATTATCACCTGCTGGGAATACAGCTTGTGAATTGTTTCCAATACTGCCTCCCTGTTGGAGGGAGACGTTGGTAAAGCAGACTTCAGGAACCTGCGAGGGGGAGACGTCTCGAATTTCCAATCTGTACCCCTGGGATACTACTTGTAGGATCCAGGGGTCCACTTGCGAGTGAGCCCACTGCGCGCTGAAACTCTTGAGACGACCCCCCCACCGCACCTGAGTCCGCTTGTACGGCCCCAGCGTCATGCTGAGGACCTGGCAAAAGCGGTGGAGGGCTTCTGTTCCTGGGAATGGGCTGCCTGCTGCAGTCTTCTTCCCTTTCCTCTATCCCTGGGCAGATATGACTGGCCTTTTGCCTGCTTGCCCTTATGGGAACGAAAGGACTGAGGCTGAAAAGACGGTGTCTTTTTCTGCTGAGATGTGACTTGGGGTAAAAAAGGTGGATTTTCCAGCTGTTGCCGTGGCCACCAGGTCCGATGGACCGACCCCAAATAACTCCTCCCCTTTATACGGCAATACTTCCATGTGCCGTTTGGAATCTGCATCACCTGACCACTGTCGTGTCCATAAACATCTTCTGGCAGATATGGACATCGCACTTACTCTTGATGCCAGAGTGCAAATATCCCTCTGTGCATCTCGCATATATAGAAATGCATCCTTTAAATGCTCTATAGTCAATAAAATACTGTCCCTGTCAAGGGTATCAATATTTTCAGTCAGGGAATCCGACCAAGCCACCCCAGCGCTGCACATCCAGGCTGAGGCGATCGCTGGTCGCAGTATAACACCAGTATGTGTGTATATACTTTTTAGGATATTTTCCAGCCTCCTATCAGCTGGCTCCTTGAGGGCGGCCGTATCTGAAGACGGTAACGCCACTTGTTTTGATAAGCGTGTGAGCGCCTTATCCACCCTAAAAGGTGTTTCCCAACGCGCCCTAACTTCTGGCGGGAAAGGTTATAACGCCAATAATTTTTTATCGTGGGAAACCCACGCATCATCACTCACTTCATTTAATTTATCTGATTCAGGAAAAACTACAGGTAGTTTTTTCACACCCCACATAATACCCTCTTTTGTGGTACTTGTAGTATCAGAAATATGTAACACCTCCTTCATTGCCCTTAACATGTAACGTGTGGCCCAAATGGAAAATACGTTTGTTTCTTCACCGTCGACACTGGAGTCAGTGTCCGTGTCTGTGTCTGTGTCGACCGACTGAGGTAAATGGGCGTTTTAAAGCCCCTGACGGTGTTTGAGACGCCTGGACAGGTACTAATTGGTTTGCCGGCCGTCTCATGTCGTCAACCGACCTTGCAGCGTGTTGACATTATCACGTAATTCCCTAAATAAGCCATCCATTCCGGTGTCGACTCCCTAGAGAGTGACATCACCATTACAGGCAATTGCTCCGCCTCCTCACCAACATCGTCCTCATACATGTCGACACACAGCACACACACAGGGAATGCTCTGATAGAGGACAGGACCCCACTAGCCCTTTGGGGAGACAGAAGGAGAGTTTGCCAGCACACACCAAAACGCTATAATTATACAGGGACAACCTTTATATAAGTGTTTTTCCCTTATAGCATCTTAATATATATAATCATATCGCCAAATAAGTGCACCCCCTCTCTGTTTTAACCCTGTTTCTGTAGTGCAGTGCAGGGGAGAGCCTGGGAGCCTTCCCACCAGCATTTCTGTGAGGGAAAATGGCGCAGTGTGCTGAGGAGAATAGGCCCCGCCCCCTTTTCGGCGGGCTTCTTCTCCCGTTTTTCTGAGACCTGGCAGGGGTTAAATACATCCATATAGCCCCAGGGGCTATATGTGATGTATCTTTTAGCCAGTATAGGTATTTCATTGCTGCCCAGGGCGCCCCCCCCAGCGCCCTGCACCCTCAGTGACCGCTGGTGTGAAGTGTGCTGACAACAATGGCGCACAGCTGCAGTGCTGTGCGCTACCTCATGAAGACTGAAAAGTCTTCTGCCGCCGGTTTCTGGACCTCTTCACTCTTCGGCATCTGCAAGGGGGTCGGCGGCGCGGCTCTGGGACCGGACTCCATGGCTGGGCCTGTGTTCGATCCCTCTGGAGCTAATGGTGTCCAGTAGCCTAAGAAGCCAATCCATCCTGCACGCAGGTGAGTTCACTTCTTCTCCCCTAAGTCCCTCGTAGCAGTGAGCCTGTTGCCAGCAGGACTCACTGAAAATAAAAAACCTAACAAAACTTTTACTCTAAGCAGCTCTTTAGGAGAGCCACCTAGATTGCACCCTTCTCGGCCGGGCACAAAAATCTAACTGAGGCTTGGAGGAGGGTCATAGGGGGAGGAGCCAGTGCACACCACCTGATCCTAAAGCTTTTACTTTTGTGCCCTGTCTCCTGCGGGGCCGCTAATCCCCATGGTCCTGACGGAGTCCCCAGCATCCACTTAGGACGTCAGAGAAATAAACACTAGCTTCTTACATAGAAGAAAAATAAATCACTTGTTCGTCCGACAAACCTACTATACTTTTCATAACAGACTACAGTGATCAATCACATCATGTCAAAAAGACCCTTTATAAAATAAGGTAAATTCTCCTTCCTTGATTAACACTACCAACAAAATCCCAAGTAACTTTTAAAAGAGCAATATCGCTTAAAGCCTTCTCCCAACATTTCCAAGAAAATACAGTCATAAAATATGGAAACCAGTTGAATATCCAGTGAACGGATTACTTTCTGTGCAAGTTTGTAATAAGCAACAAATTCAGTTTGAATGTGGACCATAAAGAAGAATTCACTATTACAGATGTGTCCTTATCAAAGATGCCACTATGCGTACGCACAGACACATGTATTACAGTACCACTATGCCGCACCAGGCTGCATATGCGCACGCCCACCATTTTTCCATGGAATGCGTAGAGGTTGCTGGTTCGAGCATATGCACGCACAAAATCTCCCGCAATTCGCAAGCTATACTGCATACGCATAGCTGCAACATAAGATAAGGACACATCTGTATGAATATCATCTGCTTCTGTGACTAATACCTACTAAAGTGCCCATGCAACCTCCAGTATGTAAGGAACTTCTCCAATAGGAAGACTGGTGCCGGAACACTGACAGCAGACATCCTGAAGGGAAGTATCGGGGTTCTAGTTAGAGTAGGGGCCCGGGGAGAATGAGGGTTAGGGTTAGACAATAGCTGGGGTTAGGGTGTGGAGGGTGGGTAAATCTAGCTGCCACCCCGGAGGGTTAGGGTAGGAAACGGAGGGGGTAAAAATATGATTTTAATACCTACCGGTAAATCCTGTTCTCTTAGTCCATAGAGGATGCTGGGGACACTTCAAGAACCATGGGGTATAGACAGGATCCGCAGGAGACATGGGCACTTTAAGACTTTGAAAGGGTGTGAACTGGCTCCTCCCTCCATGCCCCTCCTCCAGACTCCAGTTAAAGGAACTGTGCCCAGGGAGACGAACATTTTGAGGAAAAGGATTTATTGTTAAACTAAGGTGAGATACATACCAGCTCACACCTCAAACACACCGTACAACATGGCATTTAACAGAACTCCAGTCAACCGCATGTACAATGTCAGCAACAGGCTGACTATAACATAACACAACCTGTGTGTAAACATAACTAATAACTGCAGATAGAGTCCGCACTGGGACGGGCGCCCAGCATCCTCTACGGACTAAGAGAAAAGGATTTACCGGTAGGTATTAAAATCCAATTTTCTCATACGTCCTAGAGGATGCTGGGGACACCTCAAGAACCATAGGGTTTATACCAAAGTTTAGAACGGCGGGAGAGTGTGGATGACTCTGCAGCACCGATTGGCCAAACATGATGTCCTCATCAGCCAGGGTATCAAACTCGTAAAAATTTGCAAAAGTGTTTGAACACCGACCAAGTAGCTGCTCGGCAGAGTTGTAATGCCGAGACCCCCCGGGCAACGGCCCAGGATTTATTATTATTATTATCCTTTATTTATATGGCGCCACAAGGGTTCCGCAGCGCCCAATTACAATGAGCCCCCTTTCTCGTAGAGTGGGCCTTCACTGATTTCGGTAACGGTAATCCAGGCGTAGAATGAGCATGCTGAATCGTATTACAGATCCAGCGTGCAATGGTCTGCTTGGAAGCAGGAGTCCCAATAATGTTGGCAGCATACAGGACAAACAGAGCTTCCGTTTTCCTAATTTGAGCCGTTCTGGCGACATAAAAAAACATTTTTCACCTGTCCGGAAGAGAAGCTGGTAAGGCCGATTTGAAAAAAACGTTGAGGGGGAACGTCTTGAAATATTTCTAAAACCCAAGGGTCCAGGACTGAGCGAGCCCAGAATTGACTGAAGAGCCTGAGACGTGCCCCCACCGGTGCGGGCTCCCGCAGAGGAGCCCCAGCGTCATGCGGTGGATTTGACAGAAGCCAGAGAGGACTTCTGCTCCTGGGAACCTGCCACAGCCGGAGATCTTTTACCTTTTCCTCTTCCTCTATTGGCAAGGAAGGAATAACCTCGGCCTTTTTTGTATTTATTTGGCCGAATGGACTGCATCTGAAAGTGATGAGCTTTCTTTTGTTGTGGAGGAACATAAAGCAAAAATGACGACTTACCCGCGGTAGCCGTAGATACCAAATCAGCGAGACCGTCACCAAACAAGACACTACCTTTATATGGAAGAGACTCCATAGCTTTCTTAGAGTCAGCATTCCATTGATGAATCCACAATGCCCTTCTAGCTGAGACTGCCATGGCATTGGCTTTTGAACCCAAAATGTCAATCTCTCTCGCCGCTTCCTTTAGGTAAGCTGCAGCGTCCCTGATATAACCCAGCATTAAAAGGATGCTATCCCTATCTAGGGTATCTATATCAGATGACAAGTTATCTGCCCACTTTTCGACAGCACTACTAACCCACACAGATGCAATGGTTGGTCTGAGCAGTGTACCTGTGGTGACGTAAATGGATTTTAACGTATTTTCCCGTCTACGATCCGCAGGATCCTTAAGGGCAGCCGTGTTAGGAGACGGTAAAGCCACCTTTTAGACAATCGTGATAGAGCCTTGTCCACAATGGGGGGTGACTCCCACTTTTCTTTATACGCAGAGGGGAACGGATACGCCACCTGAATCCTTTTGGGAATCAAACTTTTTGTCAGGATTTTTCCACATTTTTTCAAAAAGAGTATTCAGTTCATGAGAGGGAGCAAACGTTACCTCAGGTTTCTTTCCCTTATACATACAGACCCTAGTATCAGGAACAGCCGGGTCCTCAGTGATATGTAACATGTCTTTTATTGCCACAATCATGTACTGAATGTTCTTCGCCAATTTTGGGTCTAATCTGGTATCACTATAGTCGACACTGGAGTCAGTGTCCGTGTCGGTATCTGTGTCTGCAAACTGAGCAAACGAACGTTTATGTGCCCCCGAGGGGGTCTGGACCTGTGATAACACATCCTCCACAGATTTCTTCCATGGCTGGTTCTGCGATTCAGATGTATCTAATTTCTTATGAATTAGAGCCACATTATTATTCAAGGCATTCAACACATTTACCCAATCAGGAGTCAGCGGTGCCGACAGGGTCACTCCCACAGCCATTCCTGTCCCTAACACAGTCTCCTCCTGGGAAGAGCACTCTGCCTCAGACATGCCGACACACGTGTACAGACACCCACAGACACATTGGGAAAATAGGGGACAGACCCACAGTAAAGCCTGTCAGAGAAACACAGAGGGAGTTTGCCAGCTCTCAACCAAGCGCTCAATCCCGGTTCTGAAACATTAATATAAAGCCTCAGACCTGTAGCGCTTGTACAATAACTTATATTTGCACCAAATTAACTGTGCCCCCCCCCCCCCCCCCCCATTTTGCACCCTGTTACTTATACAGCAGTGTTGAGGGAGGACCAGCGTCTCTGAAGCTCTGTGAACAGAAAATGGCGCTGATGAGAGCTGTGAGGGCTAAGCCCTGCCCCCTTAATGGCGCGCTTCAGCCACGCTATTTTTTAAGATACATATGCTGGCAGGGGTTAGAATCTAGTGCCTAGGCACTTTTAATCCACTTTGCCAGCCTTAAATGATGAGGTTTATGCTGCCCAGGGTGCACCCCCCCGCGCCCTGCACTCAGTAGTGCCGCTGTGTGTGGGAGCATGGCGCGCAGCGCGATCGCTGTGCGGTACCTCAGAAGCAGTCACTGAAGTCTTCTATCTTCTTCTACGCACCTGTCTTCTGACTTCTGACTCTGCAAGGGGGGTGACGGCAGGCTCTGGGATTGATCCCCTAGGCGTACCTAGTGTTCCAAACCCACAGGAGCTAATAGTGTCCTGTAGCCAAGAAGCAGAGCCTTTAAACTTATTAGAAGTAGGTCTGACTTCTCTCCCCTAAGTCCCACGATGCAGGGAGACTGTTGCCAGCAGATCTCCCTGAAAATAAAAAACCTAACAAAGTCTTTTCAGAGAAACTCAGTAGAGCTCCTCTAAGTGCATCCAGTCTGCCTGGGCACAGATCTAAAACTGGACTCTGGAGGAGGGGCATAGAGGGAGGAGCCAGTTCACACCCTTTCAAAGTCTTAAAGTGCCCATGTCTCCTGCGGATCCCGTCTATACCCCATGGTTCTTGAAGTGTCCCCAGCATCCTCTAGGACGTATGAGAAAGTACTTAACCCCTCAGGCGTCTGGATCTTCATTCTTCACTGTCGGGATCCTGTAGCCGGTCATGTGACCATCGGCATCCCGAGCAGCAGTATTTAATACCAAACCCCTCCAATCTTCTCTCAAGCTCAGAACTACAGAGCACCTACTTAACATGGAAAACAGGATTTTAACACACATCCATTCATTTTCATGAAGCACATGGGAGAGAAAACATAAGGAAGTGATAAATGCAAGGTGATAAACCCACCAGCCAATCGGCTCCAATAACAGGATTTTGGTACTTACCGGTAAATTCATTTCTCCAATTCCACAGGGGACACTGGAAGGCTTAAGACCGTGGGGTATAGATGGTGGTAATTGGGAGCCGGGCACTTTAAAAATGTAAAGATGTGACTGGCTCATCCCCCTCTATGCCCACTCCCTAAACCAGTTAAAGAAACTGAGCTCGAGGAGAGACGGACAAACAAACAAACAAACAGAGGAGGAGGTGAAACAACAAACACAGAATCATGTAAACTAAGTGTATAAACATGAAAAATGTTACCGTGTGTTAAATGTCAACATAACAAACATGAGATAGTACACAATATGGCTGAGTGGGCGCCCAGTGTCACCTGCGGAATCTGAGAAATGGATTTACCGGTAAGTACCAAAATCCTGTTTTCTCCTTCATCCACTAGGGGACACTGGAAGGCTTAAGACCATGAGAGAGCGCTGAGAGCCCTGTAAAACCATCCGTCAAAACTTAGAAGCCGAGGCAAAAGTGTCAAACCAATAAAACTTGATGAAAGTATGTCGGCCTGACTAAGTGGCTGCCCTACACAATTGAGTCAAGGATTCTACTCTGGCAGCCGCCCAAGAGGTCCCCACAGACCAGATAGAGTCAACAGAAATAGAAGGTGGAGGTTGTCTTGATGCAACTACATATGCCTGACGAATGGTCAAACGAATCCAGCGAAATAGCGTCCGTTTTCAAGCTGACCAGCCTGGACGAGCAGCATCGTAAATAACAAACAAAGAATCTGTTTTACGAATAGAGTAAGTCCTATCTACATAAATTCGCAAAGCCCTGACAACATCCAGGGATCTATTTGACGAGGAATCAACCGTAAGAGCCGGAACCACAATTGGTTGATTTACATGGAAAGACAAAACACTTTTTGGCAAAAACGGGCATACGAGTACGCAACTCCGCCCTATCAGAATAAAAAATAAGATAAGGAGGGCGACATATTAGAGCCCCCAATTCTGAGACTCGTCTGGCCGAGGCCAGTGCCAACAAAAAACACCACCTTCCAAGTAAGGTACATAATATCGGTGGATTCCAATGGTTCAGAATTGCAGAAAGATAGAACCAAATCCAGGTCCCACGTGCCGTGGGAGTGACATAAGGAGGTCTCAATCTGATGAGCTCTTGAAAAAAAGGTCTGCACATCTGGAAGGAGAGCTAGCTTTTTGTGGAAGAAAATGGAAAGAACCTAGACCTGCACCTTTAATGATTCTAAACTTAGACCAACCGAAAAACCTGACTGGAGGAAAAGCAGAATTCTGGAAAGTTTGAAAAGGTGGAAGAAATGTTACGAGTTTCACACCAAGTTACATAAGCCTTCAATATGCGGTAGTAATGTTGGAAGGTAACCTCCTTCTTAGCCCGAAGCATAGTAGGAATAAATGCTGCTGGAATACCCTTATCTTTAAGTATAGCTTTTTCAACAGTCACGCCGTTAAACTCAGCCGCCGTAAGTCTTGATAGACGTACTGTCCTTGTAGAAGAACATCCTCTCGAAGTGGAAGCGGCCACGGATCGTCTATTAAGAGTCTGCGTAGATCGGAATACCATGCTCTGCACGGCCAGTCCGTGGCAACCAGCATCACCGTGAGTTCCTCCCTGTTGATACTTTTGAGAAGACGCTGTAATAGTGGAAATGATGGGAAGAGATATATGAAGTGGTAGTTCCAAGGAGTCGTTAGGGCGTCCACTGCTTCCGCTTGCGAGTCCCTCGTATGGGAGCAGTAGCTAGAAAGCTTGTGGTTTTTCCTGGACGCCATAAGATCTACCTGCGGAAAAACCTGAGGATGAAGTTCAAATTCTCCTGGGTGCAGATGCCGATGACTGAGGTAATCTGCCTCCCAGTTGTCGACTCCTGGAATGAATACCACTGAAATGGCCTCTGCGTATTGTTCGGCCCACTGAAAAATGGAAGTTACCTCTCCTCATCACTGCTCTACTGCGAGTACCTCCTTGTCAATTTATGTATGTCAGTCTGATATTGCAAATAGTCCCCGCTGTGAGAGGTTCGCCGTACTGGTCCACCATAGGAGAGAGTTGCGAATACTGGGAGCCAGTCGCACCCTCTAATGAAGAAAAAGGTGTGATCTGGGCCATTGGGAAAGAAGGTCTAGTTGAAAAGGACGCAAATGGAATCTTCCGAATGGCAGAGCTTCGAAAGTGGCTACCATCTTGCCTACAAGCCGAATGCATAAGTGTACCGACACTTTGCGAGGCTGCAGAACCGAACGCACCATCAGATGAATGGAGTGTATCTTGTCCTGTGGAAGGAAAACCCTCTGGCTTACCGTGTCTAGGATCATCCCCAAAAACTGAAATCTTTGAGAAGGATGAAGCTGAGATTTCTGAAAATTTATGATCCAGCCGTGCTGAATGAGCAAGTGATGAGTTCCTGCAACAGGGTCTCTCTGGACTGAGCTTTGATAAGGAGATCGTCCAGATAAGGAACGATGTTCAACCCCTGTATATGTAACTGAGCCATCATGACCGCCATAACTTTTGTGAATACCCGTGGAGCGGAGGATAGTCCGAAGGGTAGCGCCTGGAATTGGTAGTGTGCATCTTGAACAGCAAACCGCAGATATTCCTGCTGAGGAGGTCAAATAGGTATGTGAATATAGGCATCCTTTATGTCCATTAACACCATGAACTCTCCCTTCTCCAAGGCAGCAATAACTGAACGAAGGGATTACTCGCAAAAAGGGATTGAGAGTCTTCAAGTTCAGGATAGGTCTGACAGACCAGTCTGGTTTTGGGACCACAAAAAAGCTGGAATAAAAACCCTGTTTTGTTGATGATTCGGGACAGGAACAACCACACCTGTTGTCAAAAGCTTCTGGATTGCAGTTAGAAGGACTTGTCTTTTCTCTACAGAAGCTGGCAAACTTGTTGTAAAGAGCGAGGAGGATAGGGGGGATTTGAAAATCGATTTGTATCCCTGAGTGTCCACATACCGAACCCAGGCGTCTGTGCAAGTGCTTCTCAAGATGCTGCTGTAGTTCCGTAATCGAGCTCCCACCCTGGGATCCCCTAGGAGGGAGGGAAGACCATCAAGCAATGGGCTTTGCATAGGTCTTGGGGTCCTGTGTGGAAGAGGTTGTTGGAGTAGTACGACCTCGTCCTCTATTACCTCTGGAGCTGGCAGCATCCCCTCTAGATCGTCCTCTGAATTTCGAAAGTACTCGAAAAGAACCGAAATGTAGGTCCCGAATACGACTTACGAGTAGCTTTAGAGATCAGCTTGCCCAGTTCCGGGTTGAAAAGAAATTCACCCTTGAAAGGAATGGCTTCCACCGCTTTCTTCGATTCGGCATCAGTCTGCCATTGACGAAGCCTCGGTGCTCTACGAGCAGACACCACTAACGCGGAGATTTTAGATCTGACGGAACCAGTATCCCTAGAAGCCTCTCCTAAGTAAATAACCGACTCACGGATGTCTTCAACTAAAATTTCCTCTGCAAGTGTTCCAAACTGTAAACCTGAGGATAGCTGTTCCGCCCAGACTTCTACGGCTTTATTTACCCAAGAACCTACCAGCGTAGGGCGAATGAGTATAAATGACGCAGTATAAATAGATTTTAGAGTGGTTTCAAGGCGAAGGTCTGCTGCATTTTTTAGAGCCATAGCCCATTCCACCGGAAGAATGTTCTTCTTGGACAGGCGGTAGAGTGAAGGATACACTAAAGGAGGTGTCTCCCATTTCGTCCTGTTCTCTGCAGGAAAAGGATAAGAAGCAACAAAAAACTGCGATTTACCTGAAATATCTTGTCAGGATGTTTCCAGGCTAAAGCCAAAATGATCATCCAATTCCGTAGAAACTGGGAATGTAATGGCCTGTTTATGTTTCTTGCTAAAGAAAAAAGGTTGAGCCGTACCAGAGTCAGCATTCTGGAAAACCTGCCTTACTGCTAATATAAGGACCTCTAAACCCTCTGATGTCGTTTACAAATCCTCTGTGGGCAGTTCACTCTCAGACTCCTGACCCACTCCCTTTCTTCTAAAAGGGATATATCTTCTGCGTCTGAATCGTCTGACTGTAGTACAGCCGGCAAAAATAGGATTTTAATTACCTACTGGTAAATCCTTTTCTCGTAGTCCGTAGAGGATGCTGGGGTCCACATTAGTACCATGGGGTATAGATGGGCCCTTTGGGAACCACTGGCACTTTAAGAGTTTAATAGTGTGGGCTGGCTCCTCCCTCTATGCCCCTCCAACCAGACTCAGTCTAGAAACTGTGCCGAGGAGACTGACATACTTCGAGAGAAGAAAATACACAGATAGTGGTGAGATTCACACCAGCTCACACATAACAAAAAAAACGAAAGCCAAGCTAACTAACTTGGAACAATTCAGCAACGGCTGAAACAATAATATTATTATTATTATTATTAACAGTTTCTTATATAACAATACTGAATCAAGTAACAATGCAGGAATATGAAGCACTGGGCGGGCGCCCATCATCCTCTACAGACTACGAGAAAAGGATTTACCGGTAGGATGCTGGGATTCATTTAGTACCATGGAGATGTACAAAAGCTTCCAGTACAAATCCTCTGTGGGCAGTTCACTCTCAGACTCCTGACCCACTCCCTTTCTTCTAAAAGGGATATATCTTCTGCGTCTGAATCGTCTGACTGTAGTACAGCCGGCAAAAATAGGATTTTAATTACCTACTGGTAAATCCTTTTCTCGTAGTCCGTAGAGGATGCTGGGGTCCACATTAGTACCATGGGGTATAGATGGGCCCTTTGGGAACCACTGGCACTTTAAGAGTTTAATAGTGTGGGCTGGCTCCTCCCTCTATGCCCCTCCAACCAGACTCAGTCTAGAAACTGTGCCGAGGAGACTGACATACTTCGAGAGAAGAAAATACACAGATAGTGGTGAGATTCACACCAGCTCACACATAACAAAAAAAACGAAAGCCAAGCTAACTAACTTGGAACAATTCAGCAACGGCTGAAACAATAATATTATTATTATTATTATTAACAGTTTCTTATATAACAATACTGAATCAAGTAACAATGCAGGAATATGAAGCACTGGGCGGGCGCCCATCATCCTCTACAGACTACGAGAAAAGGATTTACCGGTAGGATGCTGGGATTCATTTAGTACCATGGAGATGTACAAAAGCTTCCAGTACGGGAGGGAGAGTGCTGAGGTTCCTGCAGAACTGACTGGCCTCTGAGAACCTAAAGTTTGGTCAAAGTATCGAACTTGTAGAACTTAGCAAACGTGTTCAACCCAGACCAAGTAGCCGCTCGGCAAAGCTGTAAAGCAGAGACACCAGGGCAGCCGCCCAGGAAGAACCCACTTTACGAGTAGAGTGGGCCTTAACAGATTTTGGACATGGCAAGCCTGCCGTAGAACAAGCATGCTGGATAGTGAACCTGATCCAGCAAGAAAAAGTCTGCTTAGAAGCAGGACACCCAACCTTGTTGGGATCATAAAGGACAAATAAAGTATCCGACTTCCTGTGACGAAAAGTTCTCTTCACATAAATTTTCAAAGCCCTTACCACATCCAAGGACTTTGAGGTAATTGAGGAGTCAGTAGCCACTGGCACCACAATAGGTTGGTTGATATGAAAAGCTGACACAACCTTCGGAAGAAATTGATGACGTGTTCTAAGCTCAGCTCTATCTTCATGGAAAATCAAGTAGAGGCTCTTGCATGACAATGCCCCCAATACGGACACACTTCTAGCAGATGCCAATGCAAACAGTGTGACAGCCTTCCAAGTAAGAAACTTGACGTCTACCTCCTCCAAAGGTTCGACCCAATCCGATTGCAGGAACTGCAGCACCATGTTAAGATCCCAAGGTGCCGTAGGAGGCAAAAAGGGTGGTTGAATGTGCAGACCCCATATCAAGAATGTCTGAACCTCAGGGAGTTGTTTCTGGAAGAAAATAGACAAGGCCGAAATCTGGACTTTTATGGAGCCCAAGCGTAGGCTCATATCCACACCTGATTGCAGAAAGAGTAGAAACAGTCCCAGTTGAAACTCCGTCGGAAACTTCTTGGAGTCACACCAAGACACATACTTTTTCCAAATCCGATGGAAATGTTTAGACTTAACTCCCTTCCTAGCTTGTATCAGGGTAGGAATGACCTTTTTTGGAATGCCCTTCCGAGCTAAGATCTGGCGTTCAAACTCCATGTCGTCAAATGTAGCCGCAATAAGTCTTGATAGGCGAACGGCCCCTGTTGCAGAAGGTCCTCGCGAAGAGGGAGAGGCCTCGGATACTCCAGGAGTAATTCCAGAAGATCGGCTGTCGAAGTCGGAAAATATTACAGTACACACATTACGTACAAACTCCACACAGATGGCCTCTGTGCACGTACTTGTTCTGCCGTGCGAGCGCATATTCGCAAGTTGCATATGACCGTTCACGCAGTCCTGCGTATTAGCGCATGGTATGAGTAATTACGGTAGCATTTGTATTTGCATGGAAAAGCCACAAAGACATATCTCATATTTAATCCACATAGTGCACAATGTACACATAGCCCACACGCACCACACCAGCAAGTTGTACTTGTTTAAAAGGTACAACAACAAAGGGATTCACCTTTACAGGATATGAGGGGACAGCATTAAGTTATGAGGTGGTGTTTGGTATCCAACTGTAGTGTATTTTAAGGGCAGCATTCCGGTAGCAGTTCGCAGAAGATAGCACGCTCCTGCGCATAATTATGCGCAGGAACAGGTTATTAATATTATACTGTGTTTACTGTACTCTGATACTCGGCGGGAACCCAGTGGAGACCAACTGCAAGCACACCTGGACCAGACATCGCTCACCTATTCAAACCAACCTCTGACCCCTCCTGTACTGTAAATTACCAGCCCTTTGACCTATAGATGAAGAGGGATCGGTATGAAATAAATCCAATCAAAATGCCGACGGTCGAAATCCCGACACCAATTGACCAATGGTTAAAATCCCGACAAGGTCATGAGGGGACAGCATTAAGTTATGAGGTGGTGTTTGGTATCCAACTGTAGTGTATTTTAATGGCAACATTCCGGTAGCAGTTTGCAGAAGATAGCACGCTCCTGCGCATAATTATGCACAGGAACAGGATATTATTATACTGTGTTTACTGTACTCTGATATTCGGCGGGAACCCAGTGGAGACCAAATGCAAGCACACCTGGACCAGACATCGCCCACCTATTCAAACCAACCTATGACCCCTCCTGTACTGTAAATGGCCAGCCCTTTGACCTATAGATGAAGAGGTTACAGTTTCTATTGTATTGTGTTTTGACCAACTGTATAAAAGCCAAGTTGCCTAGAAGGTCATTCATCTCTCTCTGAAGGTCATCTTGCTTGATTGACTGAGCACCGGGACCGTGTGGCGCTGGCAAAACAAAACGTATGTACCATTGATTGTAGCCTCTTTTCTGTTATTGTGATTGTATATCTGTTGTAACCCCCTTTCAGCAATTATATGTTGGTGGGTCGGATCCCAACATCTTAAATACAATTGGTGTCGTGTCTCCTTCCTGCTAAGGTTTAAAGAGTATTTCAGCCACACGTGTAGCTGCATTGTGCTCTCAGTGTGTCGGTGTGTGTGTGTATATGCACTGCGTGTACTTTGTACGTCCGTCGCAGCGTGTGTACATGGTACGGGCCTTTGTACGCTGAGTAAAAAGTAAGTAGGTTAAGGATTACATACAGCGGCCGCAGCGGCTTGAATTTAAGTGTATTAAGTGTATTAAGGTATTGCTTTTTTGTCCAGTACGTAAATCAGCATTTACAATTGGGGGCTCGATCCGGTTTTTCACACGCTTGTAGGCTAGCAGATCATAGCAGACTTTAATTTATCAGCAAAGGGTGGAGATACATCTGTAAGTAAAACCTTTTCCTGGTTGCTTGTATGTTTTGAAACCCTATTTTGTGCTGTTACATTGCGTCTGCTCTGTCTGGTCTGCAAAGGTGCTGATAGAATCCGGAGGTAACAGGGGAAAAAAAAAAATAAGAATTTACTTACCGATAATTCTATTTCTCATAGTCCGTAGTGGATGCTGGGGACTCCGTCAGGACCATGGGGAATAGCGGCTCCGCAGGAGACATGGGCACACTAAAAGACTTTGACTGGGTGTGAACTGCCTCCTCCCTGTATGCCCCTCCTCCAGACCTCAGTTATAGGAACTGTGCCCAGGGGAGACGGACATTTCGAGGAAAGGATTTTTGTTAAACTAAGGTGCGAGAGACATACCAGCCCACACCACAAACATACCATACAACTGGAGCAGCAGGAAATCAGATAACAGTATGAACTAACAGCAACAAGCTCAATGTAACTGATACACAACCTTCGTGTAACCGAAAACAACAAGTATCAATACAACTGCAAGGAACAGTCCGCACTGGAATGGGCGCCCAGCATCCTCTACGGACTAGGAGAAAAGGATTTACCGGTAGGTATTAAAATCCTATTTTCTCTTACGTCCTAGAGGATGCTAGGGACTCCAAAAGGACCATGGGGTCTATACCAAAGATCCAGACCGGATGGGAGAGTGCGGATGACTCTGCAGCACCGATTGAGCAAATATGAGGTCCTCCTCAGCCAGGGTATCACACTTATAGAACTTAGCAAAAGTGTTTGAACCCGACCACGTAGCTGCTCGGCAAAGTTGAAGTGCCGAGACCCCTCGGGCAGCCGCCCAAGAAGAGCCCACCTTCCTGGTAGAATGGGCCTTTACTGACTTCGGCAACGGCAACCCAGCCGAAGAATGAGCGTGCTGAATGGTATTAGAAATCTAGCGTGCAATAGTCTGCTTGGAAGCAGGATTTCCAATCTTGTTGGAAGCATACAGGACAAACAAAGCTTCCGTTTTCCTAACAAGAGCCGTTCTGGCGACATAAATTTTCAAAGCTCTTAAGACATCAAAAGATTTTGGGACTGCCACAGCATCCGTAGCCACAGGTACCACAATAGGTTGATTTATGTGAAAAGAAGAAACCACATTCGGCAGAAATTGTTGACGAGTCCTCAATTCCGCTCTATCCACATGAAAAATCAAATATGGGCTCTTGTGAGACAAAGCCGCCAATTCTGACACTCGTCTGGCAGACGCCAAAGCCAAAAGCATGACCACTTTCCAAGTGAGAAACTTTTACTCAACCTTTCGCAAAGGTTCAAACCAGTGAGACATAAGAAACTGTAACAACACTTCAAGATCCCACGGTACCACGGGTGGCACAAATGGAGGATGGATATGCAGCACTCCCTTCACGAAAGTCTGAACCTCAGGAAGGGCGGCCAATTCTTTTTGAAAGAAAATAGATAAAGCTGAAATCTGCACTTTGATGGAACCCAATTTCAGGCCTGCATCCACGCCTACTTGCAGAAAATGAAGGAAACGACCCAAGTGATATTCCTCCGCAGCAGCGGTTTTGGTTTCACACCACGACACATATTTTCTCCAAATACGGTGATAATGTTTTATCACCTTTCTAGCCTTAAGGTGGAGTGGGGATGACTTCCCGGGAATACCTTTACGAGCTAGGATTTGGCGTTCAACTTCCATGACGTCAAACGCAGCCGCGGTAAGTCTGGAAACACGCATGGCCCCTGCAGTAACAGGTCCTCTCTTAGAGGAAGCGGCCAAGGATCTTCTATGAGCAATTCCCGAAGATCCGGATACCAGGCCCTCCGTGGCCAATCTGGAACGAAGAGTATTGTCTGAACCCTTGTTCGTCTTATGATCCTCAGCACTCTTGGAATGAGAGGAAGCGGGGAGAACACATACACGAGACGCCATCATGTCTATTTGAGGAATTCCCCAACGCCTTGTCACTTCTGCAAACACCTCTGGATGAAGGGCCCACTCTCCTGGATGGAGATCGTGTCTGCTGAGAAAGTCTGCTTCCCAGCTGTCCACGCCCGGAAGGAAAACTGCTGACAGAGCGCTCACGTGCTGTTCCGCCCAGCGGAGAACTCTTGTGGCCTCCGCCATTGCCGCCCTGCTCTTTGTTCCACCCTGGCGGTTTACGTACGCCACCGCTGTTATGTTGTTCGACTGATCAGGATAGGTAGACCTTGAAGAAGGTTCTTCGCTTGCAGAAGGCCATTGTAAATGGCTCTTAAATCCAGAACATTTATGTGGAGACAAGATTCCTGGCTTGACCATTTTCCCTGGTAACTTCTTCCTTGTGTGACTGCACCCCAGCCTCGGAGACTTGCATCTGTGGTCAGCAGAACCCAATCCTGGATTCCGAACCTGCGTCCCTCTAGAAGGGGAGAACTTTGCAGCCACCACAGGAGAGAAATTCTGGTCCTGGAAGATAGACTTATTTTCCAGTGCATGTGCAGGTGAGACCCGGACCATTTGTTCAGCAGATCCCACTGAAACACTCTGGTATGAAATCTGCCAAACGGAATGGCTTCGTAAGCCGCAACCATCTTCCCTAGCACTCGAGTGCATTGATGAATCGACACTCTTGCCAGTTTCAGAATCTCCTTGACCATGGTCTGGATTTCCAGAGCTTTTTCCGCTGGAAGAAACACTCTCCGTAGTTCCGTGTCTAGGATCATACCCAAAAAGGGCAGCCGAGTTGTCGGAATCAACTGAGACTTTGGCAAAATGAGAATACAACAATGATGTTGCAGAACCGCCAGGGAGAGTTCTACACTTCTTAGCAACTGCTCTTTTGAGCTCGCCTTTATCAGGAGATCGTTCAAGTACGGGATATTTGTGACACCCTGCTTGCGTAGGTGAACCAAAATTTCCGCCATCACCTTGGTAAAGACACTCTGGGCCGTGGAAAGCCCAAACGGCAACGTCTGAAATTGGTAATGACAATCCTGCACCGCCAATCTTAGGAAGGCCTGATGAGGAGGATATATCGGGACGTGTAAGTAGGCATCCTTTATGTCGACTGACGCCATAAAATCCCCCCTTCTAAGCTGGAAATCACAGCTCGAAGAGATTCCATCTTGAACTTGAAAGTTTTCAAATATGGATTGAGGGATTTTAGGTTCAGAATCGGTCTGACCGAGCCGTCCGGCTTCGGCACGACAAAAAGGCTCGAATAGAACCCTTCCCCCCGTTGGGACGGGGGAACCGGGACAATGCTCTTCTGTTGACACAGCTTTTGTATCGCAGCGTTTACTACTTCTCTTTCTGGAAGAAAAACTGGTAAGGCCGATTTGAAAAAGCGGCGGGGAGGGGGGGGGGGGGGCATCTCCTGAAACTCCAGTTTGTACCCTTGTGATACAATGTCTTAACACCCAAGGATCCAGGGCCGATTGAAACCAGACCTGACTGAAGGTTCGGAGACGGCCCCCCACCGGCACGGACTCCCGTAGGGGAGCCCCAGCGTCATGCGGTGGACTTGGTAGAGGCGGGGGGAGGGCTTTTGGTCCTGGGCGCCAGACACAGCAGGCGGCCTTTTGCCCCTTCCTCTACCTTTTGAAGCAAGGAAGGAAGAACCCCTTCCTTTTTTGTATTTATTAGGCCGAAAGGACTGCATCTGATAATGGGGTGGCTTTTTCTGTTGTGCGGGATCATAAGGAAGAAAAGATGACTTACCCGCAGTAGCGGTAGACACCAGGTCAGCAAGGCCGTCACCAAACAAGACACTACCTTTAAAAGGGAGAGCTTTCTTTGAGTCGGCATCAGCATTCCATTGATGAATCCACAGCGCCCTCCTGGCCGAGACCGCCATGGCATTGTCCCTTGATCCCAACAGGCCAATATCCCTCGCCGCATCCTTCAGGTAATCTGCAGTGTTTTTGATATAGCCAAGAGTCAAAAGAATGTTATCCTTATCAAGGGCATCCATATCAGAAGCTAAATTATCGGCCCACTTAGCAATAGCACTACTCACCCACGCCACAGCAGGCCTGAGTAGTGCACTAGTAGTAACAAAAATGGCCTTCAATGTCATCTCCTGCTTGCGATCCGCCGGATCCTTGAGGGCAGCCATGTCAGGAGACGGAAGCGCCACCTTCTTGGACAGTCGGGATAGAGCCTTGTACACGTTGGGTCACGACTCCCATTTTTCCCTATCATCAGAAGGGAAAGGATATGCCATAAAAATTATCTTGGGAATCTGCCACCTCTTGTCAGGCGACTCCCAAGCCTTGTCACAAAGAGCGTTCAGTTCATGAGAGGGGGGAACTTCACCTCAGGCTTTCTCCCTTTAAATAAACAAACCCTTGTATCCGGAACTGGAGGTTCCTCAGAAATATGTAAAACATCTTTAATAGCCACAATCATGTACTGAATACTCTTAGCCACTTTCGGATGTAAACTGGCCTCATTGAAGTCGACACTGGAAACAGAGTCTGTGTCGGTATCTGTATCTGCCACCTGGGTAAATTAACGTTTTTGTGACCCTGAGGGAGTCTGTACCAGAGACAAAGCATTATCCATGGATTTTCTCCATGTTTGTGTCTGAGAATTAGATTTATCCAGCCTCTTAGACAATAATGCCACATTTGCATTCAATGTACTCAACATATGTACCCAATCAGCAGTCGGCTGTGCCGACAGAGTCATTCCCAAATCTTTTACTTCCTCCAGGGAGGAACACTCAGCCTTAGACGTGTCGACATGCAGTACCGACAAACCCACACCGGACAAAAGGGGACAGACCCACAGGGAAGCCTGTAGAAATAACACAGAGGGAGTATGCCAGCTCACACCCCAGCGCCCATATACTAAAGAAATAATATATGTTGGCTGCGCTGTAATTATATATACATATATAGCACCAAATTGCTTGTGCCCCCCCCCCCCCCCCCCCGTTTTGCTCCCCAGTACTTGTAAGGAGACTGGAGGTCCGGGCCAGCGTCTCTGCAGCAGGTGTGAAGAGAGAAAATGGCGTTGGTGAGCTGTGTGGCTAAGCCCTGCCCCTTCCCGGCGCGCTGTAGTCCCGCTTAAATTTAAAAAATGTTATACTGGCGGGGGTATCGTACACGAGCCCGGGCACCGAATATGCCTCTTTTGCCAGTGAAATGACCCTCAGTAACCAGCTGCCCAGGGCGCTCCCCCCCAACGCACTGCGACCGCCGTTGGTGTGTGGGAGCATGGAGCGCAGCGCGACCGCTGCGCTGTACCTCCATTACTGAAGTCTTCAGCCGTCACTGAAGTCTTCTGTTCTTCTAATACTTACCCGGCTTCTTACTTCTGGCTTCTGTGAGGGGGGTGACGGCGCGGCTCCAGGAACAAGCAGCTAGGCGCACCAAGTGATCGAACCCTCTGGAGCTAATGGTGTCCAGTAGCCTAAGAAGCAGAGCCTTTGAACTAAAAAGAAGTAGGTGTGACTTCTCTCCCCTCAGTCCCATGATGCAGGGAGCCTGTAGCCAGCAAGTCTCCCTGAAAATAAAAAACCTAACAAAAGTCTTTCCAGAGAAACTCAGTAGAGCTCTCCTAGTGTGTGTCCAGTCACTCCTGGGCAAAGAATCTGACTGAGGTCTTGAGGAGGGGCATAGAGGGAGGAGCCAGTTCACACCCAGTCAAAGTCTTTTAGTGTGCCCATGTCTCCTGCGGATCCCGTCTATACCCCATGGGCCTTTTGGAGTCCCCAGCATACTCTAGGACGTAAGAGAAAAGCTATTTAAAAAAATCGGTGTAATTTTTTTCAGCGCCAAAAGCGTACACAAAAGCGTACACAAAGCATACCAATATTTTGCATACTCTCCCACATATTGTTGCCATAGGTTATTAGTCATTTTAGACCTGTGTGAAATCGGATACATTTGTTTGCTATATAGATAAATTTGAAATAAGTATTAAGGGTGTAATCAAAAAAATAAGATTTTACTCACCGGTAAATCTATTTCTCGTAGTCCGTAGTGGATGCTGGGACTCCGTAAGGACCATGGGGAATAGCGGCTCCGCAGGAGACTGGGCACAACTAAAGAAAGCTTTAGGACTACCTGATGTGCACTGGCTCCTCCCACTATGACCCTCCTCCAGACCACAGTTAGGATACTGTGCCCGGAAGAGCTGACACAATAAGGAAGGATTTTGAATCCCGGGTAAGACTCATACCAGCCACACCAATCACACCGTATAACTCGTGATACTATACCCAGTTAACAGTATGAAATATAACTGAGCCTCTCAACAGATGGCTCAACAATAAACTATATACAAGTATTGCAGACAATCCGCACTTGGGATGGGCGCCCAGCATCCACTATGGACTACGAGAAATAGATTTACCGGTGAGTAAAATCTTATTTTCTCTGACGTCCTAAGTGGATGCTGGGACTCCGTAAGGACCATGGGGATTATACCAAAGCTCCCAAACGGGCGGGAGAGTGCGGATGACTCTGCAGCACCGAATGAGCAAACTCTAGGTCCTCCTCAGCCAGGGTATCAAACTTGTAGAATTTTGCAAATGTGTTTGACCCCAACCAAGTAGCTGCTCGGCAAAGTTGTAAAGCCGAGACCCCTCGGGCAGCCGCCCAAGAAGAGCCCACCTTCCTCGTGGAATGGGCTTTCACTGATCTAGGATGCGGCAGTCCAGCCGCAGAATGTGCAAGCTGAATCATACTACAGATCCAGCGAGCAATAGTCTGCTTTGAAGCAGGAGCACCCAGCTTGTTGGGTGCATACAGGATAAATAGCGAGTCAGTTTTCCTGACACTAGCTGTCCTGGAAACATAAATTTTCAGGGCCCTGACTACGTCCAACAACTTGGAATCCTCCAAGTCTTTAGTAGCCGCAGGCACTACAATAGGTTGGTTCAAATGAAAAGCTGATACCACCTTAGGGAGAAACTGGGGACGAGTCCTCAATTCTGCCCTATCCATATGGAAAATCAGATAAGGGCTTTTACATGACAAAGCCGCCAATTCTGACACACGCCTGGCCGAAGCCAACTCCAACAGCATGACCACTTTCCACGCGAGGTATTGTAGCTCCACGGATTTAAGTGGTTCAAACCAATGCGACTTTAGGAAATCCAACACCACGTTGAGATCCCAAGGTGCCACTGGGGGCACAAAAGGGGGCTGAATATGCAGCACTCCCTTAACAAATGTCTGAACTTCAGGTAGTGAAGCCAGTTCTTTTTGGAAGAAAATCGATAGAGCCGAAATCTGGACCTTAATGGAACCCAATTTTAGGCCCATAGTCACCCCTGACTGTAGGAAGTGCAGAAATCGACCTAGCTGAAATTCCTCCGTTGGGGCCTTCCTGGCCTCACACCACGCAACATATTTCCGCCATATGCGGTGATAATGGTTTGCGGTCACTTCTTTCCTAGCTTTAATTAGCGTAGGGATAACTTCCTCCGGAATGCCCTTTTCCTTCAGGATCCGGCGTTCAACCGCCATGCCGTCAAACGCAGCCGCGGTAAGTCTTGGAACAGACAGGGCCCCTGCTGCAGCAGATCCTGTTTGAGCGGCAGAGGCCATGGGTCCTCTGAGATCATTTCTTGAAGTTCTGGGTACCAAGCTCTTCTTGGTCAATCCGGAACAATGAGTATAGTTCTTACTCCTCTTCCTTCTTATTATTCTCAGTACCCTGGGTATGAGAGGCAGAGGAGGGAACACATACACCGACTGGTACACCCACGGTGTTACCAGAGCGTCCACAGCTATCGCCTGAGGGTCCTTTGACCTGGCGCAATATCTTTTTAGCTTTTTGTTGAGGCGGGACGCCATCATGTCCACCTGTGGCCTTTCCCAATGGTGTACAATCATTTGGAAGACTTCTGGATGAAGTCCCACTCTCTCCCGGGTGGAGGTCGTGTCTGCTGAGAAAGTCTGCTTCCCAGTTGTCCACTCCGGGAATGAACACTGCTGACAGTGCTAACACATGATTTTCCGCCCATCGGAGAATCCTTGTGGCTTCTGCCATCGCCATCCTGCTTCTTGTGCCGCCCTGTTGGTTTACATGAGCGACCGCCGTGATGTTGCCGGATCAGCACCGGCTGCTGTTGAAGCAGGGGTCTTGCCTGACTTAGGGCATTGTAAATGGCCCTTAGTTCCAGAATATTTATGTGTAGGGAAGTCTCCTGACTTGTCCATAGTCCTTGGAAGTTTCTTCCCTGTGTGACTGCCCCCCAACCTCGAAGGCTGGCATCCGTGGTCACCAGGACCCAGTCCTGTATGCCGAATCTGCGGCCCTCTAGAAGATGAGCACTCTGCAGCCACCACAACAGCGACACCCTGGTCCTTGGAGACAGGGTTATCAGCCGATGCATCTGAAGATGCGATCCGGACCACTTGTCCAACAGATCCCACTGAAAGATCCTTGCATGGAACCTTCCGAATGGAATTGCTTCGTAAGAAGCCACCATCTTTCCCAGGACTCGCGTGCAGTGGTGCACCGACACCTGTTTTGGTTTTAGGATGCCTCTGACTAGAGATGACAACTCCTTGGCCTTCTCCTCCGGGAGAAACACTTTTTTCTGTTCTGTGTCCAGAACCATCCCCAGGAACAGTAGACGCGTTGTAGGAACCAGCTGCGACTTTGGAATATTCAGGATCCAGCCGTGCTGTTGTAGCACTTCCCGAGCTAGTGCTACACCGATCAACAACTGTTCCCTGGACCTCGCCTTTATAAGGAGATCGTCCAAGTACGGGATAATTAAAACTCCCTTTCTCTGAAGGAGTATCATCATTTCGGCCATTACCTTGGTAAATACCCTCGGTGCCGTGGACAGACCAAACGGCAACGTCTGGAATTGGTAATGACAGTCCTGTACCACAAATCTGAGGTACTCCTGGTGAGGAGGGTAAATGGGGACATGCAGGTAAGCATCCTTGATGTCCAGTGATACCATGGAATCCCCCTCGTCCAGGCTCGCAATCACCGCCCTGAGTGATTCCATCTTGAACTTGGACCTTCTTATATAAGTGTTCAAGGATTTTAAATTTAAAATGGGTCTCACCGAACCGTCCGGTTTCGGTACCACAAACATTGTGGAATAGTAACCCCGTCCTTGTTGAAGGAGGGGTACCTTGATTATCACCTGCTGAGAATACAGCTTGTGAATCGCCTCCAGCACTGCCTCCCTGTCCGGAGGAGCGGTCGGCAAGGCAGATTTGAGGAAACGGCGAGGGGGAGACGTCTCGAATTCCAGCTTGTACCCCTGAGATACTACTTGTAGAATCCATGGATCCACCCGTGAGCGAGCCCACTGGTCGCTGAAGTTCTTGAGACGGGCCCCCACCGTACCTCACTCCGCCTGTGGAGCCCCAGCGTCATGCGGTGGACTTAGAGGAAGCGGGGGAGGACTTTTGTTCCTGGGAACTGGCTGTATGTTGCAGCTTTTTCCCTCTACCTCTGCCTCTGGGCAGAAAGGACGCGCCTCTAACCCGCTTGCCTTTCTGGGGCCGAAAGGACTGTACCTGATAATACGGTGCTTTCTTTGGCTGTGAGGGAACATGGGGTAAAAATGCTGACTTCCCAGCTGTCGCTGTGGAAACGAGGTCCGAGAGACCATCCCCAAACAACTCCCCACCCTTGTAAGGCAATACTTCCATGTGCCTTTTAGAATTTGCATCTCCTGTCCACTGCCGAGTCCACAATCCTCTCCTGGCAGAAATGGACATTGCGTTTATTTTAGATGCCAGCCGGCAAATATCCCTCTGTGCATCTCTCATGTACAAGACAGCGTCTTTAATATGCTCTATGGTTAGCAATATAGTGTCCCTGTCTAGGGTATCAATGTTTTCCGACAGGGAATCTGACCACGCAGCTGCAGCACTGCACATCAATGCTGAAGCAATAGTCGGTCTCAGTATAATTCCTGAGTGTGTATATACAGACTTCAGGATAGCCTCCTGCTTTCTATCTGCAGGTTCCTTTAGGGCGGCCGTGTCCGGAGACGGTAGTGCCACCTTTTTTGACAGACGTGTGAGCGCTTTATCCACCCTAGGGGATGTCTCCCAACGTGACCTGTCCTCTGGCGGGAAAGGGTACGCCATTAGTAACTTTTTAGAAATTACCAGTTTCTTATCGGGGGAAGCCCACGCTTCTTCACACACTTCATTTAATTCATCAGATGGGGGAAAAACCACTGGTAGTTTTTTCTCCCCAAACATAATACCCTTTTTTGTGGTACCTGAGGTAATATCAGAAATATGCAACACATTTTTCATTGCCGTAATCATGTACCGGGTGGCTCTATTGGAATGTACACTAGTCTCATCATCGTCGACACTGGAGTCAGTATCCGTGTCGACATCTGTGTCTGCCATCTGAGGTAGCGGGCGTTTTAGAGTCCCTGATGGCTTTAGAGACGTCTGGGCAGGCACAGGCTGAGAAGCCGGCTGTCTCACATCTGCTATGTCGTCAAACCTTTTATGTAAGGAGTCGACACTGTCGCGTAATTCCTTCCACATAACCATCCACTCAGGTGTCGACCCCGCAGGGGGTGACATCACATTTATCGGCACCTGCTCCGCCTCCACATAAGCCTCCTCATCAAACATGTCGACACAGCCATACCGACATACCACACACACACACAGGGAATGCTCTGACTGAGGACAGGACCCCACAAAGCCCTTTGGGGAGACAGAGAGAGAGTATGCCAGCACACACCAGAGCGCTATATAACACAGGGATTAACACTATAACTGAGTGATTTTCCCTTATAGCTGCTTATATGTATACTACTGCACCTAAATTTAGTGCCCCCCCTCTCTTTTTTACCCTTTGTAGTCTTGAAACTGCAGGGGAGAGCCTGGGAGCGATCCTTCCAGCGGAGCTGTGAGGGAAAAATGGCGCCAGTATGCTGAGGGAGATAGCTCCGCCCCTTTTTCGGCGGACTTCTCCCGCTGTTTTATGGATATCTGGCAGGGGTATTTTTCACATATATAGCCTCAAAGACTATATTATGTGAGTTTTATGCCAGCAAGGTGTTTAATATTGCTGCTCAGGGCGCCCCCCCCAGCGCCCTGCACCCATCAGTGACCGGAGTGTGAGGTGTGCATGAGGAGCAATGGCGCACAGCTGCAGTGCTGTGCGCTACCTTGTTGAAGACCGAAGTCTTCTGCAGCCGATTTCCAGGACCATCTTCTTGCTTCTGGCTCTGTAAGGGGGACGGCGGCGCGGCTCCGGGACCGGACGACCGAGGCTGGGCCTGTGTTCGATCCCTCTGGAGCTAATGGTGTCCAGTAGCCTAAGAAGCCCAAGCTAGCTGCAAGCAGGTAGGTTCGCTTCTTCTCCCCTTAGTCCCTCGTAGCAGTGAGTCTGTTGCCAGCAGATCTCACTGAAAATAAAAAACCTAAAAGTATACTTTCTTTTCTAGGAGCTCAGGAGAGCCCCTAGTGTGCATCCAGCTCAGCCGGGCACAAGATTCTAACTGAGGTCTGGAGGAGGGTCATAGTGGGAGGAGCCAGTGCACACCAGGTAGTCCTAAAGCTTTCTTTAGTTGTGCCCAGTCTCCTGCGGAGCCGCTATTCCCCATGGTCCTTACGGAGTCCCAGCATCCACTTAGGACGTCAGAGAAACATAAAACGCAGTTCTGGCCTAGTCGTTAAAGGTTTATACAGAACAAGTGTGGGTTGTGTTAGTGAGCAATAATAGTTTGTATTGCTCACATTTATAGAGATTGTGTAATTTGTTCAATTGCGGACGCATATTTGTACACGTGGTACGGACAAAGTACAAAAGCGCGAACGTAGCGCAGGGTCGCACATGTGGCGTAAAAGGCATGCACGGTCGCGTGTTTACGCAAGGTTGCATAGGATTGCAGACGCTAAGTACAAATGACACGATAGTTGTTCAATTAAAGGCGAAATAGTATACATTACATAGCACATAACTATCAGATTTCAAAAGCAGGTTACCTTAAATATTTTGTTTAAAACTGTAAGTACCTCTGGGGTAAAGTAACCAACCTAAGGGAGTGCTATTGTCTGTACAGAAAAGAAAAACAAGGTATCTCTGAGTGTGTGAAAGCAGGAGTGAGTGGAGCTGAACCCCGGAAATTCGGGTCCCGTGGGAACACTGGGTTAGTAGAGGCCCGGTGGCGTAAGGTTCGCTAACTTTCATGAACATAAAGAGAGACATATGCAAGTCATGAGGAGACTTGCACAGGAGCGTAATAAGGAATTTTGCATTGAGAAGCATAGAAATTGTGAATTTAAGTAAAGGTGAATCCCAAACGTATAGATATTTTTTATTTTTTGTTACGCTCCGGCTGAGGTACGCAGCTTGTGAATTTGCCTCCTGCGATCGTAGAGCATATAGATAACTAGTATCTATAGGCTGTGCGATTGAACCGCACGTCCGTGTGTTTTACACAGCACAAAGTGATAATATTGTGTCATATGCACTGTGGAGAGCATACGCAGACGTGATTGTGTAAAAGGAAAGAGAAAGGGGTTTTTCTTTGATAACATCTGGAAATTTCCATTGGTGGGCTTCCTCTGGAAAGGGTGAGCAATAGTTATTAGGAAAGTGTTTTTTCACCCTACAAAAATTCCAGTGGAAAGATACCGAAAAAGAAATTTTTTCGCTGCCTCTCTCAGGAAAATATTCCAACAGAGCCTCCACCGAAAGAAATTGCAGTGCTGAAAGGTCTTATAGGAGCCCTAGGTTGAGTACATTGCGATCCACTATCGACAGTGTATCGTTGTACTGGCCAACGTGAGCGATAGCGGATAAAGAGCGCTCGGAGAACTTTCACCGTCTGCTTGCATGAGTATTTTGGTGTTTGTGGGAAAAGGCCCACAAATATGGGAGCCAGTTGCTCAAGTGAGAGACGTTCAGCAGCGAGGGTTCAGGCTGAAGAATTGCAGCCCAGGGGGTCAGCAAGGTTTATTATGTGTGGGAAATATGGTCCACACGCAGAGGCTTATTGCAATGAATGGGTGCGTATGACTGCTGATGATAGGGCATCATTCCCCAGCTTTGAATCAGAGGTGTTACAGAACATAAGGATTAGAATATGTCTGATTAAATGTAGAAAACAAAGGATCAGACATACCGATTGTTTAAATCTGTGGCAGCAAGAGGGGGAGGTGCAAAAGGAACTGGCTCACACAGCAGGTTCCAAACCTAGCGGGAAAGCAATTGCGAGCGCACCAACACCACCATATGTTGATGAGGAGAAATTGGCTACAAGCAATAGTGCAAGGATAGGAAAGTGATTGATCAATGTGTTAACCCTAACCCTTGCCAGCTGTATCCCATTTTAAATTTTCCCCAGGATTGAGGAGAAAGATTAACCCAGCACGATATCGGCACTCTCTCTAGCAGCCACCATACAGGACACCCAGGTGGGCACTGCTCAACCACCAATAGTAATAGCTATACCCCCCAGCGGAGGGGTGAGTGAGGTTGTGCCCACTGGTAAATACGGTAAAGCACACTATGCAGAGACGATAGCTCCCCGCATTATAGAATCAAGTCAAAATTATATAGTTGAACTAAATCCTGTCAGGGTGATTACAGTTCCCAATGGGAAAACTGACAGTCAGGGAGTAACTCCCATCAGGAACATTGCCATGCATTGTCCTTGGTCCCAAGCAGAGTTAAGGACAATTATGTCAGAATTCCCCGATCCCAGAAAAGATCTAGTCGGTTACCAGAAATTCATTAAAGAGTTAGGTAACGCCCATGAACCCACAAATAAAGATTAGCGAACAGTGCTACGGGTATGTTTACCCTCAAATATTGACATCACGAAATTCATAACGGATTGTAAGTTAGATGCAGAGGAACGTCTCACTGATGAATACAATCAGGAGAATGTACAGCAAATTAACCTGCAATTAGGAGTGTATTCCCATACTAAAATCTTCTCCATAAGACAAAAGGAAGGTGAAATGGCATCCGAATATTTCCATAGAGCACTGCAGGAAATAGCTAGATACACTGGGATCAAGGATATTAAGGATAATGCACACCACAGGGAGGTAGCCGTCTCTGTGTTGGACAGTTTAAAGGAGGCACTGAGGACAAGGGTGCAAACCTCTCTACCTAATTGGAGAGGTATCTCGGTGGCTGCGTTGAGAGAGTCCGCTATCGAGCACGATAGGAACATCAGTAAACCCTTGCGACATCCTGTGGATAAGCTGATTACGGTAAGTATACAGGCTCTAACAGCAAAACCCCATCAGCCAAGACCCCAGACCCCTGATGGTAAGTCACGGTCAATGGAATGTTTCTACTGTAAGAAGGAAGGACATTTTGCAAGGGATTGTAGGAGTAAAGCAACACATAACGTATAAAGACCCCCTAGACCTAAATACGAGCCACACTACAATTCACATAATTGGGATCAGGGACCATATAGAAGAGATTACGAGCCACATAGAGGGAAAACAAGGAGGTACCCACCAAGGAGAAGCTGGCAGGCCTCCGAAACCTAACAGCTAACCCCCTCACATATTGTAGCTGCCAATGTGCTGCGGGAGCGTCCCACTACACAATAGGGGTTGGGCCACACCTGTAGTCTGCAGCCAGTGAAGTTGATTGCTAGCCTTGGTAGTGAACCGGAGGTCATGGTTGATGTAGCTGTTGTACCATTACCTTTTCCTGTAGATACAGGGGCGGCCAGGTCAGTGTTGAATTCCACATCCGGTGTAAAAATCACGGGTAAAACGATTTCGGCAATGGGAGTAACAGGAACGGTGTAACAATACCCTTTGAGTAGACCTGCAGAGATTCCGATAGGGCCCTTGCAGACAAAACATTCCTTTCTGCTGGCTGCATCGGCTCCGACTAATCCACTCGCAGGGATTTCTTGTGTAAAATGAGGTGTGTCATATACTGTACCCCTGAGGGTGTATTCTTAGATATGAGAACCACGCACAGGAGGTGCAAGATATATTAAACACCCCTCAGAGGCTAATGTTGCACTCTACTGTTATAGATACGTGTCCATCGAAGGTAGAGGAAATGATCTCACAAATACCGGGTTCCCTATGGACCAAAGATGGACAGGACACTGGATTGATGGCGAATGTAGCTCCAGTAGCAGTACAAGTAAAAGATGGCTGGGTAGCTCCAAAAATCCCTCAGTATCCTCTGAAGCCAGAGGTAGAATTAGGAGTGTACCCCATCATAGAGCGGCTGCTACAGCAGGGCAGGATCTAAGGGGGATAAACAAAATAGTTGAGAGCCAATTCCCCCGTAGTGCTCAATCCAGCTGTCATCGTTATGCAAATTCTCTCTACCGCAAAATTCTTCACTGTCATTGATCTCTGTTCTGCTTCCTTTTCTGTCCCTCTTCACCCTGACAGCCAATACCTCTTTGCCTTCACGTACGGGGGAGTACAGCACACCTGGACTCACTTCCCCAAGGTTTCATTGACAGCCCGAAAATTTTCTCCCAGGCCTTGCATGACTGTTAGCAATCCTTTCAACCTGAGAGTGGATCAGTGCTAATACAATATGTTGATGACTTCTTGTGTTCTGACTCACTCGAGTCGTCCTTGGCAGATACTAAACAGCTTCTGTTTCATCTTTCCCAGACAGGACACAAGGTTTCAAAGGATAAGTTGCAGTTGTGCCGGACCAGGGTTAAATACTTGGGACACTGCTTGACACAAGGACATAGGCACCTGACCGCTGATAGGACACAGGTGATTCGCGACATGACTCTGCCGCAAACTCAGCAACAGATCCGCATTTTCCTCGGAATGTGTGAGTACTGTCGGAACTGGATTCCAGGGTTCTCCATATTGGCACTACATTTGCAAGAAATGGTCTCCTCGAATATACCGGAACAGGTCTCTCACACAGATGAGTCCGAACTGGCATTTGAGAGACTACCCTGCGTTGGGTATGCCAGATTATGAGAAGCCCTTTGAATTGTTCGGTACTGAAAGCGGCAGGAGTCTTAACAGAGACATGGTGATGCCAGCAGACCAGTAGCCTACTACAGTGCACAGCTGGACACTGTAGCACGGTCTCTCCCCACTTGCTTGCGAAGTGTTGCAGCGATAGCTTTGCTGGTAAGTAAAAGTGAAGACATAGTGTTAGGACACGACTTGACCATGCATACACCTCATGCAGTATCAGCCTTGCTAAAACCAGACATGTCTCATCCGCTCGGTTTACAAAGTGGGAATTATCACTGATGGCCCCTGTAAACATCACCATTAAGAGATGCAGCTCACTAAATCCTGCAACATACTTGCCAAGTGTGCCTGATCATGCACAAAGGGTGGATGATGAGAACGATGGTGAAGGAGGATTTAGTGCAGAAACTGATATGCATGATTGTATGGAATACCTGAACCAAACTTTCACAGCGAGACCTGACATCAGTGACAACCTACCGGAAGGAGTAAACTTTACCTTCTACACCGACGGTAGTTGCCACAGACCGACTGAATCGGGAGACCATTGCACCGGATATGCAGTTGTAGATGACAAAGGTATCATAGAAGCTGAACCCCTTGGCCCACCACACTCAGCACAAGTCGCTGAGCTGGTCGCCGTGACCAGAGAATGCGAGTTGGCCAAAGGTAAGTCAGCTGATATATACACGGACTCTAGGTACGCCTTTGGTGTGGTGCATGATTTTGGGGCCCTGTGGCGCCTCACATCAAAAGGCTCCTGACAGCAATAAAGGAACCAGACAGAGTGGCTGTTATTAGATTGAAAAAAGAACTCAGCTGCGCAATGAAATTGGAAACATGAACAAAAGCTGACGTATGCGGAGATAAATGATAAAGAAAAATGTAATATGACAATAAAAGAAATTTCATACAATAAAACATATAGTCTGGACTTAAACCTTATAAGGAAAATAGTAAAATACCCTGTACTGGATATCAGATAAAACAAGCACTTGTGGTGTGAGCAGTAACAATATACATTTGTATACAACAAGTAGAAACAGTATCGTATTCTGGATATGTATGAATTGTTAGAATGTGGAGTAATAAATAAGTTTTAAACTGGTAATTGCAGTCCCAGGAATGTATTAATGGAGCTCCTTTATGTAGAAATGCTCCGATGTCAGATAAAGTCAAAATGACCTCTCCCGTGGGCTGGTTTCTAACCGAGCATCTTCGGTTAGATTATCCTGCGTTGCCCACCACGTAGCTGTCTCTGGGAGGAAGAGTGCAAAGCTTGCACTGGGCAGAGTCCTACACGGAGACGCTGCTGGAGGTATGAAGGAGCCGCTATGGAGACTGAGTTGCCAATGCTGCTCGGAAGGCCTCGATGTCAGCTGCGGCGTGCAGAGAATAATATTCCACTGCAGGGGCTGCAAGGCCAATATCGGTCTCTTAGTATAGATGAAAGTGCTTGTCATTTAAAATGCTTGGTTAGGCAGAGTGTAGAAGTCCAGTAGTGAAGAAGGAAAGCACCTTAACCACTGCGCAATACACTCCAAAATGCAGCCCAGGTAACTCTAGGTCCACCAAACCATTTACAGAGATACAGAAAAAAGGGGAGAGATCCCTGTGGCGCAAAGAAGAAGTTACATGTACAGCCAAGACAAATAAATAGTTAAATACAGTCCCTTGGGTCTTTGATCCTCCAAGATTGTCTTTCAACTCGTAGTACCTCAAAATAGGAGAAAGACACTTAGTGTAACACCGTTATAACAGTTCACAGAACCAGTATTAAGATGGGTATCACACTCACATTTGATTAAAATAATCAATGCTCATCATCCACCAAATTGAAAGTGATGACGTGGGGTATCATCCTCCAATAGGATATGTAAAATAAATGGAGAAATATAGTGCAAAACTGTTTTTCATAAAAACATCAGGTTTTTATTACCAGGTTACTCACATTCTTAAAAATACATAAAAGCATATATCCTCCAGAAGGAGTAGTAGCTCACACTGGTAAACAGCTTCCAAAACCGGTAAGTTCAGGATGGAGAAGTCGAAGTCCTCATTTAAGAGATATTTCAACAGAGTGCTGGTCCCACGGGAGTCATAAAAAACCACCTGCTTAACGCGTTTCGGACTTTAAGCGTCCTTCGTCAGAAGCATGGTGGTGAAGTACAATGTTCATCTATTTATACCTTGGTTAATTAGCAAAAGAACAACCCTAAAATGGCCTCCCACCCTCTGTGTTTCCGGGCGCCAAAGAGAAAATATTCAAACCACCGAATCGCGTGTTAGCGGACGCGATGTCACTTCCGCTAACTAACAGGAAACAGCCTCTTGCGTTCCACTGTGTTTCAAGAATCGGGAAGGAAGACTTATGGAGTCCCGCTACGTCACTTCCGGTCGGTGGATCGGCCGCTTAATGCGTTCCACTGTACACTATTAAATGCGGAAGAAGACTGAAGAGTAATAGCGGAGCATTTCCATGGCAACGGGGTTTAAATAGACGGACGCTTCCAGTATCACAGACGGTGGGAGACCTAAAGACAAAAAAAAAATAAGAATTTACTCACCGGTAATTCTATTTCTCGTAGTCCGTAGTGGATGCTGGGGACTCCGTAAGGATCATGGGGAATAGACAGGCTCCGCAGGAGACTGGGCACTCTAAAGAAAGATTCAGGACTATCTGGTGTGCACTGGCTCCTCCCCCTATGACCCTCCTCCAAGCCTCAGTTAGGAACTGTGCCCGGAAGAGCTGACACAATAAGGAAGGATTTTTGAATCCCGGGTAAGATTCATACCAGCCACACCAATCACACCATATAACTCGTGATAGGAACCCCGGTTAACAGTATGATAACAATGGAGCCTCTGAACAGATGGCTCGCAATAACAACCCGATTATAGTAACAATAACTATTTACAAGTATTGCAGACAATCCGCACTTGGGATGGGCGCCCAGCATCCACTACGGACTACGAGAAATAGATTTACCGGTAAGTAAATTCTTATTTTCTCTGACGTCCTAGTGGATGCTGGGGACTCCGTAAGGACCATGGGGATTATACCAAAGCTCCCAAACGGGTGGGAGAGTGCGGATGACTCTGCAGCACCGAATGAGAGAACTCCAGGTCCTCCTCAGCCAGGGTATCAAATTTGTAGAATTTTGCAAACGTGTTTGCCCCTGACCAAGTAGCAGCTCGGCAAAGTTGTAAAGCCGAGACCCCTCGGGCAGCCGCCCAAGATGAGCCCACCTTCCTTGTGGAATGGGCTTTCACTGATTTAGGCTGCTGTAATCCCACCGCAGAATGCGCCAGCTGAATAGTGCTACAAATCCAGCGCGCGATAGACTGCTTAGAAGCAGGAGCACCCAGCTTGTTGGGTGCATACAGGATAAACAGCGAGTCAGTCTTCCTGACTCCAGCCGTCCTGGAAACATACATTTTCAGGGCCCTGACTACGTCCAGTAACTTGGAATCCTCCAAGTCCCTAGTAGCCGCAGGCACCACAATAGGTTGGTTCAAGTGAAAAGCTGAGACCACCTTCGGGAGAAACTGAGGACGAGTCCTCAACTCTGCCCTATCCATATAGAAAATCAGATAAAAACTTTTACAAGACAAAGCCGCCAATTCTGATACTCGCCTGGCCGAAGCCAGGGCCAACAACATGACCACTTTCCACGTGAGATATTTCAAATCCAGAGTCTTAAGTGGCTCGAACCAATGTGATTTCAGGAATTCCAAAACCACACTGAGATCCCAAGGTGCCACTGGGGCCACAAAAGGAGGCTGAATATGCAGAACTCCTTTGACAAACGTCTGAACTTCAGGCAGTGAAGCCAGTTCTTTTTGGAAGAAAATCGACCGAGACGAAATCTGGACCTTAATGGACCCCAATTTGAGGCCCAACGTCACCCCTGCTTGCAGAAAATGCAGGAATCGACCCAGCTGAAATTCCTCCGTCGGGGCCTTCTTGGCCTCACACCACGCAACATATTTTCGCCAAATGCGGTGATAATGTTTTGCGGTGACATCCTTCCTGGCTTTGATCAGGGTAGGGATGACTTCCTCCGGAATGCCCTTTTCCTTTAGGATCCGGTGTTCAACCGCCATGCTGTCAAACGTAGCCGCGGTAAGTCTTGGAACAGACAGGGTCCCTGCTGCAGCAGGTCTTGTCTGAGCGGCAGAGGCCAAGGGTCCTCTGCAAGCATCTCTTGAAGTTCCGGGTACCAAGCTCTTCTTGGCCAATCCGGAACCACGAGTATAGTTTTCACTCCTCGCTTTCTTATTATTCTCAGTACCTTGGGAATGAGAGGCAGAGGAGGAAACACATAAACAGACTGGTACACCCACGGTGTCACTAGAGCATCCACAGCGATCGCCTGAGGGTCCTTTGACCTGGCGCAATATCTTTTCAACTTTTTGTTGAGGCGGGACGCCATCATGTCCACCTGTGGTCTTTCCCAACGGTCTACCAGCATTTGGAAGACTTCTGGATGAAGTCCCCATTCTCCCGGGTGGAGGTCGTGCCTGCTGAGGAAGTCTGCTTCCCAGTTGTCCACTCCCGGAATGAACACTGCTGTCAGTGCCAACACATGATTCTCTGCCCATCGGAGAATCCTTGTGGCTTCTGCCATCGCCATCCTGCTTCTTGTGTCGCCCTGTCTGTTTACATGGGCGACCGCCGTGATGTTGTCTGATTGGATCAGTACTGGCTGGTTCTGAAGCAGGGGCCTTGCTTGGCTTAGGGCATTGTAAATGGCCCTTAGCTCCAGAATATTTATGTGAAGCGAAATCTCCCGATTTGACCACAGTCCTTGGAAATTTCTTCCCTGTGTGACTGCACCCCAGCCCCGATGGCTGGCATCCGTGGTCACCAGGACCAAGTCCTGTATTCCGAATCTGCGGCCCTCTAGTAGATGAGCCCTCTGCTGCCACCACAGCAGCGACACCCTGGTCCTTGCCGACAGGGTTATCCGCTGTTGCATCTGGAGATGGGACCCGGACCATTTGTCCAACAGGTCCCACTGGAACGTCCTTGCGTGGAACCTTCCGAATGGGATTGCTTCGTACGAAGCTACCATTTTTCCCAGGACTCGTGTGCATTGATGTACCGACACCTGTCCTGGTTTTAGGATGTCTCTGACTAGAGATGACAACTCCTCGGCTTTTTCCACTGGAAGAAACACTCTTTTCTGGTCTGTGTCCAGAATCATTCCCAGGAACAGAAGACGTGTCGTCGGGACCAGCTGTGACTTTGGAATATTGAGAATCCAGCCGTGCTGTTGTAGCACTTCCGAGAAAGTGCTACCCCCACTACCAACTGTTCTTTGGACCTCGCCTTTATCAGGAGATCGTCCAAGTATGGGATAATTAAAACTCCCTTCTTGCGAAGGAGTATCATCATTTCGGCCATTACCTTGGTAAAGACCCTCGGTGCCGTGGATAACCCAAACGGCAGCGTCTGGAACTGATAGTGACAGTCCTGTACCACAAATCTGAGGTACTCCTGGTGCGGAGGGTAAATAGGGACATGCAGGTACGCATCCTTGATGTCCAGGGAGACCATGTAATCCCCCTCGTCCAGGCTCGCAATAACCGCCCTGAGCGATTCCATCTTCAACTTGAACCTTTTGATATAAGTGTTCAAGGCTTTTAAATTTAAGATGGGTCTCACCGAACCGTCCGGTTTCGGTACCACAAACATTGTGGAATAGTAACCCTTTTCCTGTTGAAGGAGGGGTACCTTGACAATCACTTGCTGTGAATATAGTTTTTGAATAGCCACCAACACTGCCTCCCTGGCAGAGGGAGTTTCCGGTAAGGCAGATTTTAGGAAACGGCAGGGGGGAGACGTCTCGAATTCCAGCCTGTACCGCTGAGACACTACTTGAAGGACCCAGGGATCCACCTGTGAGAGAGCCCACTGTGTGTGCTGAAATTCCTGAGACGGGCCCCCACCGTACCCGGGTCCGCCTGAGCAGCCCCAGCGTCATGCTGTGGACTTACCGGACGCAAGGGGAGGACTTCTGCTCTTGGGAACTAGCTGTGTGCTGCAGCTTTTTCCCCCTACCTCTGCCCCTCGGCAGAAAGGATGAGCCTCTAGCCCTCTTATTCTTCTGGGGCCGAAAGGACTGTACCTGATAATACGGTGCTTTCTTTTGCTGTGGGGTAGCCTGTGGTAAAAAGGTCGATTTCCCAGCAGTAGCTGTGGAAACGAGGTCCGACAGACCATCCCCAAAAAGTTCCACCCCTTTATAGGGCAAAACTTCCATGTGCCGCTTCGAGTCGGCATCGCCTGACCATTGCCGAGTCCATAACCCCCTTCTGGCGGCAATGGACATAGCGCTTATTTTTTATGCCAGCCGGCAAATATCCCTCTGTGCATCACGCATGTATAAGACGGCGTCTTTTATATGCTCTATCGTCAGCAAAATATTGTCCCTATCCATGGTATCGATGTTATCAGACAGGGAATCTGACCACGCAGCTGCAGCACTGCACATCCAAGCCGATGCAATAGCGGGTCTCAATATAATGCCGGTGTGTGTGTATATAGCTTTAAGGGTATGTTCCTGCTTTCTATCAGCAGGTTCCTTTAGGGCGGCCGTATCCGGAGACGGTAGTGCCACCTTTTTTGATAAGCGTGTCAGCGCTTTATCTACCCTAGGGGGTGTTTCCCAACGTGACCTATCCTCTGGCGGGAAAGGGTACGCTGCCAATAACCGTTTAGAAACTATTAATTTCTTATCTGGGGAAGACCACGCTTCCTCACACACCTCATTTAATTCCTCAGATGCAGGAAAAACTACTGGTAGTTATTTCTCACCAAACATAATACCCTTTTTTGTGGTACCTGGGGTATTATCCGAAATGTGTAATACATTTTTCATTGCCTCAATCATGTAACGGGTGGACCTATTGGAGGGTACACTAGTCTCATCGTCGTCGACACTGGAGTCGGTATCCGTGTCGACATCTGTATCTGTCATCTGAGGTAGCGGGCGTTTTACAGCCCCTGATGACATTTGAGACGCTTGGACAGGCACAAGCTGAGAAGCCGGCTGTCCTATGTCGTCAAACCTTTTATGTAAGGAGCTGACACTGTCACGTAACTCCTTCCATAAGTCCATCCACACAGGTGTTGACCCCGCAGGGGGTGACATCACATTCACAGGCATTTGCTCCGCCTCCACATCATTATCCTCATCATACATGTCGACACAGCAGTACCGACACACAGCACACACACAGGGAATGCTCTGACAGAGGACAGGACCCCACAAAGCCCTTTGGGGAGACAGAGGGAGAGTATGCCAGCACATACCAGAGCGCTATATATCACAGGGATATCACCTTATAAAAGTGTTTTCCCTTATAGCTGCATATATATTGTATACTGCGCCTAAATTGTGCCCCCCCCCCTCTCTTTTTTACCCTTTCTTTAGTGCAGGACTGCAGGGGAGAGCCAGGGAGCGACAGTCTTCATCATGACAACTGGTTGAGTGGGATTCCCTTCGGACAATTTAGCCGTATTAAGAGGAATTGCTCTGAACCAGAGGTTTGTCAAGCATTGATGAAAGAAACTAAATCAAGATTTATAGAAAAGGGCTACAGAATGATTGAATTGGAGAAAGCAGAGAACCGTATTAACCAGACCAGTAGATCTGAATTACTTAAATCTAAAAACCAAACCTCTGAATCTAATCAAAATAGACACATGTGGTCCTTTATTAGTAGGTATAGCTCTAATCATAAGGAAATTAAAAACTGTATCAAAAGGAACTGGTCGTTACTCTTGAAGGACCCAGTGATTGGAAAAGAACTTCCTGATAAACCTTCATTTATTTATAGAAGGGCCCCAAATCTTAAAAATAAATTAGTTCGGAGTAACATAGAGGAAGACAAACGGACCACTCTAAGAATACAAGGTTTCCATCGCTGTGGTCTGTGCCTTATGTGCAGAACCACTACGAAAAATAATCCATCCAAAATTAAAGATTTTACAGTGAATGGAAAGGTCTATCCGATAAAGGATTTTATCACTTGTTGTTCTAAGAATGTGGTGTATGCGGTGCAATGTACATGTAACCTATTATATATAGGAAAAACTACAAGAAATCTTAAAACTCGTTTAGCAGAACATATTTATAATGTTAAAAAGGGCCTTGACTCTCATACCCTCTCCGCACATTTTAAGGAGAAGCATAATTCCAAGGAATGCTATATCAAATCCTTCTGGGGTATTCAGGAGATTCAGGCCAGTTGGAGATCCAGAGATGTTGACCTAAGACTCTCTAAAGCAGAGATGAAATGGATTTTCCAACTTAAAACTCTAGTCCCCAGAGGCTTAAATGGGGAATTTGAGTTAAAACATTTCTTGTAGTTCTCTTGCCGTATGATTCTTTCACCTATTCTTCCTCTTTTTTTCCCCTCTGTTTGTAATACTCTGGATCTTGTTCAAAATATGTTGCTTCAATTTGTATATTTTTTTTGTCTTTAGGTCTCCCACCGTCTGTGATACTGGAAGCGTCCGTCTATTTAAACCCCGTTGCCATGGAGATGCTCCGCTATTACTCTTCAGTCTTCTTCCGCATTTAATAGTGTACAGTGGAACGCATTAAGCGGCCGATCCACCGACCGGAAGTGACGTAGCGGGACTCCATAAGTCTTCCTTCCCGATTCTTGAAACGCAGTGGAACGCAAGAGGCTGTTTCCTGTTAGTTAGCGGAAGTGATGTCGCGTCCGCTAACACGCGATTCGGTGGTTTGAATGTTTTCTCTTTGGCGCCCGGAAACACAGAGGGTGGGAGGCCATTTTAGGGTTGTTCTTTTGCTAATTAACCAAGGTATAAATAGATGAACATTGTACTTCACCACCATGCTTCTGACGAAGGACGCTTAAAGTCCGAAACGCGTTAAGCAGGTGGTTTTTTATGACTCCCGTGGGACCAGCACTCTGTTGAAATATCTCTTAAATGAGGACTTCGACTTCTCTATCCTGAACTTACCGGTTTTGGAAGCTGTTTCCCAGTGTGAGCTACTACTCCTTCTGGAGGATATATGCTTTTATGTATTTTTAAGAATGTGAGTAACCTGGTAATAAAAACCTGATGTTTTTATGAAAAACAGTTTTGCACTATATTTCTCCATTTATTTTACATATCCTATTGGAGGAAGATACGTGGGGTCATCACTTTCAATTTGGTGGATGATGAGCATTGATTATTTTAATCAAATGTGAGTGTGATACCTATCTTAATACTGGTTCTGTGAACTGTTATAACGGTGTTACACGAAGTGTCTTTCTCCTATTTTGAGGTACTACGAGTTGAAAGACAATCTTGGAGGATCAAAGACCCAAGGGACTGTATTTATTTATTTGTCTTGGCTGTACATGTAACTTCTTCTTTGCGCCACAGGGATCTCTCCCCTTTTTTCTGTAGAAGTCCAGTAGGTAAAAAAGAATTGAGTCCTAACCGGTTTCGTCACTCTTCACGTGACTTTCTCAAAGTGGCTGTTATCAAGTGTAAAGCACACATAACCAAGATCCAATCTCACTTGGTAACAGCCGGGCAGACGAAGCTGCTAAATCAGCAGCAAGCACAACCATACAAACTAACATCACATCACTGATGACATTTGAAACAGTTAACATGCAACAGTTAATTGAAATACAAAATGTGTGTTCCCTACAGGAAAAGGCAGTCTGGAAGGCGAAGGGATATGGTCAGGAGTCCCCGGAACTTTGGAGAGATGGACACAGTAAGCCAGTGGCCCCCAGAGCATATCTTCCAAGTCTAGCTGAGGCGGCACACGGTCTGACTCATCTGGGCAAGTAGGGTATGTGCAAGCTGGAAAGAGCCTACTGGAGTGCGCCAAAATTCTCTTCTCATGCAGGTAAGAAAGCAATGACATGTCTTACTTGCTTGAGGAAGAATATTGGTAAGGCAATACCAACAGAGCCACCCCATATCCCTCCTACAGACGGACCTTTTCAGGTAATACAAATCGACTTCATACAGTTACCACCCTGTAAGAATTTGAAATATGTGTTAGTGTGTACTGATGTGTTTTCCAACTGGGTAGAAGCATTCCCTGCTGCCACAAATACTGCTGTGTTCACAGCAAAGAAAATCGTGCAGGAATTTGTGTGCAGATATGGTATCCTAGAATGATTGAAATTGATAGGGGTACCCATTTTACAGGTGAAGTCTTTCAGGTCATGTGCAAACTGATGGGAATTAATAGCAAGCTGCATACTCCCTACCGACCACAGGCGAAGGTGGAGAGAATGAAAAGCACTATTAAGAATAAGCTGAGAAAAGTGATGGCTGAAACTGGATTGCTGTGGCCAGATGCTTTGCCACTAGTGTTGTACAGCATCAGAACCACTCCCAGGTCACCGCTTAACTTATCACCCTTTGAAATTCTTTTTGGTCGACAACCCCATGTAATGATAGACCCCCAGGATGATTTGAAATGCAATAACGAAATAACTGTGAAATATTTGGTCAGGATGAGCCGGCAGCTGAGAAATCAACAAAGAAATCTAAAGCTGGTGATTCCTGACCTACCGAACAGCAATTGTCATGACATTGATCCTAGGGATTATGTGATGATTCGAAATTTTTTACGCTCAGCTTGCCTCATAGACAGGTGGGAAGGACCGTATCAAGTCTTGTTAACCAGCACGACAGCACTAAAGGTCGCCGAAAGAGACACTTGGGTCCACTCGTCCCACTGCAAGAAGGTCATTGACCCGGAAAAAACTTGTGACAAAGAGCAAGGTGAAGAGAACCTCGTATCACTAGAGTGTTTGTTCTGGGAAAGCTGAAAGGCAGGACTGTTGAACGGCACCTGAGCGCAGAGAACAACAAGATCAAAGACGGTTGTCGTACCATTTTTCTTTTTTCACCTCCCTCTGCATTCTCCGCCCCCCCCCCCCCCCCCCTTCTTATTTCCCTTCTTTTTCCCTAACGAAATGGACCTACCTCAAGAGACTGCGTTTTGGGTTTTTCTGGTAATTCTGTTTTTGCTCAGGACAATCTGTTTTGGTGAGGGTCCCAGAGACATCGAGCAAGGATCTGGAATGGGTTCTGTTTGCGAGTACGGATTTGTAGGATCACAGGAGGAGCACATCACTCGAGTAAAGGCTGGTATCAGTAAGCGCTCTGGTAGTCATGGAGCTCGGAGGCAATGTGAGGGGTTATTGTCTGAAGAATATTGTATTTGTAGAAATTGCGAGAACATAGTCGAAGATGGGTGCATCCAGAGATGTCAGTCCAACCTTAATATCGACATGGACCGACATCCGTTGAGTGATTACCACTCATTAGTGGGTAAGGTCTTAAACCAGACAGAATGTTGGGTGTTCTCACAGGTACCTCAAGGACAGAGTAAGTCAGGATTAGTGCCATACCCTTTGGCAAAAGATGAGGTACTCGAATTACGGGGTGGGAGACCGGTGGACAAGAAATTCAATATATCTAAGCCCCCTAGCTTGAAGCTCCGCCAGTATCATGTAGATAGGTCACTGTTGTTTTAATATTTCCAATTTCCGAAAACCAGGAAATTGGGAAGTGACGTGGAATAACCAGACAATGAAATTTTTCAAACAGAGCTGATAGGATACCTATCGACTCTGAACTTGTACGCAAGATAGCCAACAGTAGAAAGTATTTTCGGTACCGGTATACACGTGGAAGCAAAACCATGTGGGTTGGAAAGGTATCGCAGGGGTATTGTGCCCATGTCATCCAGCCCAATACTTGTACTGAACAAATGAGAGAACTAGGGATTGGATTCTTTACATGGAAGATTTGCAATATGGTGTTGTTATATTTTGTCCCCTATGTTCTCCCAGATGATGCCCATTTCATATGTGGGATGAAAGCATACAAGTGGCTTACTCCGAGCTCTGAGGGATTGTGTTATATTGGGAGAGCACTACCAGAGGTCATGACCATAACCCACGACAAAATGAAAGATGTTCACCGCAGCGCTCAGGCTCCTTATACTCATACCTATTATGAACACATCATCGAGACACCTTACAGATAGAGCAGAGCACGCAGACTCTGATTTGATCCATGAATCCACCGGGATTCAGTTCCTTCTCGCATTAGATATCACCCGTACTGCCAGAGGAACTATAAATTATAGGTACATCCATGCGCTAGAGAACATGATAGATAATACCACTGAGATGTATGATAACACCTTCAGGTATACGGGTAGGGAGTTACAAGCCTACAAAAAGGAATTGATCCCGCACAGGATGGTCCTTAATTACGTTACAGCTGTGACAGGTGGGTACTGTGTTACCCTGGCAACTCAATATGGCGTGAAGTGCTGTACGTATATTACGAATAGCACTGACGACCCCACGGAGATCATCGATCAAAAGATGGATGAGATCTTACAGTTGAAGTTGAAGTTCAGGAGGAAGCACAACCTTACCTTGACGGCTGTAGGTAATGAACTGACTGGCTGGGTCTCATGGTTGAACCCACGCAAATGGTTCTCAGAGTTAGGGGAGTGGGCACAGAATGTTATCATGAGTGTAAAAAAGTTTCTCCTTTGTATCCTGGGAGCCATCATATTTATTGGTCTGATATTCAGGTGTTCAAATCTTAACGCGGCGCAACCACGGCACAAATTTGATGAGTCTAAGGAGCGAGGGCGTTGTCACAGCAGCAGATTTGGTTTATGACCCATCTATAGAAACAGTGTTATCATAAGGATTGCAAATGAATTTCACGGCCTGTTTCTTTCACCATTTTTCTCTGTCTCCCCCTTTACCCAGATAGATCCAACCGGAAAAGACGTCAACCCTACCCAATGTTTATGTGAATGTATTTTATATGTGCGTTTTATCTTTATCTCTGCAACCCTCAGTAAATGGCACACATAGTCGACAGGTGTTATACGCATATAGTAGCATTCACATATGTTCCCCCTCCGTGTATCATCAACTAAATGTGCTCCCCATTTGTTGGTATTAGAAGCCGAAGAGGCGAGGGTCAAAAGCCCTTGCCCAAAAGGAGCTCGGTAGTGTTTGTTTGCCCAAGTACAGACCCTTATTACGGGATAAGAAGGATTTAATGTATACTTCGCAATACCTCGAAGCTTACTTAGAACATATACGGCACAATGATACATGCCCCTCAGACATTGATTCATACATACATGCTTTTACTATCCCACTAGGCTATACATTTCCCACCTACAACTCTCCCCCGATCATCCAAGCTTTGTATACAGATGTAGCCACCTTTATCTTGACTGGCTGAGGCGTTTGTCCCGATCGAGCATACGCAGCGTAGGGAGGCGCGCCTAGTCACAGAGAGGCGTACATAATCGCACGGAGGCAGACAGAGCAGTTGGCGTTACCTTTACGTGTAATACCTGCGATCAGCCACCAGATGTCGCTTTTTACAATCACCACTGAGCATGCGTGTGGTCTCCCGTAAAATACAATACTGAAATATATAATAAGGACTACTTTACTAAGGCGTCTCATTACGCTGCATACAGTAAATACTCATTACGCTGCATTATTTAATACAGTATATACGATACAGACACAGATAGTACAGCATACAGTATATGATCCATCTACAGTACTTTATGAATATGTAAGCGTCCAAGTCCCGCAGACAAAACAACAGAAAACCAGTAGTGTACACTGTCGCAAATGGACGTGTTAGAAGTTCACTATTGCCTCTTGAGATTAGGAATTTTGTACAGTATGTTAGCGTCCTAATCCCGTAGTCATTACAGCATAATCAAAACCAATGGATTTATTCATCTGTCTGCGGCGAAGTGGTGAAGTGTTCCGCTTCCTATACTCAGAGTCCTGAGTTCGATTCCTAAAGTACAAATGCATGTTAGTTTTTTCCAGACACTATTATTTTTTTTATTCACATAAACCAGGGCAAAGCTGCATGAGCGGTTCTACTGTTAAGGTTCTATGCAACGTAAAGTACACATACAATTCTGTAGCTGGGCAGACTCAATAGAAATGGCTACCACCTATGACTCCTTGCCCCACAGAGGCCCTAGGCTACGGAGCAAGTAACAGTCCAGATTTTACAGGCTATGGGGCAATGCTGAAGGAGCGTCACAATCCCCTAGCTAAAATACACAGGGGCGATAGGGATAAGCTAGGTCTGCACATTACGGTACACCGGACTCAATCGCATAGCACACTGGCAAAATGACCATTACCCCTGAACCCCCACCTCGTGGCAGGCAGCGATGGCTACGGGGCAATGCTGAAAGAGCGTCACAATCCCCTAGCCAAAATACACAGGGGCGATAGAGATAAGTGAGGTCTATGCACATTACGTTACACCGGGCTCGATCGCATGGCAAACTGACAAAACACAAGTTTTACATAAAGCAGGGCAAAGCTGCAGGAGAGTTTCTACTGTCAAGGTTCTATGCACTTTACGGTACACATACAATTCTATAGCAGGGCAAACTCAATTGAAATGGCTACCGCCTGTGACTCCTAGCTCCATGGAGGCACTCGGCTATGGAGCAAGTAACAGCACAGATTTGAAGCAATGCTGAAGGAGCGTCAGAATCCCCTAGCTAAAATACACAGGGGTGATAGGGATAAGCGAGGTCAATGCACATAACGATACACCGCAAAGTACCCCATGGTTTTGATTATGCCTTTTCTTTGAACACAGTATTTTCCACTGCCTCGCCCTACCCCCATCCCACTTTCGCCTTCCCCCCTGGGAGCCTGCAAAGTACATGCAGTAGACAGGGAGGGAGTTCCGATCAGGTTACAAGACATGTGCAACAGTATACTACTGTATGTAGGAAAATCCTCCACCTACTCTGATTTATGTGAAACCTGTGTGCAGCCTTTCATTGAATGTATAACAAAGAATAAAAAATAATAAAGTGAATGTCACGGGAACATAGAAAAAAAAGGTTGGCACTTTGGGACTCTCAGCGTGGGAGGTGGGAGCCTTCATCGCTAGGTTGGTATGGAAGGGGAGACAATTAGCTACCGGAGGGTATTAACCCCAAGTTTCTGTGACCCCCACAAGGCTCATGGCAAGCGTCGGAACCCATGGTGGGTCTGAATTAACGGGCCCATTATAGTCTATGGGAAAATGGGTCCACTTTGCATACTGATATCTCTGGTTCTGGGTGTCCCAGAGACTCAGGACTGGTACCATACAAAATAGGAGACTCTTGGCTATTGGGGCAGACCAACCACTAGTTTATGTGACACTGGAAAAGGAAACGGGAAGCAACCGTGTTTCGGGTCCCCTCCAGTTGTCCGCCTAGCTTGCACAGGATGCAGGGTTTCTGGCTAGATAGGAAACACTGTACAGAAATGCTAAGCATGGTAATTTGACATCCAGGAACATAGGGAGGAGTTTTTCTCTCTCTCCATTATACTTAGAAAAATTACACTTGCCACTGTACGTTACAAGCTGTTCGTGCTAATTAGTACACTAGTAGAACATACTGTACAGAGATACTAAGGACAGTGATTTGGCATCCACGAACTTAGGGACGAGCTTTAATCTCTCTCCATTGTAATCTTTCTAAGTATAATGGAGAGAGATAAAAGCTCCTCCCTAAGTTCCTGGGTGCCAAATTACAGTCTTTAGTATCTCTGTATTCTATGTTCTACTAGTGTACTAATTAGCATGAACAGCTTGTAACGTACAGTGGCAAGTTTAATATTTCTATGTATATTGGAGAGAGATAAAAGCTCCTCTGAAAGTTCCTAGATGCCAAATCACCATCCTTAGTATCTCTGTACAGTATGTTCTACTAGTGTACGAATTAGCACAAACGGCTATTAACGGAATGCCAAATCACCGAACTTAGTATCTCTGTACAGTATGTCCTATTAGGGTACTAATTAGCATGAACAGCTTGTAACGTACATGGCAGGTTTAATCTTTCTATGTATAATGGAGAGAGATAAAAGCTCCTCAGTAAGTTCCTGGATGCCAAATCACCGTACTTAGTATCTCTGTACAGTATGTTCTATTAGGGTACTAATTAGCTGTTCGTGCTAACTGGTACCCTAATAGAAAATACTATACAGAGATACTAAAGACGGTGATTTGGCAACCAGGAATTTACGGAGGAGAAAGATCAAACCAGCCACTGTATGTTACAAGCTGCTCGTGCTAATTAGTACACTAGAAGAACATGCTGTACAGAGATACTACGGACAGTGATTTGGCATCCACGAACTTAGGGAGGAGCTTTTCTCTCTCTCCATTATACTTGGAAAGATTACAATGGAGAGAGATAAAAGCTCCTCCCTAAGTTCCTGGATGCCAAATCACCGTCCTTAGTATCTCTGTACAGTATGTTCTACTAGTGTACTAATTAGCACGAACAGCATGTAACACACAGTGGCAATTTTAATCTTTCTATCTATAATAGAGAGATAAAAGCTTCTCCCTAAGTTCCTGGTTGCCAAATCACCAAACTTAGTATCTCTGCATAGTATTTTCTATTAGGGTACTAATTAGCACAAACAGCTAATTAGTACCCTAATAGAACATACTGTACAGAGATACTAAGTACGGTGATTTGGCATCCAGGAACTTACTGAGGAGCTTTTATCTCTCTCCATTATACATAGAAAGATTAAACTTGCCGCTGTACGTTACAAGCTGTTCGTGCTAATTAGTACACTAGTAAAACATACTGTACAGAGATACTAAGGACGGTGATTTGGCATCCAGGAACTTACTGAGGAGCTTTTATCTCTCTCCATTATACATAGAAAGATTAAACTTGCCGCTGTACTTTACAAGCTGTTCTTGCTAATTAGTACCCTAATAGAACATACTGTACAGAGATACTAAGGATGGTGATTTGGCATCTAGGAACTTCCAGAGGAGCTGTTATCTCTCTCCATTATACATAGAAAGATTAAACTTGCAACTGTACGTTACAAGCTGTTCGTGCTAATTAATACACTAGAAGAACATACTGGGGACTCAGACTCATACAGTACTTGCATTTCAAAAGCACAGTATTTTCCACCGCCTCCCGCTTGCCCATCGCCCTTCCCCCCTGGGATCCTGCACAGGTCATGCAGTAGAAAGGGAGGGAGTTATTCACATAAACTAGGGCAAAGCTGCAGGAGCAGTTGTACTGTTTAGGGTCTATGCACCATATGGTATACATACAATTCTGTAGCAGGGCAGACTTAATTGAAATGGCTACCGCCTGTGACTCCTCGTCTAATGGAGGCCCTCGGCTATGGAGCAAGTAACAGCACATATTTGGTAGGTCACGGGGCAATGCTGAAGGTGCGTCAGAATCCCCTAGCTAAAATACACAGGGGTGATAGGGATAAGTGAGGTCTTTGCGCATAACGATACACCGCAAAGTTCCCCATGGTTTTGATTATGCCTTTTCTTTGAACACGGTATTTTCCACTGCCTCACCCTACCCCCATCCCTCTTTCCCCTTCCCCCCTGGGAGCCTGCAAAGTACATGCAGTAGACAGGGAGGGAGTTCCGATCAGGTTACAAGACATGTGCAACAGTATACTACTGTATGTAGGAAAATCGCCCGCCCACACTGATTTATGTGAAACCTGTGTGCACCCGTCCATTGAATGTATAACAAAGAAAAATAATAATAATAATAAAGTGAATGTTACAGGAACACATTAAAAAAAGGTTGGCACTTCCTTCCCATTGGTGTTGGTTTATGCCTTAGGGGACTCGGACGTTAATACTTGTATTTCAAAAGCACAGTGTTTTCCACCGCCTCTCCCTACCCCATCGCCCTTCCCCCCTGGGAGCCTGCACAGGTCATGCAGTGGACAGGGAGGGAGTTCAGGTCAGGTACAATACACAAATGCTGACGATCTACAGTACTGTGTTGCTCAGTTAGTTGCGTCGGAATACACTAATTTATACTCATTACCGCTGTGTATTTGTATATAGCGGAATAAATTGCTGCTGCAGATTTACTTTGATTTATGTGAAACCTGTGTGCACCCTTTCATTGAATGTACAACAAAGAAAAAAAATAATAAAGTGAATGTCACGGGAACATAGAAAAAAAAAGGTTGGCACTTTGTGACTCTCAGCATGGGAGGTGGGAGCCTTCATCACTAGGTTGGTATGGTAGGGGAGACAATTAGCTACCGGAGGGTACCAACCCCAAGTTTCTGTGACCCCCACAAGGCTCATGGCAAGCGTCGGAACCTATGGTGGGTCTGAATTAACAGTCCCATTATAGTCTATGGGAAAATGGGTCCACTTTGCATACTGATATCTCTAGTTCTGGGTGTACCAGAGACTCAGGACTTGTACCATACAAAAGAGGAGACTCTTGGCTTTCGGGGCAGACCAACCACTAGTTTATGTGACACTGGGAAGGGAAACGGGAAGCAACCGTGTTTCGGGTCCCCTCCAGTTGTCCGCCTAGCTTGCACAGGATACAGGGTTTCTGGCTAGATAGGAAATACTGTACAGAAATGCTAAGCATGGTAATTTGACATCCAGGAACATAGGGAGGAGTTTTTATCTCACTCCATTATACTTAGAAAAATTACACTTGCCACTGTACGTTACAAGCTGTTTGTGCTAATTAGCACACTAGTAGAACATACTGTACAGAGATACTAAGTACAGTGATTTGGCATCCACAAATTTAGGGAGGAGCTTTAATCTCTCTCCATTGTAATCTAAGTATAATGGAGAGAGATAAAAGCTCCTCCCTAAATTCCTGGATGCCAAATTACTGTCCTTAGTATCTCTGTACTCTATGTTCTACTAGTGTACTAATTAGCTGTTTGTGCTAATTAGTACCCTAATAGAAAATACTATGCAAAGATACTAAGGATGGTGATTTGGCAACCAGGAACTTAGGGAGGAGCTTTTATCTCTCTATATTATACATAAAAAGATTACAATTGCCACTGTACGTTACAAGCTGTTCGTGCTAATTAGTACACTAGTATAATATACTGTACACAGATACTAAGGACAGTGATTTGTCATCCACGAATTTAGGGAGGAACTTTAATCTCTCCATTGTCATCTTTCTTAGTATAATGGAGAGAGATAAAAGCTCCTCCCTAAATTCCTGGATGCCAAATTACTGTCCTTAGTATCTCTGTACTCTATGTTCTACTAGTGTACTAATTAGCACGAACAGCTTGTAACAGAGTGGCAAGTTTAATCTTTCTATGTATAATGGAGATAAAAGCTCCTCTGAAAGTTCCTAGATGCCAAATCACCATCCTTAGTATCTCTGTATAGTATGTTCTACTAGTGTACTAATTAGCATGAACAGCTGTTTTACCGGATGCCAAATCACCGTACTTAGTATCTCTGTACAGTATGTTCTATTAGGGTACTAATTAGCTGTTTGTGCTTGTTCACGGGAACACATTAAAAAAAAAAAAGGTTGGCAATTCCTTCCAATTGGTGTTGGTTTATGCCTTAGGGGACTCAGACGCTCGCATTTGTAAAGCACGGTATTTTCCACCGCCTCCTGCTAGCCCATCGCCCTTCCCCCCTGGGAGCCTGCACAGATCATGCAGTGGACAGGGAGGGAATTCAGGTCCTGTGCAATACACAAACGCCGAAGATCTACAGTACTGTTTTGCTCACTCAGAATACACTCATTTCTACTCATTACCGCTGTGTAGATGCATTTAGTGTAAAGAATCGCTCCTGCAGATCTACTCTGATTTATGTGAAACTTGTGTGCATCCTTCCATTGGATGTATTAGAGAGAGAAAAATAAGAATTTACTTACCGATAATTCTATTTCTCATAGTCCGTAGTGGATGCTGGGGACTCCGTAAGGACCATGGGGAATAGCGGCTCCGCAGGAGACTGGGCACATCTAAAGAAAGCTTTAGGACTAACTGGTGTGCACTGGCTCTTCCCCCTATGACCCTCCTCCAAGCCTCAGTTAGGATACTGTGCCCGGACGAGCGTACACAATAAGGAAGGATTTTGAATCCCGGGTAAGACTCATACCAGCCACACCAATCACACCGTATAACTTGTGATCTGAACCCAGTTAACAGTATGATAACAGAGGAGCCTCTGAAAAGATGGCTCCCAACAATAATAACCCGATTTTTGTAACAATAACTATGTACAAGTATTGCAGACAATCCGCACTTGGGATGGGCGCCCAGCATCCACTACGGACTATGAGAAATAGAATTATCGGTAAGTAAATTCTTATTTTCTCTAACGTCCTAAGTGGATGCTGGGGACTCCGTAAGGACCATGGGGATTATACCAAAGCTCCCAAACGGGCGGGAGAGTGCGGATGACTCTGCAGCACCGAATGAGAGAACTCAAGGTCCTCCTCAGCCAGGGTATCAAATTTGTAGAATTTAGCAAACGTGTTTGCCCCTGACCAAGTAGCTGCTCGGCAAAGTTGTAAAGCCGAGACCCCTCGGGCAGCCGCCCAAGATGAGCCCACTTTCCTTGTGGAACGGGCTTTAACAGATTTTAGCTGTGGCAGGCCTGCCACAGAATGTGCAAGCTGAATTGTACTACAAATCCAACGAGCAATAGTCTGCTTAGAAGCAGGAGCACCCAGCTTGTTGGGTGCATACAGGATAAACAGCGAGTCAGATTTCCTGACTCCAGCCGTCCTGGAAATATTTTCAGGGCCCTGACAACATCCAGCAACTTGGATTCCTCCAAGTCCCTAGTAGCCGCAGGCACCACAATAGGTTGGTTCAGGTGAAAACGCTGGAACCACCTTAGGGAGAAACTGAGGACGAGTCCTCAATTCCGCCCTGTCCGAATGGAAAATCAGATAAGGGCTTTTACAGGATAAAGCCGCCAATTCTGACACGCGCCTGGCCCAGGCCAGGGCCAACAGCATGACCACTTTCCATGTGAGATATTTTAACTCCACAGATTTAAGTGGTTCAAACCAATGTGACTTTTGGAACCCAAACTACATTGAGATTCCAAATTGCCACTGGAGGCACAAAAGGAGGCTGTATATGCAGTACCCCTTTTACAAACGTCTAAACTTCAGGGACTGAAGCTAGTTCTTTTTTGGAAGAAAATTGACAGGGCCGAAATCTAAACCTTAATGGACCCCAATTTCAGGCCCATAGACACTCCTGTTTGCAGGAAATGTAGGAATCGACCCAGTTGAATTTCCTCCGTCGGGCCTTACTGGCCTCGCACTACGCAACATATTTTCGCCAATTGCGGTGATAATGTTTTTGCGGTTACATCCTTCCTGGCTTTAGATCAGGATATGGATGACTTCATCCGGAATGCCTTTTTTCCTTCAGGATCCGGTGTTCAACCGGCATGCCGTCAAACGCAGCCGCGGTAAGTCTTGGAACAGACAGGGTCCTTGCTGGAGCAGGTCCCTTCTTAGAGGTAGAGGCCACGGATCCTCTGTGAGCATCTCTTGAAGTTCCGGTTACCAAGTCCCTCTTGGCCAATCCGGAGCCACGAATATAGTGCTTTCTCCTCTCCATCTTATCAATCTCAGTACCTTGGGTATGAGAGGCAGAGGAGGGAACACATACACTGACTGGTACACCCACAGTGTTACCAGAGCGTCTACAACTATTGCCTGAGGGTCTCTTGACCTGGCGCAATACCTGTCGAGTTTTTTAATCATGTGGACGACTTCTGGGTGAAGTCCCCACTCTCCCGGGTGGAGGTCGTGCTGAGGAAGTCTGCTTCCCAGTTGTCCACTCCCGGAATGAATACTGTTGACAGTGCTATCACATGATTTTCCGCCCAGCGAAGAATCCCTGCAGCTTCTGCCATTGCCCTCCTGCTTCTTGTGCCACCCTGTCTGTTTACGTGGGTGACTGCCATGATGTTGTCCGACTGGATCAACACCGGCTGACGTTGAAGCAGAGGTCTTGCTAAGCTTAGAGCATTGTAAATGGCCCTTAGCTTCAGGATATTTATGTGAAGTGATGTATCCAGGCTTGACCCTAAGCCCTGAATATTCCTTCCCTGTGTGACTGCTCCCCAGCCTCGCAGGCTGGCATCCGTGGTCACCAGGACCCAGTCCTGAATGCCGAATCTGCGGCCCTCTAGAAGATGAGCACTCTGCAACCACCACAGGATGGATACCCTTGTCCTTGGTGACAGGGTTATCCGCTGATGCATCTGAAAATGCGACCCGGACCATTTGTCCAGTAGGTTCCACTGGAAAGTTCTTGCGTGGAATCTAACGAATGGGATTGCTTCGTAGGAAGCCACCATTTTTACCCAGAACCATTGTGCATTGATGCACTGAGACTTGGTTCGGTTTTAGGAGGTTCCTGACTAGCTCAGATAACTCCCTTGCTTTCTCTTCCGGGAGAAACACCTTTTTTCTGGACTGTGTCCAGGAACATCCCTAGGAAACAGAAGACAAGTCGTCGGAACCAGCTGCGATGTTGGAATATTGAGAATCCAATCGTGCTGCCGCAACACTACCTGAGATAGTGCTACACCGACTTCCAACTGTTCCCTGGATCTTACCCTTATCAGGGAATCGTCCAAGTAAGGGATAACTAAAATTTCCTTCCTTCGAAGGGATATAATTTCGGCCATTACCTTGGTAAAGACCCGGGGGGGCCGTGGACCATCCCTACGGCAGCGTCTGAACTGATAGTGACAGTTCTGTACCATAACCTGAGGTACCCTTGGTGAGAAGGGTAAATTTTGACATGAGGGTAAGCATCCTTGATGTCCCGAGACATCATGTAGTCCCCTTCTTCCAGGTTCGCAATCACTGCTCTGAGTGACTCAATCTTGAATTTGAACCTCTGTATGTAAGTGTTCAAAGATTTTAGATTTTAGATTTAGAATCGGTCTCACCGAGCCGTCTGGCTTCGGTACCACAATAGTGTGGAATAATACCCCGTTCCCTGTTGCAGGAGGGGTACCTTGATTATCACCTGCTGGGAATACAGCTTGTGAATGGCTTCCAAAACTGCCTCCCTGTCAGAGGGAGACGTCGGTAAAGCCGACTTTTGGAAACGGCGAGGGGGGGACGTCTCGAATTCCAATATGTACCCTTGAGATATTACCTGAAGGATCCAGGGGTCTACTTGCGAGTGAGCCCACTGCGCACTGAAATTCATTGAGAACGGGCCCCCACCGTGCCTGAGCTTGTAAGGCCCTAGCGTCATACTGAGGGCTTGGCAGAGGCGGGAAAGGGTTTCTGTTCCTGGGAACTGGCTAATCTCTTCAGCCTTTTTCCTCTCCCTCTGTCACGAGCGGAAAAGAGGAACCTTTTGTCCGCTTGCCAACAAAGGACTGCGCCTGATAATACGGCGTCTTATTTTGAGAGGCGACCTGGGGTACAAACGTGGATTTCCCAGTTGTTGCCGTGGCCACCAGGTCTAAAAGACCGACCCCAAATGTCCCTTTTCAAAGGCAATACTTCCAAATGCCGTTTGGAATCCGCATCACCTGACCATTTTACTGGTAGAATTGGACAACGCACTTATACTTGATGCCAGTCGGCAAATATTCCGCTGTGCATCATGCATATATAGAAATGCATCTTTTAAATGCTCTATAGGCAATAATATACTATCCTTATCTAGGATATCAATATTTCCAGTCAGGGAATCCGACCATGCCAACCCAGCACTGCACCTCCAGGCTGAGGCGATTGCTGGTCGCAGTATAACACCAGTATGTGTGTGAATACATTTTTGGATACCCTCCTGTTTTCTATCAGCAGGATCCTTAAGGGCGGCCATCTCATGAGAGGGTAGAGCCCTTGTTCTTACAAGCGTGTGAGCGCCTTATCCCCCCTAGGGGGTGTTTCCCAACGCACCCTAACCTCTGGCGGGAAAGGGTATACACCAATACTTTTTAAGAAATTATCAATTGTTATCGGGGGGAAACCCACGCATCATCACACACCTCATTTTATTTCTCAGATTCAGGAAAACTACAGGTAGTTTTTCCCTCACCGAACATAATACCCCTTTTTGGTGGTACTCGTATTATCAGAAATGTATAAAACATTTTCCATTGTCTCAATCATGTAACGTGTGGCCCTACTGGAAATCACGGTTGTCTCTTCACCGTCGACACAGGAGTCAGTATCCGTGTCGGCGTCTGTATCTGCCATCTGAGGTAACGGGCGCTTTAGAGCCCCTGACGGCCTATGAGACGTCTGGACAGGCACAAGCTGAGTAGCCGGCTGTCTCATGTCAACCACTGTTTTTTTATACAGAGCTGACACTGTCACGGAATTTTCAACAGTACATCCACTCAGGTGTCGACCCCCTAGGTGGTGACATCACTGTTACAGACACTCTGCTCCGTCTCCACATCATTTTTCTCCTCATACATGTCGACACAAACGTACCGACACACAGCACACACACAGGGAATGCTCTGATAGAGGACAGGACCCCACTAGCCCTTTGGGGAGACAGAGGGAGAGTATGCCAGCACACACCAGAGCGCTATATATATATATATAAAGGGATAACCTTATATAAGTGTTTTTCCCCTTATAGCTGCTTTAATACTGCGCCTAATTAGTGCCCCCCTCTCTTTTTTTTAACCCTTTCTGTAGTGTAGTGACTGCAGGGAAGAGCCAGGGAGCTTCCCTCCAACTGAGCTGTGAGGGAAAATGGCGCCAGTGTGCTGAGGAGATAGGCTCCGCCCCCTTTTCGGCGGCCTTATCTCCCGTTTTTCTGTATATTCTGGCAGGGGTTAAATGCATCCATATAGCCCAGGAGCTATATGTGATGTATTTTTTGCCATGTAAGGTATTTTTATGTTTTATTGCGTCTCAGGGCGCCCCCCCCAGCGCCCTGCACCCTCAGTGACCGGAGTATGAAGTTTGCTGAGAGCAATGGCGCACAGCTGCAGTGCTGTGCGCTACCTTATTGAAGACAGGAACGTCTTCTGCCGCCGATTTTTCCGGACCTCTTCGCTCTTCTGGCTCTGTAAGGGGGCCGGCGGCGCGGCTCCGGGACCCATCCAGGCTGGGCCTGTGATCGTCCCTCTGGAGCTAATGTCCAGTAGCCAAGAAGCCCAATCCACTCTGCACGCAGGTGAGTTCGCTTCTTCTCCCCTTAGTCCCTCGATGCAGTGAGCCTGTTGCCAGCAGGTCTCACTGAAAATAACAAACCTAAACTAAAACTTTCACTAAGAAGCTCAGGAGAGCCCCTAGTGTGCACCCTTCTCGTCGGGCACAGAAATCTAACTGGGGCTTGGAGGAGGGTCATAGGGGGAGGAGCCAGTGCACACCAGTTAGTCCTAAAGCTTTCTTTAGATGTGCCCAGTCTCCTGCGGAGCCGCTATTCCCCATGGTCCTTACGGAGTCCCCAGCATCCACTTAGGACGTTAGAGAAAAAATATTAAAGTGAATGTCACGGGAACACATTAAAAAAAAAAAGGTTGTCACTTCCTTCCCATTGGTGTTGGTTTATGCCGTAGGGGACTCGGACGCTCATATAATTGCATTTCAAAGGCACGGTATTTTCCATCGTCTCCCCCTACCCCCATCGCCCTTCCCCCCTGGGAGCCTGCACAGATCATGCAGTAGACAGGGAGGGAATTCAGGTCCTGTGCAATACACAAACGCCGAAGATCTACTGTACTGTTTTGCTCAATTTGTTGCATCAGAATACACTCATTTCTACTCATTGCCGCTATGTAGTTGCATTTAGCGTAAAGAATCGCTCCTGCAGATGTACTCTGATTTATATGTAACTTGTGTGCACCTTTCCATTGACTGTCTTACAATGAAAATAAAATAATACAGTATATTATTACAATTAAAAAAAAAAAAGGCACATCAGGTCTCGAACCCTGGACCCCCAGTGTGGGAGGTGGGAGCATTCATCGCTAGCCCACAACGCCTCATGAGAGATTCCCAATTTCATGTGTAAAAGTACAGCAAACAGCGCCCGGCCCCCTCCCCATTGGTGTTGGTTTATGCCTTAGGGGACTCAGACGCTCGCATTTGTAAAGCACGGTATTTTCCATTGCCTCCCGCTAGCCCACCATTCCCATTATGCCTTAGGGAACTCAGACGCTCATGTACTGTACATGTATTTTAAAAGCAGTGTAGGTCACCATCTTTTTCCACCGCCTCCCGTTACGCCTACAGTATTAACATTACAGTCGTCACTGACCAACTGCCAGAGCTGTAGATCAATCCGCCACTATACTGTACGATCGAAAGTACTGGATTAGTGGAGCATTAGCCACCCAGTGGTGGAGATGTGTAATGCATGCTGAGTATCTAGAATCGCCTCAACGCGCCTGCCTGTGATTAAACTCAGCTATCGCCTTAGCGTGACTAAACGTCGGTCTTGGCGGAGAATCGGTCAAGATAAAGGTGGCTACATCTGTATATTGTATTGGTAATAGTTTTAGTTTATTAGTTAAGAGTGGCAGTTATTAATGACTGCCAAAGGGTAGACTGTCGAAGTCGGAAAATATTACAGTACACACATTACGTACAAACTCCACACAGATGGCCTCCATGGCGTACTTGTTCTGCCGTGTGTGCGCATATTCGCAAGTTGCGTATGACGGCTCACGCAGTCCTGCATATTAGCGCGTGGTATGAGTAATTACGGTAGCATTTGTATTTGCATGGAAAAGCCACAAAGACATCTCATATTTAATCCACAAATGTACACATAGCCTATACGCACTAAATCCGCAAGTTAAACTTGTTTAAAAGGTACAACAACAAAGGGATTCACCTTTACAGGATATGAGGGGACAGCATTAAGTTATGAGGTGGTGTTTGGTATCCAACTGTAGTGTATTTTAAGGGCAACATTCCGGTAGCAGTTTGCAGAAGATAGCACGCTCCTGCGCATAATTATGCGCAGGAACAGGATATTAATATTATACTGTGTTTACTGTACTCTGATATTCGGTGGGAACCAAGTGGAGACCAACTGCAAGCACACCTGGACCAGACATCGCTCACCTATTCAAACCAACCTCTGACCCCTCCTGTACTGTAAATTACAAGCCCTTTGACCTATAGATGAAGAGGGATCGGTATGAAATAAATGCAATCAAAATGCCGACGGTCGAAATCCCGACACCAATTGACCAATGGTTAAAATCCCGACACCAATTGACCAATGGTTAAAATCCCGACAAGGTCAAAATCCCGACATGGACAAAATACCGACATGCGTTTTTCGTTGTTTTTGAGTGTAAGTCGACATAGGTCGACATGGACACCATATGAGTGTACCGCGTCCCCTCGCATGGCTCGCTGCACTCACCATGCTTCAGGCACACTATTATATTCCCCCTCCAGGTCCACTGGGATGATAAAGTATGAAGAAGTTGGTTTCAATTAACAAAATCATGAAAAACTCATGTCAGTATTTTGGCCTGTTGGCATTTTACATTTCGGTATTTTGACCTTGTCGGTATTTAAAATGTCGGTATTTTGACCTTGTCGGTATTTTAAAAGTCAGTATTTTGTCCATGTCGGGATTTCGACCTTCAGCATTTTGATTGGAGGTAAATTGACTGCATCCCGATGAAGAGGTTACAGTTTCTATTGTATTGTGTTTTGACCAACTGTATAAAAGCCAAGCTGCCTAGCCGGTCATTCATCTCTCATTGATTGGAGCTTCTTTTCTGTTATTGCGATTGTATATCTGTTGTAACCCCTTTTCAGAAATTATATGTTGGTGGGTCGGTTCCCAACATCTTAAATACAATTGGTGTCGTGTCTCCTTCCTGCTAAAGTTTGAAGTATATTTCAGCCACACGTGTAGCTGAACAAAAAAGGAAGAATAGAGGTGGATGATTGCGCTGTAAGGATTTATGCAGGCCTGTGGGTAGTCTGGGAGTTCCCTACAAACTCCAAACGGTAAAAATGCACTAAAATTGGTAAAGTGACTCCTCCCACTTAGCGCTAATCCAATACTACACTTTTTGCAGGAACTTCTATTTTCTCAATAAAATGTAATGTACCGGCTTGATGTGAATAAAATATGAATTTTAATACTACACAATGATTAAAAGTGAAAAAGAAACAGAACCCAACATGGGAAACAGAGTCCTACCAAGATGATAATCAGAGCCGCAGGTGTTATGAATGCAAGGTATTTCCCAGGAACAATACCCTGCATGTGGCTCCGTCAGGCGTGTTCCCCAGTGGTCCCTTTCACAGTCAAGGATGTCCAGAAGCACAGGAAAGTACTGGAAAGCAGGTGCCGACGCGTTTCGGCACATCAAAGTCCCTTTTTCAAGGCTGTATGCTTCCAGTGTGTCTGGAGGGGTTCTTATACGGTCAAAAAATTGAACTTCCGGTCCGTCGTCCACCGGAACCGGAAGAGACCTCTGTTTGCGTTCCACCCGCAAAACCGTAAGTGGGGTGCGTTCCAATATGTCAATATTCACTCCCGAACAGAAAGCAAAACAGGAATAAACCAATGCCTGTGGTTCATAACAGTACCCCCTCCTTAAGGGTGGTCTCTGGACACCCCATAAAAGCCCAGGGGAACAGAAACAGAAGTATAACATAACATACATGGCAAGGTGCAAAACAGGAATGAGCCACTACCGTGGCTCATAACGGTACCGCCTCCCCCCCCACCCCCTTGAGGAGGGGTCAGAGAACCCCAAAGTCCAGGTTTTCCAAAACAAGGAATCCATAATCACATTCAATATCAGTTTTCATAAGCAGTCCTATACTGGCTCAATTAGGAATCTAAACTTTAGCAAAGCCAACTTTGACATGATGAAGGAAGCATTAAGGGACATTGAATGGGAAATTCTGTTTCAAGGAAAAAATTCTAGAGAGAAACAGGATGTATTAAAATCACTGCTAATTAATAATACTCATAAATTTATTCCCACCAGCAGCAAAAAAGGAATAAAAATCCCAAACCAAATGTGGTTTAACAAAATATAAAGGAATTAATGGACAAAAAAAGATGAGCATTAAAAAAATACAAATCTGAGGGGGATGCGGAGTCATTCCAGCACTATAAGGACTGTAACAAAATATGCAAAAAAGGAATAAGAGCGGCTAAAGTAGAAACTGGAAAACTAGTAACAAAGGAAAGCAAAGCGAACCCCCAAAAAATGTTTAAATACATCAACAGCAAGAGACTAAAGAAGGAGAGTATAGGCCCTTTAAAGGACAAGAGAGGAGTCTTAATCAAAAATGATAATCACATAGCAAACAAACTAAACAAGTTTTTTTTCAACGGTATTTACCAGAGAGGACCAAGTGCTGGGTCTATCAAAAAATCTCAACAAAGATAATGTCCCACTGCTAAATGCTTATTTATGTGAGGAGGTAGTCTGTGACCGATTAAAAAAGTTAAAGATTAATAAGTCAACTGGTCTAGATGGAATTCACCCGAGAGTTCTTATGGAGTTGCACGCTGAGCTACAAGACCTCTACTTTTGATCTTCATGGATTCGGTTAAATCGGGTATAGTTCCCAAAAACTGGCGTATAGCAGAGGTAGTGCCGATATTCAAAAAGGGGAGCAAAGCTGAACCAAGTAATTATAGACCAGTTAGTCTTACATCTATAGTGGGGAAAGTATTGGAAGGTATTCTAAGGGACAGTATTCAAAAGTTCCTGGAAGCAAATAAGGTCATTAAAAGGAACCAACATGGATTTGTGAAGGACAGATCATGTCAAACCAAATTACTTGGCTTTTATGAAACAGTAAGTGCGAACCTTGATCAGGGTAAAGAGGTGGATGTCATCTTTTTAGACTTTGCCAAAGCTTTCGACACTGTACCACACGTGTCTTATATACAAGCTACAGGAAATAGGGCTAGGGAGCACAATATGCACTTGGGTCAGTAATTGGTTAGATAATAGGGAGTAGCACGTTGTGATCAATGGATCATTTTCAAATTTGACTACAGTACCAAGTGGTGTGCCACAAGGGTCTGGACCACTTTTTTCAACATTTTTATCAACGACCTAACAGTAGGTCTAGAGAGCATGGTGTTAATTTTCGCAGATGATACCAAATTGTGTAAGGTTATAAATATGGAGGGGGATGTTGAGTCTCTTCAGAACGACTTAACTAAACTGGAAGCATGGGCAGCAAAATGGAGAATGAGATTCAACACAGACAAGTGTAAGGTAATGCAAAAATTACACCTACATACTAAATGGGGTAATACTAGGGGATTCTGTAGTGAAAAAAGACTTAAGGGTTCACATAGATAACAAATTAAGAAGCAGTACCCAAAGTAGGAGTGCAGCAAAGAAGGCTAATAAGATATTAGCATGCATAAAACAGGGAATTTATGCAAGGGACAATAGTATTATATTCCCATTATATAAATCACTAGTGAGGCCACATCTTGAATTTTGGGCACCATATTACAAAAAGGATATCCTGGAGCTATAAATGTTCAGAGGCGGGCGACCAAACTAATCAAGGGCATGGAGATGCTGGAATACGAGAAAAGGCTTGCAAGGCTAGGCATGTTTACATTGGAAAAGAGGAGACTAAGAGGGGATATGATCAACAGCTACAAATATATAAGGGGTCAATACACTGAGCTCGGGAGGGACCTATTTTCTATAAGATCAGCACAGAGGACACGTGGTCATCGCTTAGGTTAGAGGAGAGGAATTTCCACACATTGAGGCAAAAAGGTTTTTTCACAGTAAGGACAACACGCGTTTGGAATTCCCTGCCTGAGAGAGTAGTAACAACGGACTCAGTCAACACCTTTAAGAATGGGTTAGATAAATTCTTATTGGCTAAAGATATTCAGGGTTATGGTGCGTAGGCACGCATTATAGTTAATGTAACTAGTCCTAACTTGAAAATAACTAGTCCTATAATAAGACTGCATAGGAGACCACAAATAGGTTGAACTCGATGGACAATTGTCTTTTTTTCAACCTTAGTTATTATGTTACTATAACAAAAACTAGACATGCTGGTACACCAGACAACGGCAAGAAGACAGAAACAAGCTGTAGCTACAACTTGTAACACTATGTTACCACCAACCCAGGGCACCCCTGCAAGCACCCTGAGGCACCCTGGAGTAACATCTACTTTGCATGGCCATGATTCAGCCAGTCAACCATGAAGTGAAAAGGCTGAGATCTGTACACTAGTAGCCCTTTTAAAAAAAAAATTATGTCAGCATATACTAAATTACTTCTACACAGTTTAGGGTCAAAAAAATGCCTCGATCTCAGAAATCCCCCTTGGGGAAAGGTTGCCGGATGTGCCTTGGCACGGATCTTCATTTACTCTCTCTGCAAGGAGTGGTCTGCAACAATAAAAATGACTTCATCTAATTGCACAACATAGTGACTCATTCTATTTTCAAGGGGAGTTCTTTGATGCTTTACATCCAATATGAACCCAACTGGCGATTTTACAGATTTTATTAAAGAAAATTTACCACACCAGAGAACCTTCTTTTAATGAACACCTTGGGAATAGCTACCCATCTCATTAATAATGTATAAGCACAGCCAAGTAATAAAATGTAGAACCCACACTCACCAAGAAGGACGTTAAGTGATCTAAGCCAATAAGATGGTTCCTCATATCGCTGTCATTTCCCTTAAACTTGCATAAGTTACATTTAATAAGACATTCTGTTGAGTCCATCAACTTAAGTGCAACCAAATATTGCAGACCTAGAAAAGATAGAAGTAAATTTATATTTTATTTTAGAGCACCATGGGGATTATTAAATTAAAATATGAACTAATGGGATAGGTATCCATACAAAAAAAAAAGAACAACATTTTCTATAGACAGAGAAAGCAACCTATATTCACTACCTATAAGGAAGGGATACTACCATTATGATGACCATAGGTCTTGAAGATGAGCCCGGAATACATTATGCAAAAAAGAAAAGCATTTTGGAAAAGTAACCCAAAACAAAAGTACGCATATTCCACATTAACTACACCTATTAAGCTATTGAACATTGCAAACTATGACAGATTTATTTGAAAAAATAAATAATCGTTATAGTAGACTTAATGTTGATAACTATTTCTCCCAAGTCCACAGTATCCACAGGATTACACTGGGATATGAGGTAGCGACAGCAAATTAACAATAAAAAGCTTTTGGCCTCCCAGAATGCAACGGGCCAGTCTCCTATATCCCCGCCACCTGGCTCAGGCAAATCTGTTGTTTTCCAAAGCTCAAGGCAGGAGCATCATACAGAGCCCTAATCAAGCGAGAAGAACACACATGCACACCCTTCCGCACAAGAAGGAAGAGGTTAGTAGGTGAAAGAATCCTCAAATCAGGTAAGGTTGGGATCCCTGTGGATATTGTGGACTTAGGAGAAATAGAGTTATCAACGGTAAGTCTACCATAACGATTATTTCTCCTGCAGGGTCCACAGATTATCCACAGGATAACACTGGGATATCCCAAAGCAAATTTAGTGGTGGGGATGCTCCTGATTGGACAAGAAAATCCTTCGCCCTCAGCGTCCTGAGAGGCAAAGCTATCAAAGGCATAATGTCTAATGAATGTCTTAATGGAATACCATGTGGCTGCCTTACATACCCGTTCTGCTGCCCATGACAGACCTACCTTTCGAGTAGTGTCATTAGCAGGAATAGGGATATCAGCTTGAAAAATATGCTTCTGAAATGGTTATCCGAAGCCACCTCGCCAGTGTCTGCTTGTCAGCAGACCATCCACTAGTGAAATCCGTAGAGAACGAAGAGTGTGTTGGTCTTTCTGATGGCACTGGTACGATCCATGTAGATCCTTAAGGCACGGACTACGTCCAACGATGCATCTCCTGCAGAAAGGTCCAACCTTTGAAAGGCCGGGACCACAATTTCTTCATTAAGGGAGAATTTAGACACCACCTTAGGAAGATACCCAGATCTGGTTCTGAGAACCGCTGTATCTGGATTAAAAAAAATAAAAAAATCAGAAAAGGAGGGCAACATAACAATGCCCCTAAATCTGAAACTCTTCTAGCTGAAGCAATAGCCAGTAGAAGGAGAACTTTAGCTGTCAACCATTTAAGATCCACTCGCTTTAGTGGTTCAAATGGGGCAACTTGAAGGGGCTTTAGGACTAAACTTAAGTCCCAAGGCACTGTAGGAGGAACAAAGGGAGGTTGAATGTGAAGCATTCCCTGGAAAAAAGTGCGCACATCCTATAGGTTAGCAATTTTCTTTTGGAGCCATACAGTCGACGCTGACAACTGCACTCTCAAGGAAGCCACCCGTAGACCTTTGTCCATTTCTGCCTAAAGGAATGCTAGGAATCTGGAAACTCTGAAAGACCTAGGGTCAAATTTCCGGTCAGTGCACCACTGAATATAGGTCTGCCATATTCGGTGATAAATGCGAGCTGAGGAAGGTTTCCTTGCTCTGAGAATGGTTTGCTCAGAGCATCATCTCTGCCACCACCTTGGTGAAAACCCTCGGTGTCGTGGAGAGGCCAAATGGCAGGACCTGAAACTGTTAGTGACAGTCCTGCAGGGCAAACCTTAGATAAGTCTGATGAGGCGGCCAAAATCGGAATGTGAAGGTACACATCCCTGAAGTCGAGAGAGACCAGGAATTCCCCTTCCTCCACACCTGAGATCACCGCTCTCAGAGACTCCATCTTGAATTTGAACACCCGTAAGTACAGGTTCAGTGACTTGATATTTAAAATGGGCCTAAATGAACCGTCCGGTTTCGGTACTACACACAGGTTGGAATAATAACCCTTGTTTTGTAGGTGTAGTGGGACAGGAACGAAGACCTGAGTCGGTACCAGTTTTTGAATCACTGCCTGCAAAGTCAAACCTGGAGAAGCTGGTAAGCCGGATTTGAAGAATCTGGGAGGTGGGAGTTCCTGAAATTCAGGTCTGTATCCCTGCGCGATAAGCCCTTTGACACAGGGAACTTGACACGATGTTGCCCATATGTGACTGAAATAATGTAACCGGGCTCCCACCTGCCTGTCTTCCAAGCAGTGCGGTCCACCATCATGCTGAAGGCTTTGAGGAAGCAGATCCAGAGGTCTGTTCCTGAGAACCTGCAGCCTCTGGTTTTCTGGGTTTACTTTTATCACCTCAGAAGGTTGTAGAAGAACCCTTGGATTTTCCTTTAAATTTTGCAGTCCGAAAGGACTGCAGAGTTGGAGCAGAGTAGGTATTCCTAGCTGGGGTTGCTGCGGAAGGAAGGTATGTAGAAGTACCCGCCGTAGCTTTGGATATCCACGTATCCATCTCCAAAAAGAGCCTCACCCGTGAATGGTAGGCTTTCCACGCCTTTCCTGGAATCCGCAGTCCACTGGCGTAGCCACAAGCCTCTGCGTGCTGACACTGCCATGGCAGTGGTGCGTGCGTTGAGCAATCCAATTCCCTTAAAGGCCTTCACCATAAAGTTAGCAGAATCCTGAATATGCTGTAGTAGTAAAATAATCTCCCCCCTGGGTAAAGAATCTAAGCCGTCAGTTAGGTTACCTGACCACTTAGCAATGGCCCTAGTGATCCATGCACAAGCAATAGTGGGTCTTTGGGCCACCCCAACCGCAGTATATAAAGATTTGAGAGAGGTCTGAATTTTGCGGTCAGCTGCGTCCTTTAAGGACGCGGCCCCGGAAACCGGTAAGACTATCTTACGTGACAACCAGGACACTGATGCGTCCACAATCAGCGGGTTTTCCCATTTCTTCCTATCCTCCGCAGGAAAGGGAAAGGAAGAAATCAGCCTTTTAGGGATCTGAAACTTTTTGTCAGGGTTCACCTACATTTCTTCAAACAGGGCAGCGGGGAAAGAGGCTGAGGATTTCTTTAGTGTTTAAATAAGATTCCTGTTCTACAGTACATCTTCAGTCTTGTCAGGAATATGTAGGACAGATCTGATAGCCTCAATGAGGGCCTGTATACCCTGTGACAAGACAGCATCCCCCCCACTCGCATCCACTTCACCCTCCTCTGGATCCAACATGTTAGGATCAGTATCACCCTGCATGATTTGGGCCAAAGTACGCTTTTGTGGGCAAATAGATAGAGTGTGGGGCGCAGGCATGGGAGCTGAATCTCTATTTATGAGGTCATCCATAGACTGCCGTAAGAATTTTGTCTCATTCTCAGTATGAGACAGCTTAGTAGAAATATTTGAAATCATCCCTTTAATGGAGGCCACCCATGGGGGTTCAGCCCCACTGGACTGGGGAGTGAACACTATCCTGAGTGCAGGGTAGCGAGTCCTCAGGGGATGAGACACATTCCGCTGTACAAGACACACAGTCCCTGGACATGATTGTAAAGGGAACACCTACACACACACACAAACACGTCAGACACAGAAATCAGAGCCAGCCAAAAAGCGACCCTTCTAGTAAGGTAAAAACTAGCTGGGTCGCACAGAAATAAGCACCTTAGTAGTGGTTATACTCTTAAACTTGCTCCCCCCATACTAAGACCCCCTGCTACCACTGAGGAGACTAGGAGTCCTTGTGGAGGAGCTGCGCGTCCCTGGGAATGCTGCCTATATGAGCTGCAGAGGGAAATGGCGCTTGAGAGCTGAAGGATCCGCTGAGTGAAGCCCTGCCCCCTGTAATGGCACGTGGCTTCCCGTATTTTTTATACTGGCCCTGAGGTAAAAAATGTCTAACCAAGAGTTAAAACCCCTTTTAGTACGTTGTGAGCATCAGCGGAGGCTCAGCGCGCCCCTCGCAGCAGGACACACCACCAGCGTGGGTCTGCAAGAATAGGGTAAAAAAACTGCGCTAAATAAATATAATTTTAAACAATCTGAAACATATTTAATAAACGATTATATACTAAAAACCATTCATGTTGAACACACACAGGTAACAGACTCAATTGTTAGGCTTATCCACCAATAAATGCACTACTTTGGGAACCAATGTCTTGTAGTAATTACTCACACATGGCCATGTTTTACCAGCAAAAGAAATATTCCAGCTGTATAGAATTTCCAACTGTGTTCCAAAGAAAGGGTCCAATTATTAAGCTTGTTCGGCGACGGCAATGGCAAGGTTGGATCCTGGTTCACAGATGTCCTTTGCTGGTCTTGTTACTTAGCTGGAAGTTTCCAACCCAGGAAACAGTGCTGGATGAAGAAATAGTTGGACCGATGGTTTTCCAATCAAATGAGTAGTGCTAGGTGGAGTAGTCCAGTTCCTGGTGTTTAAAACTGACGCGTTTTACCACTCTTGGTGGCTTTTTCAAAGGTGATTTAGTCCCACCAGCCAGCTTCCCTTATAAAAGGAAGTTGATGTCATCAATTGGGGACCATAATTAGCAAATTTGCATACATAAATCTTAATAAATTAAAACATCAATAAAATCCATGTAGAAACAGTAGTGAGATTCATACTAGGGGAAGAATTTATTAGATAATTTTTATTATTCCATATAGTTAGGAAATAAAGATGAACTGGAGACAAAGAATCTTATGTTTATTTACACCAGCTCGGTCACATTATCGGAGCAAAGGTCACATGGGCCTATCATAATGTGGCTTCATTGTGACCACTTCCCGTCACGTGATCGGGCTTTGAACTATGACACAACGAGGTTAACTACTTAAATTCATTGGGGGTGTACCACTAAACTACCTGGCTGCGTTTTAGCACAATGCAGCTCTAGTTAAGATGGAGCCCCCTGTTGTATAGCGCCGAAGCGCTATTCAAATTTCCCGAGCTCCGGTCACGTGATCAACATCGCGATCACGTGTACCGGAAGGCTCCAACAGAGCGTGCGCTTATGCCCTTAATAGGGACGACCCTGGCCAGATTAGAGGCGCTAATCATAGCGTCCTATCCTCCGGTCACGTGATCAAGGTCACTACCACGTGACCAGAAGTTTTTCTCAATATACGACTTGTACTCACCACTCTTCATCTTCTGGCTCTGTTAGGGGGTGGCGAAGTGCTACGGGAGGGTACGATGTGCCGTGGTGTGGCTTGCGAATGGCTCCCTCAGGAGCTCAGAGTCCTGTCAGCAGAGAGACGGGACCATTAACTCTAAGGAAGCAGTCAGGCTGTTGCCAAACAGCCCTGACTGAAAATAACAAACATTTAAAATAAAAGTAGAAAACTCTTCAGGAGCTCTCCAAAGCGTGACCGGCTCCTCCGGGCACATTTTCTAAACGGAGTCTGGTAGGAGGAGCATAGAGGGAGGAGCCAGCCCACACTATTAAACTCTTAAAGTGCCCATGGCTCCTAGTTGACCCATCTATACCCCCATGGTACTAATGTGGACCCCAATATCCTCTAGGATGTAAGAGAAAAAAAGAACGTATATCTTGTAGTGGAGCAATCTTTCGTTAAAGCCACACTGATAGTGCAGAAACTTGTACTTTCAGGGATGCTAGGCGAAGATTTTTTGAAGGGAAGGGAAAGAATTGGACTAAGGGTGGCGCACTAGAGCAAAATAATTACACAATTAAAATGTAACTTTTATTACCATATAGTTAAAAAAGCCAGTAACTGTGAAATATTAAAATCAAAACATACAAGTGCAAGACATAGTGCAACATATATTTAAAAAGACACACTCCTTTGATCCAATGTGTTGTGCAATGTCATATATAATTTATATAATTATCTTATGTTCTATGACCTTGGACATAAATTAAGTTGGTGTTGTCAGAAATAAATCCTAATAATCCTGGGTATATAAAGTACGAACCTTAGTTAAGTATCCTATAAATGGTGAAAAATTCCAAATAATGAAGTGGGTTAAGGATTTATATAAATCACAAAAATTAGTAAATATGTTGTGACATATCTCACTGTACCTAATGGAATAGCGTTTCCAATCTCTGTGGTCAATGCCACTATGTTAATAATTATATCTGACAGGTTGTTCCGGAGGTAAGCTTATTGTGGCCAGTATTCAGAACATATTATTCGTTGGAACATAAATGTATTATTATACATATGGTGACAATTAGCGTTCTCAGTCTATGCTGTCAACGCCTGAAATTTTGTCCCTTTGGCTGCCAGCCTCATATGTGTGTAGTAGCACTTAGCGTTCTCAGTCTATGCTGTCAACGCCTGAAATTTTAACCTTTGGCTGCCAACCCAGTATGTATAAACTGGCAATAAGCGTTCTCAGTCTATGCTGTCAACGCCTGAAATTTGAAACCTTTGGCTGCCAGCCTCATATCTGCTGAACCTGTCTTCCGGACGTTCTCAGTCTCCTGCTGTCAACGTCTGTTAGTGTAATTCTAGGAAACGCTAAACCTTAAGTACAGCTGGTCTCATTACAAGGGAACAAATTAGATTGCTGTAAGTAAGGGAACTCTCTTATAAAGATCGCAGATGTGTGTAGATATTATAATAGAATTATATCAATCATAAACTGATCTCTGCTGTATATCATTCACCATATCAGGGCCCTGACGAAACAAACTGTGAAGCGCGCGTTGGCGTTCTCACACTCCATTCCATGTTTTAAATTTAAATGTGCATGTCAAATTTGTGGTGTTAGTCAGTAATTAGGGGAGAAAAGAGTGCGGACCATAATTTACAAGGGATACTATTCGAACTCACCCATGCTAAGCAGGCTATTGTGTTAACTGCAGTAAGGCAGTCTATGGCATAAGAGTTTATTTAGTACAACACAGAGCATTTGTTATTCCTCTTAAGAGACACTGAGGAATTGTACCAGTCGCTCATATTAATGAAAGCTCAGCTACGGCCAGACTACAGAGATAGAAAAAGGCAGTGCAGTCAGAGAGAAAGCAACATTGTAAAAAGTTTATTGGTCAGTGTATGTATCAATTTACAGGCCACACACAGGATATCTATGCTTAACCAAGCTTATGAAAATAATATTTTACTCACCGGTAAATCTATTTCTCGTAGTCCGTAGTGGATGCTGGGACTCCGTAAGGACCATGGGGATTAGCGGCTCCGCAGGAGACTGGGCACAACTAAAGAAAGCTTTAGGACTACCTGGTGTGCACTGGCTCCTCCCACTAAGACCCTCCTCCAGACCTCAGTTAGGATACTGTGCCCGGAAGAGCTGACACAAATAGGAAGGATTTTGAATCCCGGGTAAGACTCATACCAGCCACACCAATCACACCGTATAACTCGTGATACTATACCCAGTTAACAGTATGAAATATAACTGAGCCTCTCAACAGATGGCTCAACAATAACCCTTTAGTTAGGCAATAACTATAAACAAGTATTGCAGACAATCCGCACTTGGGATGGGCGCCCAGCATCCACTACGGACTACGAGAAATAGATTTACCGGTGAGTAAAATCTTATTTTCTCTGACGTCCTAAGTGGATGCTGGGACTCCGTAAGGACCATGGGGATTATACCAAAGCTCCCAAACGGGCGGGAGAGTGCGGATGACTCTGCAGCACCGAATGAGCAAACTCTAGGTCCTCCTCAGCCAGGGTATCAAACTTGTAGACTGTTGCAAAAATGTTTGAACCCGACCAAGTAACAGCTCGGCAAAGTTGTAAAGCCGAGACCCCTCGGGCAGCCGCCCAAGAAGAGCCCACTTTCCTCGTGGAATGGGCTTTTACAGATTTAGGGTGCGGCAGTCCAGCCGCAGCATGTGCAAGTTGAATCGTGCTACAGATCCAGCGAGCAATAGTCTGCTTAGAAGCAGGAGCACCCAGCTTGTTGGGTGCATACAGGATAAATAGCGAGTCAGTTTTCCTGACTCCAGCCGTCCTGGAAACATATACTTTTCAGGGCCCTGACTACGTCCAGTAACATGGAATCCTCCAAGTCCCAAGTAGCCGCAGGCACCACAATAGGTTGGTTTACATGAAAAACTGATACCACCTTAGGAAGGAATTGGGAACGAGTCCTCAATTCCGCCTTATCCATATAAAATACAGATAAGGGCTTTTGTATGACAAAGCCGCCAATTCTGATACACGCCTGGCCGACGCCACGGCCCACAGCATGACCACTTTCCACGTGAGGTATTGTAGCTCCACGGATTTAAGTGGCTCAACCCAATGCGACTTCAGGAAATCCAACACCACGTTGAGATCCCACGGTGCCACTTGTGGCACAAACGGGGGCTGACTATGCAGCACTCCCTTAACAAAAGTCCGAACTTCAGGCAGTGAAGCCAGTTCTATTTTGGAAGAAAATCGATAGAGCCGAAATCTGGACCTTCATGGAACCCAATTTCAGGCCCATAGTCACCTCTGACTGTAGGAAGTGCAGAAATCGACCTAGCTGAAATTTCTCCTTTGGGGCCTTCCTGGCCTCACAGCAAGCAACATATTTCCACCATATGCGGTGATAATGGTTTGCGTTCACTTCTTTCCTAGCTTTAAATAGCGTAGGGATAACTTCCTCCGGAATGCCCTTTTCCTTCAGGATCCGGCGTTCAACCGCCATGCCGTCAAACGCAGCCGCGGTACGTCTTGGAACAGACAGGACCTGCTGCAGCAGGTCCTGTCTGAGCGGCAGAGGCCATGGGTCCTCTGAGATCATTTCTTGGAGTTCTGGTTACCAAGCTCTTCTTGGCCAACCCGGAACAATGAGTATAGTTCTTACTCCTCTCCTTCTTATTATTCTCATTACCCTGGGTAAGAGAGGCAGAGAAGGGAACACATACACCGACTGGTACACCCACGGTGTTACCAGAGCGTCCACAGCTATCGCCTGAGGGTCCCTTGACCTGGCGCAATATCTTTGTAGCTTTTTGTTGAGGCGGGACGCCATCATGTCCACCTGTGGCCTTTCCCAACGGTGTACAATCATTTGGAAAACTTCTGGATGAAGTCCCCACTCTCCCGGGTGGAGGTCGTGTCTTCTGAGAAAGTCTGCTTCTCAGTTGTCCACTCCAGGAATGAACACTGCTGACAGTGCTAACACATGATTTTCCGCCCATCGGAGAATCCTTGTGGCTTCTGCCATCGCCATCCTGCTTCTTGTGCCGCCCTGTCGGTTTACATGAGCGACCGCCGTGATGTTGTCTGACTGGATTCAGCACCGGCCGGTGTTGAAGCAGGGGTCTAGCCTGACTTAGGGCATTGTAAATGGCCCTTAGTTCCAGACTATTTATGTGTAGGGAAGTCTCCTGACTTTTCCATAGCCTTGGAAGTTTCTTCCCTATGTGACTGCCCCCCAGCCTCGAAGGCTGGCATCCGTGGTCACCAGGACCCAGTCCTGTATGCCGAATCTGCGGCCCCCTAGAAGATGAGCACTCTGCAGCCACCACAACAGCGACACCCTGGCTCTTGGAGACGGGTTATCCGCCGATGCATCTGAAGATGCGACCCAGACCTCTTGTCCAACAGATCCCACTGGAAAATCCTTGCATGGGACCTGGCGAATGGAATTTCTTCGTAAGAAGCTACCATCCTTCCCAGGTCTCACGTGCATTGATGCACCGACACCTGTATACGTATAAGGAGGTCTCTGTCTAGAGACGTCAACTCCTTGGACTTCTCCTCCGGGAGAAACCCTTTTTATCCTGTTCTGTGTCCAGAACCATACCCAGGAACAGTGGACGCGTCGTAGGAACCAGCTGCGACTTTGGAATATTCAGAATCCAGCCGTGCTGTTGTAGCACTTCCCGAGATAGTGCTACTCCGCCGAACTGCTCCCTGGACCTCGCCTTTATAAGGAGATCGTCCAAGTACGGGATAATTATTTCGGCCATTACCTTGGTAAATACCTCGGTGCCGGGGACAGACCAACGGCAACGTCTGGAATTGGTAATGACAATCCTGTACCACAATTTTGAGGTACTCCTGGTGAAGAGGGTAAATAGGGACATGCAGGTAAGCATCCTTGATGTCCAGTGATACCATGAAATTCTCCAGGCTTGCAATAATCGCCCTGAGCGATTCCATTTTGAACTTGAACCTTCGTATATAAGTGTTCAAGGCTTTCAATTTTAGAATGGGTCTCACCGAACCGTCTGGTTTCGGTACCACAACATTTTGGAATAGTAACCCCAGCCTTGTTGAAGGAGGGGTACCTTTATTTCACCTGCTGGAAGTACAGCTTGTGAATTGCCGCCAGTACTACCTCCCTTTCTCCGAGGGCAGCAGGCAAGGCAGATGTGAGGTAACGGCGAGGGGGAGTCGCCTCGAACTCCAGCCTGTATCCCTGTGATACTATTTGCAGAACCTAGGGATCCACCTGTGGGCAAGCCCACTGGTCCCTGAAGTTCCCGAGACGCGCCCCTACCGCACCTGTCTCCACCTGTGGAGCCCCAGCGTCATGCGGTGGACTCAGAGGAAGCGGGGGAAGATTTTTGATCCTGGGAACTGGCTGCTGGTGCAGCTTTTTCCTTCTTCCCTTGTCTCTGTGCAGAAAGGAAGCACCTTTGACCCGCTTGCTTTTCTGAAGCCGAAAGGACTGTACCTGAAAATACAGTGCTTTCTTAGGCTGTGAGGAAACCTGAGGTAAAAAAATTTCTTCCCAGCTGTTGCTGTGGATACGAGGTCCCAGAGACCATCCCCAAACAATTCCTCACCCTTATAAGGCAGAATCTCCATGTGCCTTTTATAGGCAGCATCACCTGTCCACTGCCGGGTTTCTAATACCCTCCTGGCAGAATGGACATTGCATTAATTCTGGATGCCAGCCAGCAAATATCCCTCTGTGCATCCTTTATATCTAAGACGACGTCTTTAATATGCTCTATGTTAGCAAACTATTATCCCTGTCTTAGAGTATTAATATTATCTGACTGGGTATCAGACCACGCTGCAGAAGCACTATTTATGCTGAGGCAATTGCAGGTCTCAGTATATAACCTGAGTGTGTATATACAGACTTCAGGATAGCCTCCTGCTTTTTATCAGCAGGCTCCTTCAAGGTGGCCGTATCCTAAGACGGCAGTGCCACCTTTTTTGACAAACGTGTGAGCGCCTTATCCACCCTAAGGGATATCTCCCAACGTGACCTATCCTCTGGCGGGAAAGGGTACGCCATCAGTAACTTTTTAGAAATTACCAGTTTCTTATCGGGGGAACCCACGCTACTTTACACACTTCATTCATTCATCTGATGGGGGAACAAAACCAGCACACACCAGAGCGCTATATAATGCAGGGATTAACACTATAACTGAGTGATTTTTCCCTCAATAGCGGCTTGTATAAACAATATTGCGCCTAAATTTTGTGCCCCCCCTCTCTTTTTAACCCTTTGAGCCTGAAAACTACAGGGGAGAGCCTGGGGAGCTGTCTTCCAGCTGCACTGTGAAGAGAAAATGGCGCCAGTGTGCTGAGGGAGATAGCTCCGCCCCTTTTTCACTGCCTTTTCTCCCGCTTTTTTATGGATTCTGGCAGGGGTATTTATCACATATATAGCCTCTGGGGCTATATATTGTGATGATTTTGCCAGGCAAGGTGTTTACATTGCTGCTCAGGGCGCCCCCCCTAAGCGCCCTGCACCCATCAGTGACCGGAGTGTGAGGTGTGCATGAGGAGCAATGGCGCACAGCTGCAGTGCAGTGCGCTACCTTGGTGAAGACTGAAGTCTTCTGCCGCCGATTTTCCGGAACACTTCTTGCTTCTGGCTCTGTAAGGGGGCCGGCGGCGCGGCTCCGGGACCGAACATCAATGGCCGGTTCCATGCGGTCGATCCCTCTGGAGCTAATGGTGTCCAGTAGCCTAAGAAGCCCAAGCTACCACCAGTTAGGTAGGTTCGCTTCTTCTCCCCTTAGTCCCTCGCTGCAGTGAGTCTGTTGCCAGCAGATCTCACTGTAAAATAAAAAACCTAAAATATACTTTCTTTCTAGGAGCTCAGGAGAGTCCCTAGTGTGCATCCAGCTCAGCCGGGCACAAGAATCTAACTGAGGTCTGGAGGAGGGTCTTAGTGGGAGGAGCCAGTGCACACCAGGTAGTCCCAAAGCTTTCTTTAGTTGTGCCCAGTCTCCTGCGGAGCCGCTAATCCCCATGGTCCTTACGGAGTCCCAGCATCCACTTAGGACGTCAGAGAAAGTGAGGAGACAGTTGTTATTATATGCGTATTTACAACTCAATCACTCATATAAATTACTGTTTTTCATTACATGAGAGCTACTCTTTGAAATCAGTAATACCATGAAGGCCACTTAAATAAGGCGCAAGTGTTTAGCACTCTATACTAAGTAAGGCTTGGCCCAGTAGTAAGTGAGTAGTGGTTCTGTAGATTTAAAACACAGGAAATCTCTTTGCTGGCTATGTGTCATGCGAATGCAGCGGCTGTTTAAAATGAGAATTTACTCACCGGTAATTCTATTTCTCATAGTCCGTAGTGGATGCTGGGAACTCCTTAAGGACCATGGGGAATAGACGGGCTCCGAAGGAGACTGGGCACTCTAAAAGAAAGATTAGGTACTATCTGGTGTGCACTGGCTCCTCCCTCTATGGCCCTCCTCCAGACCTCAGTTAAGGAAACTGTGCCCGGAAGAGCTGACATTACAAGGAAAGGATTTGGAATCCAGGGTAAGATTCATACCAGCCACACCAATCACACCGTACAACTCGTGATAACTATACCCAGTTAACAGTATGAACAAAAAACTGAGCCTCATTCAAAAGATGGCTCATAACAATAACCCTTAAATTAAGCAATAACTATATACATGTATTGCAGAGAGTCCGCACTTGGGACGGGCGCCCAGCATCCACTATGGACTACGAGAAATAGAATTACCGGTGAGTAAATTCTTATTTTCTCTGACGTCCTAGTGGATGCTGGGAACTCCGTAAGGACCATGGGGATTATACCAAAGCTCCCAAACGGGCGGGAGAGTGCGGATGACTCTGCAGCACCGAATGAGCAAACTCAAGGTCCTCCTCAGCCAGGGTATCAAACTTGTAGAAATTTGCAAATGTGTTTGACCCCGACCAAGTAGCAGCTCGGCAAAGCTGTAAAGCCGAGACCCCTCGGGCAGCCGCCCAAGAAGAGCCCACCTTCCTTGTGGAATGGGCTTTTACTGATTTAGGATGCGGCAGTCCAGCCGCAGAATGTGCCAGCTGAATCGTGCTTCAGATCCAGCGAGCAATAGTCTGCTTTGAAGCAGGAGCGCCCAGCTTGTTGGGTGCATGCAGGATAAATAGCGAGTCAGTCTTTCTGACTCTAGCCGTCCTGGAAACATACATTTTCAGGGCCCGGACTACGTCCAGCAACTTGGAATCCTCCAAGTCCCGAGTAGCCGCAGGCACCACAATAGGTTGGTTCAAATGAAACGCTGATACCACCTTTGGGAGAAATTGGGGACGAGTCCTCAATTCTGCCCTGTCCATATGGAAAATCAGATATGGGGGTATATGCAATTGCGGTCGAATTCCCGAAATTGTCGAATTTCTGTACTTTTTCGACAAGAAAAAAAAAAATAGTCAATGCAATTCAGTGCTTTCCGTCAAAAAAACGGACTTTCAAAATTCGACTTTTTTAAATTCGACTTTTTTCAAATTCGACTTTTCTGCAATGATACAAGTGCTGCAATTCGACCAAAGTGTATTCAATTCAAGTTTGGAAATTCGACAACAGTGCTTTTAGACAGTAAATTCGCCATTTTCAATCCGCCACACTTTGGAGGGTGAAACCAATAAAAAAAAATTAAAACATGTTTTTTTTGGTGTTTTTTTTTTTTTGGTAATAGCATATCTATTTATATTAGAAGGGATTAGGTACTTGGTTTGTCTTTTTTGGAGGCACAAGTATTATTTATATATTTTGAAAAATATTTTTATTTTTTTATTTTTTTATAGCTGTAACGGTAAAATCAAGGAAAAAAATGGCGTGGAGAGGCTTTGCGATGCACTGTCTGAGCTCAGACACGCAGAGCCAATCAGCAGAGTGCAAGGACGTTGCACTCGCTGATTGGCTGAAGAGACCTTTCAGTGACAGCTGTCACGGAGAGGTCTCTGCATTCGGGGAAAGGGGTCTCATGTGTCAATATGGGACCCCTTTCAGTCCGCTGGCACGGGTTTTTGCGTTTTTTTTATTTTGCCAAGTACCTGGATTATACTCTGGACGTGGATTTATCTCTGGACGCTGGAAGGCGAGTATAATTTTTTCACAGGTACCCTCGGATCGCCGGAGACTGTGGCAGTCGGCGTGTCAACATAGGTAAGTATGTGTGTGTCGGCAGTGTGTAATAAAGTTGTACTTGTCACGGTGTGTGTGTCCTGTTTTTTTTGGGGTATTTTTTCCCCAGTAGTACTACAGGTACCAGCGGGCCCGTTTTTCTCCCGCATGCTGGTACTTGTGGTTCTCCAAGTACCAGCTTGCGGGGGAGGCTTGCTGGGACTTGTAGTACTACTGGAAAAAATAATATTCTGACATTTTTCTCAAGGCCATCAGCCTCCCATCCGCAGCCCTTGGATGGGGGGGGGGGGGGGGACAGCCTCGGGCTTCACCCCTGGCCCTTGGGAGGCTGGGGGGGGGACCCCTTGATTGAAGGGGTCCCCACTCCCCCAGGGTACCCCGGCCAGGGGTGACTAGTTGGATATTTAATGCCACGGCCGCAGGGCACTGTATAAAAGTGACCCCCGGCTGTGGCATTATCTGTCCAGCTAGTGGAGCCCGATATTGGTGTAAAAAATACGGGGGACCCCTACTCTTTTTGTCCCCCGTATTTTTTGCACTAGCACCAAGCGCAGAGCCCGGTGCTGGTTTTAAAAATACGGGGGATCTCCTGTCAATTTCCCCCCCGCATTTTTAGAACCAGGACCAGCTCGAAGAGCCCGAGGCTGGTTATGCTTTGGAGGGGGGACCCCACGCCATTTTTTTCCGGGTTTTTCCCGTTTTTTTAATTTGCGGCAAAATCCGGCAAATCGGCCGTTTTTCGCCCACGGGAATGTCGAATCCGTTTTTCATTAAATATGGTGAATTCCGGCAGCCACCTGCCGGAATTCACCTGTGGAATTGTGTCGAATTAAAAAAACGGCGATAATTTGCCGCGATTCGCCCGCAATTGCATATACCCCATGGGCTTTTAGATGACAAAGCCGCCAATTCTGACACACGCCTAGCTGAGGCCAAGGCCAACAGCATGACTACCTTCCACGTGAGATACTTTAACTCCACGGTCTTAAGTGGCTCAAACCAATGTGATTTCAGGAAATCCAACACAACGTTGAGATCCCAAGGTGCCACTGGAGGCACAAAAGGGGGCTGAATATGCAGCACTCCCTTAACAAACGTCTGAACTTCAGGCAGTGAAGCCAGTTCTTTTTGAAAGAAAATAGATAGGGCGGAAATCTGGACCTTAATGGACCCCAATTTTAGGCCCATAGTAACCCCTGACTGTAGGAAGTGCAGAAATCGACCTAGCTGGAATTCCTCTGTTGGGGCCTTCCTGGCCTCACACCAAGCAACATATTTCCACCATATGCGGTGATAATGTTTTGCTGTCACATCCTTCCTAGCTTTTATCAGCGTAGGAATCACTTCATCTGGAATGCCCTTTTCCGTTAGGATCCGGCGTTCAACCGCCATGCCGTCAAACGCAGCCGCGGTAAGTCTTGGAACAGACAGGGCCCCTGCTGTAGCAGGTCCTGTCGGAGAGGCAGAGGCCATGGGTCCTCTGAGATCAATTCTTGTAGTTCTGGGTACCAAGTTCTTATTGGCAAATCCGGAACGATGAGTATAGTTCTTACTCCTCTCTTTCTTATTATCCTCAGTACCTTGGGTATGAGAGGAAGAGGAGGGAACACATAAACCGACTGGTACACCCACGGTGTCACTAGGGCGTCCACAGCTATCGCCTGAGGGTCCCTTGATCTGGCGCAATATCTTTTTAGCTTTTTGTTGAGGCGGGACGCCATCATGTCCACCTGTGGCAGTTCCCATCGATTTACAATCTGCATGAAGACTTCTGGATGAAGTCCCCACTCTCCCGGGTGGAGGTCGTGTCTGCTGAGGAAGTCTGCTTCCCAGTTGTCCACTCCCGGAATGAACACGGCTGACAGTGCTAGCACGTGATTCTCCGCCCATCGAAGAATCCTTGTGGCTTCTGCCATTGCCATCCTGCTTCTTGTGCCGCCCTGGCGGTTTACATGGGCGACCGCCGTGATGTTGTCTGACTGAATCAGCACCGGTTGGTTTTGAAGCAGGGGCTCTGCTTGACTCAGGGCGTTGTAAATGGCCCTTAGTTCCAGAATATATGTGTAGGGAAGTCTCCTGACTTGACCACTGTCCTTGGAAGTTCCGTCCATGAGTGACTGCCCCCCATCCTCGGAGGCTTGCATCCGTGGTCACCAGGACCCAGTCCTGTATGCCGAATCTGCGGCCCTCGAGAAGATGAGCACTCTGCAGCCACTACAGCAGAGACACCCTGGCCCTCGGGTACAGGGTGATCAACCGATGCATCTGAAGATGCGATCCGGACCATTTGTCTAACAGATCCCACTGAAAGATCCTTGCATGGAATCTGCCGAAGGGAATTGCTTCGTAAGAAGCCACCATCTTTCCCAGGACCCGCGTGCACTGATGCACCGACACCGGTCTTGGTTTCAGGAGGTCCCTGACCAGAGATGACAATTCCTGGGCCTTCTCCCCGGGGAGAAACACCTTCTTCTGTTCTGTGTCCAAAATCATGCCCAAGAACAGCAGACGCGTCGCAGGAATCAGCTGCGACTTCGGGATATTCAGAATCCAGCCGTGCTGTTGCAACACTTCCCGAGATAGTGCTACTCTGACTAACAACTGCTCCTTGGACCTCGCCTTTATAAGGAGATCGTCCAAGTACGGGATAATTATAACTCCCTTCTTCCGAAGGAGTATCATCATTTCGGCCATTACCTTGGTAAATACTCTCGGTGCCGTGGACAGACCAAACGGCAACGTCCGGAATTGGTAAGGACAGTCCTGTACCACAAACCTGAGGTACTCCTGGTGAGGTGGGTAAATGGGGACATGCAGGTAAACATCCTTGATGTCCAGCGACACCATAAAATCCCCCTCTTCCAGGCTTGCAATAACCGCCCTGAGCGATTCCATTTTGAACTTGAACTTCCTTATATAAGTGTTCAAGGATTTTAAATTTAGAAAAGGGTCTCACCGAACCGTCTGGTTTCGGTACCACAAACATTGTGGAATAGTAACCCCGTCCCTGTTGAAGGCGGGGAACCTTGATTATCACCTGCTGGAGGTACAGCTTGTGAATAGCCGCCAGTACTACCTCCCTTTCCCTGGGAGCAGCTGGCAAGGCTGATTTGAGGTAACGGCGAGGGGGAGTTGCCTCGAACTCCAGCTTGTATCCCTGAGATACAACTTGTACAACCCAGAGATCCACCTGTGAGCGAACCCACTGGTTGCTGAAGTTCCGGAGACGCGCCCCCACAGCACCTGGCTCCACCTGTGGAGCCCCAGCGTCATGCGGTGGACTTACTGGAAGCAGGGGAGGATTTTTGTTCCTGGGAACTGGCTGCCTGATGCAGCTTCTTTCCTCTACCCCTGCCTCTGGGCAGAAAGGATGCGCCTCTGACCCGCTTGCCTTTCTGAGGCCGAAAGGACTGTACTTGATAATACGGTGCTTTCTTAGGCTGTGAGGGAACCTGAGGTAAAAAAGTCGACTTCCCAGCTGTTGCTGTGGAAACGAGGTCCAAGAGACCGTCCCCAAACAATTCCTCACCATTATAAGGCAAAACCTCCATGTGCCTTTTAGAATCAGCATCACCTGTCCACTGCCGAGTCCATAATACTCTCCTGGCAGAAATGGACATTGCATTAATTCTAGATGCCAGCCGGCAAATGTCCCTCTGTGCATCCCTCATATATAAGACGACGTCCTTTATATGCTCTATGGTTAGCAAAATAGTATCCCTGTCGAGGGAATCAATGTTGTCTGACAGGGTATCAGACCATGCTGCTGCAGCACTACACATCCATGCTGAAGCAATTGCAGGTCTCAGTATAGTACCTGAGTGTGTATACACAGACTTCAGGATAGCCTCCTGCTTTCTATCAGCAGGCTCCTTTAGGGCGGCCGTATCCTGAGACGGCAGTGCCACCTTTTTTGATAAGCGTGTGAGCGCCTTGTCCACCCTAGGGGATGTTTCCCAACGTAGCCTATCCGTTGCCGGGAAAGGGTACGCCATCAGTAACCTCTTAGAAATCACTAGTTTCTTATCAGGGGAACACCACGCTTCTTCACACAATTCATTTAACTCCTCAGATGGGGGAAAAGTCACTGGCTGCTTTTTCTCCCCAAACATAATACCCTTTTTGGTGGTAACCGGGTTAAATGTCAGAAATGTGCAATACATTTTTCATTGCAGTAATCATGCATCGGATGGCCCTTGTGGACTGTACATTTGTCTCATCCTCATCTACACTGGAGTCAGACTCCGTGTCGACATCTGTGTCTACCATCTGAGCTAGCAGGCGTTTAAGAGCCCCTGATGGCCTCTGAGACGCCTGGGCAGGCGCGGGCTGAAATCCCGGCTGTCCCAAGGCTGCTGCGTCATCAAACCTTTTATGTAAGGAGTTGACACTGTCGGTTAATACCTTCCACATATCCATCCACTCCGGTGTCGGCCCCGCCGGGGGTGACACCACACATATCTGCTCCTGCTCCGCCTCCACGTAACCCTCCTCATCAAACATGTCGACACAGCAGTACCGACACACCGCACACACACAAGGAATGCTCTGACTGAGGACAGGACCCCACAAAGTCCTTTGGGGAGACAGAGAGAGAGTATGCCAGCACACACCACAGCGCTATATAACACAGGGATTTACACTAAAAAGAGTGATTTTTCCCAATAGCTGCTTATTATCACAATTGCGCCTAAATTTATGTGCCCCCCCTCTCTTTTTTACCCTTGTTGTATTGGATACTGCAGGGGAGAGCCTGGGGAGCGTCCTTCCAGCGGAGCTGTGAAGAGAAAATGGCGCTGGTGTGCTGAGGAAGAAGGCCCCGCCCCCTCAGCGGCGGGCTTCTCCCGCGTTTTGTATAATATTAATGGCGGGGGTTTTTGCACATATACAGTTTTATAAACTGTATTATGTGCATTTTGTGCCAAAAGGTAACCTAATTGCTGCCCAGGGCGCCCCCCCCAGCGCCCTGCACCCAACAGTGACCGGAGTGTGTGGTGTGCTGTGGGAGCAATGGCGCACAGCTGCAGTGCTGTGCGCTACCTTAATGAAGACAGGAGTCTTCAGCCGCCGATTTCGTCGCTTCTTCTGTCTTCTGGCTCTGCAAGGGGGACGGCGGCGCGGCTCCGGGAACGGACGATCGAGGTCAGGCCCTGTGTTCGATCCCTCTGGAGCTAAGGGTGTCCAGTAGCCTTAGAAGCACAAGCTAGCTGCAAGCAGGTAGGTTTGCTTCTCTCCCCTCAGTCCCTCGTAGCAGTGAGTCTGTTGCCAGCAGATCTCACTGAAAATAAAAAAAATAACAAATTCTTTCTTTCTAGCAAGCTCAGGAGAGCCCACTAGGAGCACCCAGCTCTGGCCGTGCACAGATTCTAACTGAGGTCTGGAGGAGGGGCATAGAGGGAGGAGCCAGTGCACACCAGATAGTACCTAATCTTTCTTTTAGAGTGCCCAGTCTCCTTCGGAGCCCGTCTATTCCCCATGGTCCTTACGGAGTTCCCAGCATCCACTAGGACGTCAGAGAAATATAGATACAAATTATTATAGCGCAACTGGAATAAAAGGAATACTTATGATATATAATATTTACTGACATCGGGTGATTAGCTGATTTCAAATATAGAATTTTATGAGATTCCTGCATGCAGCCTAGTATTTGAAGGGTGCACCTATCCATACACCATATACAGTAATTTAAGCTTGATACGGTTTATAAGGTGTAAAATACTAATAAATTATCGAGCATATATTTATATAGGTGATTTTCTGATAGTGATTCATAAGTGAAACATCTCAATCACAAATGACATAGAAGCTGTACAATGGTGAATGATATACAGCAGAGATCAGTTTATGATTGATATAATTCTATTATAATATCTACACACATCTGCGATCTTTATAAGAGAGTTCCCTTACTTACAGCAATCTAATTTGTTCCCTTGTAATGAGACCAGCTGTACTTAAGGTTTAGAGTTTCCTAGAATTACACTAACAGACGTTGACAGCAGGAGACTGAGAACGTCCGGAAGACAGGTTCAGCAGATATGAGGCTGGCAGCCAAAGGTTAAAATTTCAGGCGTTGACAGCATAGACTGAGAACGCTTATTGCCAGTTTATACATACTAGGTTGGCAGCCAAAGGTTAAAATTTCAGGCGTTGACAGCATAGACTGAGAACACTAAGTGCTACTACACACATATGAGGCTGGCAGCCAAAGGGACAAAATTTCAGGCATTGACAGCATAGACTGAGAACGCTAATTGTCACCATATGTATAAAAATACATTTATGTTCCAACGAATAATATGTTCTGAATACTGGCCACAATAAGCTTACCTCCGGAACAACCTGTCAGATATCATTATTAACATAGTGGCATTGACCACAGAGATTGGAAACGCTATTCCATTAGGTACAGTGAGATATGTCACAACATATTTACTAATTTTTGTGATTTATATAAATCCTTAACCCACTTCATTATTTGGAATTTTTCACCATTTATAGGATACTTACCTAAGGTTCGCAATTTATATACCCAGGATTATTAGGATTTATTTCTGACAACACCAACTTAATTTATGTCCAAGGTCATAGAACATAAGATAAATATATAAATTATATATGACATTGCACAACACATTGGATCAAAGGAGTGTGTATTTTTAAATATATGTTGCACTATGTCTTGCACTTGTATGTTTTGATTTTAATATTTCAGTTACTGGCTTTTTTAACTATATGGTTATAAAAGGTTACATTTTAATTGTGTAATTATTTTGCTCTAGTGCGCCACCCTTAGTCCAATTCTTTCCCTTCCCTTCAAAATTTCTCATATGTTGGCAACAATATATGGTGTGGCAGCACCCCCACAATTGGTGACCAGATACATGGTGGCACAATATCAAATGGGGTATTTTTCTTATAATTGATTCATTATTTAGTTCTAGTGCAGTAGTTTTTCTCCCTTTCCCCTTCCCTCAAACTTATAATGCTAGGCGAAGATCAAGGTCTAACACTGCTCGCAGAAAGGCCAGTACCCTTGAAATAAGCGTGCCTAATCCGGTAATAGACGCGGGCTGAAGATGGCTTCCGAGCCCGCAGCACTGTCTGTATCACTGCATCTGGGAACCCCTTAGCTCTGAGGACTGATGATCAAGAGCCAAGATGTCAAAGACAATCAAGCCAGGTCCCGATGCAGAAAGGTCTGGTCACTGTGAAAGCAAGAATGGCATGTCTATGGACAGATTTTGGAGATTGGCAAACCAATGGCGCCAGGGCAATGCGGGACCTATCAGTATAACGGTGCCTCATTCCAGTTTGAACTTGCAAATAACTGAGTAACAGCGATACCGGAGGAAACAGGTATTCCAGATAGAAGGTCCACGGTACTGCTTGAGCGTCCATGAAGGCTTGCTGTGGATCTTTGGCCATGGATCCGTAGAATAGGACATTGTGATTGTGAAGAGAGGCCATCAGGTCTACATCCGGCAGACCACATCTGTTTACTAGGTTCTGGAACACTTGGGTGCAGAGCACATTTGCCGTTGTGGACGTTCTGCCGAATAAGGAGGTCTGCTTCCCACTCGAGGATCCCTGGCAGAAACACTGTTAAGATGGCTGGAAGGTGAGCCTCGGCCCACTGGAGCGTGTGCTCCACCTCCGTCATAGCCAGATGGCTTCAAGTGCCCCTTTGATGGTTTAGATATGCAACTGCGGTGGCGTTGTCGGACTGAATCTGCAAAGGCATGCCCTGTAGCAGATCGTGAGTCTAAACGAGAACTCTGTAGACCACCCGAAGTACCAAGGCTGGCAAGCGACTTTCAGTTGGCGTCCATCGACCTTAAAAGACATGTGGACCGGTTACTGCGCAGTCTCCATGAAGACATCTGTGGTGAGGATCACCTACTCCGGTATCCAGAATGGTCGTCCTTTGTCCAAGTGTGATGTCTGTAGCCACCAGGTGAGAGATAGACATTGTTTTGGCACTGACCTGATGATACTGCCCGTTCCACCTGGAAAGGTTACATGTTGTAGGGGCCTGGAGTGAAAATTGGGCATACTCCACCATATCTCAGGTGGAGACCATGGACCCCAGAACCTGCATTAACGAATGTATGGACACCCGGGGATAGTGCAGTAAGTTGCAAACTCTTGTCTGCAGTCTGGCAACTTTGTCCACTGGCAGGAAGAGCCTCTGTTCCTGAGAATCCAGGAGAGCCCCTAGATCCATCCATTGTGAAGGGACAAGGGAGTACTTTTCCAAAGTGATCAACTACCCGTGAGTTTGTAGAAAGGCAACAGTTATTTGAAGATGGCGGTGCAAAACTTTCTGAGACTGTGCCAAGAGCAACAAGTCGTCCAAATATGGGAGTGTCCTGATCCCTTGACGAAGCAGCTGAGCTGCCATAACTGCTTGGTAAATACCCGTGGAGTCACAGCCACCCCAAAGAATTGTGTCTGAAACTGATAATGCTGTTGCAGAACAGCAAAATGGAAGAATCTCTGATGAATAGGTGCTATAGGGACATGTAGATAGGCGTCCCAAACATCTAGGGATACCATAAAGGCCCCTGGCTCCGACGCCAGAATAATAGACCATAGCTTTTTCACACGGAATCTGGGCACCCGCAAAAACTTGTTCAGTGATTGCAGATTGAGGATAGGCAGATAGGTCCCACTGGGTTTCTGAATTAGGAAAAGAGGGTAGTAAAAACCCTTCCCCTGTTATATTCGGGTAACAGTGATAACCCCCCATGTTCAGTAAAGACTGAACAGCTACTTGGAGCGCCATGGATGTGCCTGGATCCTATGGAGGACTGGTGCAAAAAAAACTGCTGGGGCGGCCCGACTCATAAATGAGAGGGCATACCCGTCAAATACCACTTCTCGCACCTAGGCATCTGTAGTTGACTGGCACCGTGAGGCTGCGAATCGCAGACGTCGGCGTCGCATCCTGGGGTCCAGGCTTGCTTAGTGCGCAACTTAGCCGCCTTGCAGGAGACAACCTGTCGTGTAAAAAGCTTTTTGGTTAGATGCTGATGGCAAAAAAGCAGACAGACATAGAAGCTGCCAGTGTAGTCACAATTTTATCCAATTCTGCACAAAAAAAGAATGTTTCCAGCGAAACGCAGAGCTTCCAATGCTCTTTTAGACTCTGCCCTTCCTGGAGCAATTTCCAAAGCACACGGCGAGCTACCACTCAGCTGTTTCTCCAATAAGATGCCCATTAGCTGCAGCAGTCGCATTTTTTCTCATAGCCTCAGGAGGGGACAGAAAAAATGTTTTAAAAACTCCGTAGTTTGAGCGCCGAAACCAAGACTTTGGAAGACCATTCCGTCAGGCGCGTTAACTGGTAATGGGCGTCTGATCGGAGCAACAATTTGATAGCTCTGATAGACACCCATTGCTATAGATGTCCAGCAGGGAACTCCGCAAACAAATGAATAGGCCTCATACAGTTCTGCTAATTTTATTTATTTTATTTTTGGGAAGGGGGGCAGATTTCCTTTATTTTAATGAAAGTCAGAAAACTGGGGCAGCATAATGTAAAAACAAAAAGCCGCAGAAACCCCAAATCAAATCTAAGTGCTTACCTGTGGGACATCTTCTGTAGATCATGCATTGGTATCAGTACGAGATCCCGGCGGTCACGCAGCGTGTCGCTTCGCTTGCCACGCTTCGGGCTCGGTGACTACCTTCGGTCGCCACAGGTTTCTATTCCCCTCTGGGCGGAGGTGTGGACCACCACCCAAGAGGGGTAACCAGCCGGCGGTCAGGACTATGACCGCCGGTATTTCAGCTGGTCTCAGGATTCCGGCGTCGGTGTCTTTACCGCCGGGACCCCGACAGGCGGTCAACTCACTGCCTCCCCATGCATTAAGTGCTTTGATAATGTCTAGTCATGCATTTTAGTACAAGGAAGAAAAGGAAACATTAAAATGTAGTGACTTTGACAGAAATGCTGTTAAACTAAAATCATACAACTTACCAACAAGAGAAACTGTTCGTTTGGAATCCTCAACAAAATCAAGCAAAGCAATTCTCTCTGAAAAGATTAAAGACCATACATTGTACTGACATTCACGGGGTATTCATATACAGCAGTTATGAAAAGCAAGTACCAGATTATAACTTTGGCAAATAAAATAGAGGAAAGGAGGAAGTAGTTATGGAATCAACAGTCACTGTGTCGATCCCCGGAATGTAGGTGCTGTAGTGTCGACATAATGCCAGTAGAACTTTAAACATCCTGCTTTACCAGCATTCTTATAGTTGGACTGGCAGTGCTGCAGGCGATTAGAAAACCGGAAGTTAAATACATAAACTGAGCTAACTCTTGCTAAATGTAATAGGCAGCTATTACCTACCACGCACCATCTCAATCAAATCAGCAATGGGCATATTACAATAACAAGGTAACCATTACTTCTAAACCAACCAGTGCAAAGTCACTCCCCAAAGAGGATGATCAGCCTTAAAAACTAGTAAAAATAAGAATTTACTTACCGGTAATTCTATTTCTCGTAGTCAGTAGTGGATGCTGGGAACTCCGTAAGGACCATGGGGAATAGCGGGCTCCGAAGGAGGCTGGGCACTCTAGAAAGATTTAGGACTACCTGGTGTGCACTGGCTCCTCCCACTATGACCCTCCTCCAAGCCTCAGTTAGGACACTGTGCCCGGACGAGCAGACATAATAAGGAAGGATTTAGAATCCCGGGTAAGACTCTTACCAGCCACACCAATCACACCGTACAACTCGTGATACTATATCCAGTTTGACAGTATGAAAACAACGGAGCCTCTCAACAGATGGCTCAACAATAACCCTTTAGTTAACAATAACTATTTACAAGTATTGCAGACAATCCGCACTTGGGATGGGCGCCCAGCATCCACTACGGACTACGAGAAATAGAATTACCGGTGAGTAAATTCTTATTTTCTCTATCGTCCTAGTGGATGCTGGGAACTCCGTAAGGACCATGGGGATTATACCAAAGCTCCCAAACGGGCGGGAGAGTGCGGATGACTCTGTAGCACCGAATGAGAGAACTCCAGGTCCTCCTCAGCCAGGGTATCAAATTTGTAGAATTTTGCAAACGTGTTTGCCCCTGACCAAGTAGCTGCTCGGCAAAGTTGTAAAGCCGAGACCCCTCGGGCAGCCGCCCAAGATGAGCCCACCTTCCTTGTGGAATGGGCATTTACAGATTTTGGCTGTGGTATGCCTGCCACAGAATGTGCAAGCTGAATTGTACTACAAATCCAGCGAGCAATAGACTGCTTAGAAGCAGGAGCACCCAGCTTGTTGGGTGCATACAGGATAAACAGCGAGTCAGAGTTTCTGACTCCAGCCGTCCTGGAAACATATATTTTCAGGGCCCTGACAACGTCTAGCAACTTGGAGTCCTCCAATGCACTAGTAGCCGCCGGCACCACAATAGGCTGGTTCAGGTGAAACGCTGACACGACCTTAGGAAGAAATTGGGGACGAGTCCTCAATTCTGCCCTATCCATATGGAAAATCAGATAAGGGCTTTTACATGATAAAGCCGCCAATTCTGACACTCGCCTGGCTGAAGCCAAGGCCAATAACATGACCACTTTCCACGTGAGATATTTTAGATCCACGGTTTTTAGTGGCTCAAACCAATGTGATTTTAAGAAAAACAACACCACGTTGAGATCCCCAGGTGCCACAGGGGGCACAAACGGGGGCTGAATATGCAGCACTCCTTTCACAATGTCTGAACTTCAGGTACTGAAGCTAATTCTTTTTGAAAGAAAATCGACAGAGCCGAGATCTGTACTTTAATGGAGCCTAGACTCAGGCCCATATTCACTCCTGCTTGCAGGAAATGTAGAAATCGACCTAGTGGAAATTCCTCTGTTGGGGCCTTTTCGGCCTCGCACCATGCAACATATTTCCGCCACATGCGGTGATAATGCTTTGCCGTAACATCTTTCCTGGCTTTAATAAGCGCAGGAATGACTTCTTCCGGAATACCCTTTTCCGTCAGGATCCGGCGCTCAATCGCCATGCCGTCAAACGCAGCCGCGGTAAGTCTTGGAACAGACAGGGCCCCTGCTGAAGCAGGTGCTGTCTGAGCGGCAGAGGCCATGGGTCCTCTGATATCATTTCCTGAAGTTCCAGGTACCAAGCCCTTCTTGGCCAATCCGGAAACACGAGTATCGTTCTTACTCCTCGCCATCTTATTATTCTCAGTACCTTTGGTATGAGAGGCAGAGTAGGGAACACATAAACCGACTGGTACACCCACGGTGTCACTAGAGCGTCCACAGCTATCGCCTGAGGGTCCCTTGACCTGGCGCAATATCTCTTTAGCTTTTTGTTGAGGCGGGACGCCATCATGTCCACCTGTGGCCTTTCCCAACGGTTTACCAACAGCAGGAAGACTTCTGGATGAAGTCCCCACTCTCCCGGGTGTAGGTCGTGTCTGCTGAGGAAGTCTGCTTCCCAGTTGTCCACTCCCGGAATGAACACTGCTGACAGTGCTAGTACGTGATTTTCCGCCCACCGGAGAATCCTTGTGGCTTCTGCCATTGCCATCCTGCTTCTTGTGCCGCCCTGTCGGGTCACATGGGCGACTGCCGTGATGTTGTCTGACTGTATCAGTACCGGCTGGTTTTGAAGCAGGGGTCTTGCCTGACTTAGGGCATTGTAAATGGCCCTCAGTTCCAGAATTTATATGTAGGGAAGTCTCCTGACTTGAACATAGGCCCTGGAAGTTTCTTCCCTGTGTGACTGCTCCCCAGCCTTGAAGGCTGGCATCCGTGGTCACCAGGACCCAGTCCTGTATGCCGAAACTGCGGCCCTCTAGAAGATGAGCACCCTGCATCCACCACAGTAGAGACACCCTGGTCCTTGGAGACAGGGTTATCATTTGATGCATTTGAAGATGCGATCCCGACCACTTATCTAAGAGGTCTCACTGGAAGGTCCTCGCATGGAACCTGCCGAATGGAATTGCTTCGTATGAAGCCACCATTTTTCCCAGGACTCGTGTGCAACGATGCACCGATACCCTTCTTGGTTTTAGGAGGTCTCTGACTAGAGATGACAGCTCCTTGGCTTTCTCCTGCGGGAGAAACACTTTTTTCTGTTCTGTGTCCAAAATCATCCCCAGGAACAGTAAGCGAGAGGAAGGAACCAGCTGTGACTTTGGAATGTTCAGAATCCAGCCATGCTGTTGTAGCACCTCCTGAGATAGTGCTACTCCGACCAGTAACTGCTCCCTGGACCTTGCCTTTATAAGGAGATCGTCCAAGTATGGGATAAATAAAAACTCCCTTTTTTTTTTTTTTTTTTTGAAGGAGTATCATCATTTCTGCCATTACCTTGGTAAACACCCTCGGTGCCGTGGACAGTCCAAACGGTAGTGTCTAGAATTGGTAATGGCAATCCTGTACCACAATCTGAGGTACTCCTGGTGAGGAAGGTAAATAGGGACATGCAGGTAAGCATCCTTGATGTCCAGGGATACCATGTAATCCCCTCGTCCAGGCTTGCAATAACCGCCCTGAGCGATTTCATCTTGAACTTTGTTAAGTAAGTGTTCAAGGATTTCCATTTTAAAATGGGTCTCACCGAACCGGCTGGTTTCGGTACCACAAACAGTGTGGAATAGTAACCCCGTCCTTGTTGCAGTAGGGGCACCTTGACTATCACCTGCTGGGAATACAGCTTGTGAATTGCCTCTAGCACAGCCTCCCTGCCTGAGGGAGTTGTCGGCAAGGCAGATTTGAGTAAACGGCGGGGGGGAAACGCCTCGACTTCCAGCTTGTACCCCTGAGATACTACTTGAAGGATCCAGGGATCCACCTGTGAGCGAGCCCACTGATCGCTGAAATTTTTTTGAGGCGGCCCCCCACCGTACCTGGCTACGCCTGTGGAGCCCCCGCGTCATGCGGTGGACTCAGAGGAAGCAGGGGAAGAATTTTGATTCTGGGAACTGGCTGATAGTGCAGCTTTTTCCCTCTTCCCTCGTTTGAAGCCGAAAGGACTGTATCTGATAATACAGTGCGTTTCTTAGGCTGTGAGGAAACCCGAGGTAAAATATTTTCATCCCAGCTGTTGCTGTGGATACGAGGTCCCAGAGACCATCCCCAACCAATTCCTCACCCTTATAAGGCTCTATGTGCCTTTTAAAGTCAGCATCACCTGTCCAGTGTCGGGTCTCCAATACCCTCCTGACAGAATGGACATTGCAATAATTCAGGATGCCAGCCGGCAAAATATTCCTCTGTGCATCCCTCATATATAAGACGACGTCTTATGTTCACAAAATAGTATCCCTGTTTGAAAGGGGTACAGACCACGCTGCAGCAGTCTGCAGGTCTCAGTCTAGTACCTGAGTGTGTAATTACAGACTTCAGGATAGCCTCCTGCTATTTATCAGCAGGTACCTTCAAAGTGGCCGTATCCTAAGACGGCAGAGCCACCTTGACAAACGTGTGAGCGCCTTATCCACCCTAGGGGATATCTCCCAGCGTAACTTATCCTCTGGCGGGAAAGGGTACGCCATCAGTAACTTGTTAGAAATTACCAGTTTCTTATCGGGGAAACACACGCTTTTTCACACTTCATTCACTCATTTGATGGGGGAACAAAGCACTGCCTGCTTTTTCTCCCCACACATAAAACCCTTTGTTTTTAGTGGTACTTGGGTTAATGTCAGAAATGTGTAACACATTTTATATTGCCGGGATCATGTAACGGATGTTCCTAGTGGATTGTGTATATGTCTCAACCTCGTCGACACTGGAGTCAGACTCCGTGTCGACATCTGTGTCTGCCATCTGAGGGAGCGTTGATGGCCTTTGAGACGTCTGGGCAGGCGCGGGCTGAGAAGCCGGCTGTCCCATAGCTGTTACGTCATCCAGCCTTTTATGTAAGGAGTTGACACTGTCGGTTAATACCTTCCACCTATCCATCCACTCTGGTGTCGGCCCACAGGGGCGACATCTCATTTATCGGCATCTGCTCCGCCTCCACATAAGTCTCCTCATCAAACATGTCGACACAGCCGTACCGACACACCGCACACACACAAGGAATGCTCCAATGAGGACAGGACCCACAAAAGCCCTTTGGGGGGACAGAGTGAGAGTATGCCAGCACACACCAGAGCGCTATATAATGCAGGGACTAACTGAGTTATGTCCCCTATAGCTGCTTTTATATAATTTATACTGCGCCTAAATTTAGTGCCCAACCTCTCTGTTTTAACCCTGTTCTGTAGTGTAGACTGCAGGGGAGAGCCAGGGAGCTTCCCTCCAACGGAGCTGTGAGGGAAAAATGGTGCCAGTGTGCTGAAATAGGCTCCGCCCCTTTTTCGCTGACTTTTCTCCCGCATTTTTATGGAATCTGGCAGGGGTTAATATACATCCATATAGCCCTGGGGGTTATGTGTGATGTATTTTTGCCAGCCAAGGTGTTTATATTGCTGCTCAGGGCGCCCCCCCCCAGCGCCCTGCACCCTCAGTGACCGGAGTGTGTGGTGTGCATGAAGAGCAATGGCGCACAGCTGCAGTGCTGTGCGCTACCTTGGTGAAGACTGATGTCTTCTGCCGCCGTTTTTCCGGACCTCTTCTTGCTTCTGGCTCTGTAAGGGGGACGGCGGCGCAGCTCCGGGACCGAACACCAAGGACTGGGCCTGCGGTCGATCCCTCTGGAGCTAATGGTGTCCAGTAGCCTAAGAAGCCCAATCCGGCTGCAAGCAGGCGAGTTCGCTTCTTCTCCCCTTAGTCCCTCGCTGCAGTGAGCCTGTTGCCAGCAGGTCTCACTGAAAATAAAAAACCTAAATCTATACTTTCTTTCTAAGGGCTCAGGAGAGCCCCTAGTGTGCATCCAACCTCGGCCGGGCACAAGATCTAACTGAGGCTTGGAGGAGGGTCAGTGGGAGGAGCCAGTGCACACCAGGTAGTCATAAATCTTTCTAGAGTGCCCAGCCTCCTTCGGAGCCCGCTATTCCCCATGGTCCTTACGGAGTTCCCAGCATCCACTAGGACGTTAGAGAAATAAGAATTTACTTACCGATAATTCTATTTCTCATAGTCCGTAGTGGATGCTGGGAACTCCGTAAGGACCATGGGAATTAGCGGCTCCGCAGGAGACTGGGCACAAAAGTAAAAGCTTTAGGACTACCTGGTGTGCACTGGCTCCTCCCCCCATGACCCTCCTCCAAGCCTCAGTTAGGATACTGTGCCCGGACGAGCGTACACAATAAGGAAGGATTTTGAATCCCGGGTAAGACTCATACCAGCCACACCAATCACACCGTACAACATGTGATCTGAACCCAGTTAACAGCATGATAACAGAGGAGCCTCTGAAAGATGGCTCACAACAATAATAACCCGATTTTTGTAACAATAACTATGTACAAGTATTGCAGACAATCCGCACTTGGGATGGGCGCCCAGCATCCACTACGGACTATGAGAAATAGAATTATCGGTAAGTAAATTCTTATTTTCTCTGACGTCCTAGTGGATGCTGGGAACTCCGTAAGGACCATGGGGATTATACCAAAGCTCCCAAACGGGCAGGAGAGTGCGGATGACTCTGCAGCACCGAATGAGAGAACTCCAGGTCCTCCTCAGCCAGGGTATCAAATTTGTAGAATTTAGCAAACGTGTTTGCCCCTGACCAAGTAGCTGCTCGGCAAAGTTGTAAAGCCGAGACCCCTCGGGCAGCCGCCCAAGATGAGCCCACCTTCCTTGTGGAATGGGCTTTTACAGATTTTGGCTGTGGCAGGCCTGCCACAGAATGTGCAAGCTGAATTGTACTACAAATCCAACGAGCAATAGTCTGCTTAGAAGCAGGAGCACCCAGCTTGTTGGGTGCATACAGGATAAACAGCGAGTCAGATTTCCTGACTCCAGCCGTCCTGGTAACATATATTTTCAGGGCCCTGACTACGTCCAGCAACTTGGAGTCCTCCAAGTCCCTAGTAGCCGCAGGCACCACAATAGGCTGGTTCAAGTGAAATGCTGAAACCACCTTAGGGAGAAATTGAGGACGAGTCCTCAATTCTGCCATGTCCGTATGAAAAATTAGGTAAGGGCTTTTATAGGATAAAGCCGCCAATTCTGAGATACGCCTGGCTGAAGCCAGGGCTAACAACATTACCACTTTCCAAGTGAGATATTTTAAGTCCACAGTGGAGAGTGGTTCAAACCAATGTGATTTTAGGAACCCCAAAACTACATTGAGATCCCAAGGTGCCACTGGAGGCACAAAAGGAGGCTGTATATGCAGTACCCCCTTGACAAACGTCTGAACTTCAGGAACTGAAGCCAGTTCTTTCTGGAAGAAAATCGACAGGGCCGAAATTTGAACCTTAATGGACCCTAATTTTAGGCCCATAGACAGTCCTGTTTGCAGGAAATGTAGGAAACGACCCAGTTGAAATTCCTCTGTAGGGGCCTTCCTGGCCTCGCACCACGCAACATATTTACGCCAAATACGGTGATAATGCTGCACGGTTACATCCTTCCTGGCTTTGATCAGGGTAGGGATGACTTCATCCGGAATGCTTTTTTCCTTCAGGATCCGGCGTTCAACCGCCATGCCGTCAAACGCAGCCGCGGTAAGTCCTGGAACAGACAGGGTCGCTGCTGAAGCAGGTCCTTTCTTAGAGGCAGAGGCCACGGGTCCTCTGTGAGCATCTCTTGAAGTTCCGGGTACCAAGTCCTTCTTGGCCAATCCGGAGCCACGAGTATAGTTCTTACTCCCCTCCATCTTATAATTCTCAGTACTTTTGGTATGAGAGGAAGAGGAGGGAACACATACACTGACTGGTACACCCACGGTGTTACCAGAGCGTCCACAGCTATTGCCTGAGGGTCCCTTGATCTGGCGCAATACCTGTCCAATTTTTTGTTTAGGCGGGACGCCATCATGTCCACCTTTGGTTTTTCCCAATGGTTTACAATCATGTGGAAGACTTCTGGGTGAAGTCCCCACTCTCCCGGGTGGAGGTCGTGCCTGCTGAGGAAGTCTGCTTCCCAGTTGTCCACTCCCGGAATGAACACTGCTGACAGTGCTATCACATGATTTTCCGCCCAGCAAAAAATCCCTGCAGTTTCTGCCATTGCCCTCCTGCCTCCTGTGCCGCCCCGTCTGTTTACGTGGGCGACTGCCGTGATATTGTCCGACTGGATCAGCACCGGCTGACCTTGAAGCAGAGGTCTTGCTTGGCTTAGGGCATTGAAAATGGCCCTTAGCTCCAAAATATTTATGTGAAGTGATGTCTCCAGGCTTGACCACAAGCCCTGGAAATTTCTTCCCTGTGTGACTGCTCCCCAGCCTCTCAGGCTGGCATCCGTGGTCACCAGGACCCAGTCCTGAATGCCAAATCTGCGGCCCTCTAGAAGATGAGCACTCTGCAACCACCACAGGAGAGACACCCTTGTCTTTGGTGACAGGGTTATCCGCTGATGCATCTGAAGATGCGATCCGGACCATTTGTCCAGCAGGTCCCACTGGAAAGTTCTTGCGTGGAATCTGCCGAATGGAATTGCTTCGTAGGAAGCCACCATTTTTCCCAGGACCCTTGTGCACTGATGCACTGACACTTGGCCTGGTTTTAGGAGGTTTCTGACTAGTTCGGATAACTCCCTGGCTTTCTCCTCCGGGAGAAAACACCTTTTGCCGGACTGTGTCCAGGATCATCCCTAGGAATAGAAGGCGTGTCGTCGGGATCAGCTGCGATTTTGGAATATTGAGAATCCAACCGTGCTACCGCAGCACTATCTGAGATAGTGCTACCCCGACTTCCAACTGTTCCCTGGATCTTGCCCTTATCAGGAAATCGTCCAAGTAAGGGATAACTAAAACTCCCTTCTTTCGAAGGAGTATCATCATTTCGGCCATTACCTTGGTAAAGACCCGGGGTGCCGTGGACAATCCAAACGGCAGCGTCTGAAACGGATAGTGACAGTTCTGTACCACAAACCTGAGGTACCCTTGGAGAAGGGTAAATTGGGACATGTAGGTAAGCATCTTTGATGTTCAGAGAGACCATATAGTCCCCTTCTTCCAGGTTTGCAATCACTGCTCTGAGTGACTCCATCTTGAATTTGAACCTTTGTATGTAAGTGTTCAAGGATTTTAGATTTAAAATTGGTCTCACCGAGCCGTCCGGCTTCGGTACCACAAATAGTGTGGAATAGTACCCCTTTCCCTGTTGCAGGAGGGGTACCTTGATTATCACCTGCTGGGAATACAGCCTGTGAATGGCTTGCAATACTGTCTCCCTGTCTGAGGGAGACGTCGGTAAAGCAGACTTTATGAAACGGCGAGGGGGAGACGTCTCGAATTTCTTGAGACGGGCCCCCACCGTGCTGCAGCCTTTTTCCTCTCCCTCTGCCACGGGGCAGAAATGAGGCGCCTTTTGCCCGCTTGTCCTTAGGGGGTCGAAAGGACTGCGCCTGATAATACGGCGTCTTCTTAGGTTGAGAAGCTACCTGGGGTAAAAATGTGGATTTTCCAGTGGCCACCAGGTCTGTTAGACCTACCCCAAATAACTCCTCCCTTTTATAAGGCGATACTTCCATATGCCTTTTGGAATCATCATCACCTGACCACTGTCTTGTCCATAACCCTCTTCTGGCAGAGATGGACAGCGCACTTACTCTTGATGCCAGTCGGCAAATATCCCTCTGTGCATCACGCATATATAGAAATGCATCTTTTAAATGCTCTATAGTTAGTAATATACTGTCCCTATCTAGGGTATCAATATTGTCAGTCAGGGAATCCGACCAAGCCACCCCAGCACTGCACATCCAGGCTGAGGCGATTGCTGGTCGCAGTATCACACCCGTGTGAGTGTATATACATTTTAGGATATTTTACTGCTTTCTGTCCGCAGGTTCCTTAAGGGCGGCCATATCCGGGGACGGTAGTGCCACCTGTTTAGACAAGCGTGTGAGCGCTTTATTCACCCTAAGGGGTGTTTCCCAACGTGCCCTATCCTCTGGCGGGAAGGGGTATGATGCTAATAACTTTTTAGGAATTAACAGTTTTTATCGGGGGAAACCCACGCATCATCACACACTTCATTTAATTCCTCAGATGCAGGAAAAACTACAGGCAGTTTTTTCTCACCCAACCTAATACCCTTTTTAGTGGTACTGGTATTATCAAAAATGTGTAAAAACATTTTCCATAGCCTCAATCATGTAACGTGTGGCCCTCCTGGAAGTCACATTCGTCTCTTAATCGTCGACACTGGAGTCAGTATCCGTGTCGGCGTCTGTATCTGCCATCTGCGGTAACGGGCGTTTTAGAGCCCCAGATGGCTTTTGAGACACCTGGACAGGCACAGGCTGAGTCGCCGGCTGTCTCATGTCATCAATCTTTTGTAAAGAGCCGACACTGTCACATAATTCCTTCCATAAGCTCATCCACTCAGGTGTCGACTCCCTAGGGGGTGACATCTCTGTTACAGGCAATTGCTCCGCCTCCACCTCATTTTCCTCCTCATACATGTCGACACAACGTACCGACACACAGCACACACACAGGGAATGCTCTGATAGAGGACAGGACCCCACTAGCCCTTTGGGGAGACAGAGGGAGAGTATGCCAGCACACACCAGAGCGCTATATATATATACAGGGATAACCTTATATAAGTGTTTTTCCCCTTATAGCTGCTGTATTGTTATACTGCGCCTAATTAGTGCCCCCCTCTCTTTTTTAACCCCTTTCTGTAGTGTAGTAACTGCAGGGGAGAGCCAGGGAGCTTCCCTCCAACGGAGCTGTGAGAGAAAATGGCGCCAGTGTGCTGAGGAGATAGGCTCCGCCCCCTTCTCGGCGGCCTTTTCTCCCGTTTTTCTGTGGAATCTGGCAGGGGTTAAAATTCATCCATATAGCCCTGGGGGCTATATGTGATGTATTTTCACCAGCCAAGGTGTTTTTATTGCTGCTCAGGGCGCCCCCCCCCTAGCGCCCTGCACCCTCAGTGACCGAAGTGTGAAGTGTGCTGAGAAGCAATGGCGCACAGCTGCAGTGTTGTGCGCTACCTTGGTGAAGACAGGATGTCTTCTGCCGCCGATTTTTCCGGACCTCTTCTTGCTTCTGGCTCTGTAAGGGGGCCGGCGGCGCGGCTCTGGGACCGAGCTCCGAGGCTGGGCCTGTGTTCGGTCCCTCTGGAGCTAATGGTGTCCAGTAGCCTAAGAAGCCCAATCCACTCTGCACGCAGGCGAGTTCGCTTCTTCTCCCCTTAGTCCCTCGATGCAGTGAGCCTGTTGCCAGCAGGTCTCACTGAAAATAAAAAACCTAAAACTAAACTTTCACTAAGAAGCTCAGGAGAGCCCCTAGTGTGCACCCTTCTCGGCCCGGCACAAAAATCTAACTGAGGCTTGGAGGAGGGTCATGGGGGGAGGAGCCAGTGCACACCAGGTAGTCCTAAAGCTTTTACTTTTGTGCCCAGTCTCCTGCGGAGCCGCTAATCCCCATGGTCCTTACGGAGTTCCCAGCATCCACTAGGACGTCAGAGAAATATAGATTAAACTTGAAACTGTCCATAAATCCAACATTAATTTGGTAGGTGGAACGCATAACAGAAATTACCCCAGAACGCAAACTGGACGTTCAACATTAATGTTGTACAGTGATCTAAATGTACAACACTCACTGTGAATACCTTAGATTTAGTTTTATCTATGCAAAACGTTGATGCATTAAAAAAAAAAAAAAAAAAGGGGGATTATACTATTAGGGATATTCAATTTGCCCCAAAGAGACATCAGGAGTAAAAACTCCCGATGTTTCTATGGGTGCTGCGGTCGGGATATTCAATTAGCTCGGCCGGTAAAACGTGCATTTACACCCGTAAACACACAGGTTCAGTGAAACCTTTGTGTTTTCGGGTGAAATTGCCCCATTTTCGGATGAAAACGGGGCTTTTATCGGGGATTATGCTTCGCCTGCCGGAGGCAGGTGAAACAAAATACCTGAGAAGCCGCGACACGTGCTGGCTTATTGGGGCTAATTAGATAGCCCCCGACTGCGATACATTACACCCAACACCAAGTCGGGGTAATTGAATATCCCAGTATGTATGAACATTTCAGATTAAAATTGGTATTTAATCCCTTCGGGGCTAAAGTACCCAATTTATATAACTTCTTCATTTAAAACTTTGCTAAGTCCTCATATTTATTATGTTTTTTGCTGTCTGAAGCTATACTGATAAAAGGACACTGGGTCTGATTCAGTGGTGGATGCTGAAACATCCGTGGCTGCATCTACTGGCTTCACCCATCAGTGACTTTATGTAAATCTCACTACAAAGTCCTTCCCTGGTGTACATCAGTGCGTATGAATGTGTAAGGACTGAGATACCCGCCACCATCGGTTTTGCACCACTGAAACTTGCTTAACTCTGTCAGTATAGGCAATGCGTGAGACTCCGAATCTGCTCCAATGAGATGTTACACTGATATGACTCCTTAAGGACAGACTGATGGCCATGTAAGGGGCATGTGGGGTTGTCCGATGGGATTATGGGGAGTTATGAGGGGCACTGAAGGGGGATGTGAGGTGGTCATCACAGTGATTATTATTCATCACCGAGAGTTAGTGTAGAGATAACTAAGGTGGGGTGGGACACAGAGACAACACAGTAGGAGTTAGGGAAAGGGAGAGAAAGAGAAGCCACATGAACTATGAGGCCTGATTCAGTGTTGTACACAGATTTGATGGTTTGTGTACAACACCGATGGCAGGAGGATGAAGCATATGCAGAATGTGTCCTGCATTGTCGCATGCCATGCCCCTTAAGACGCAGCCTGATTAACAGAATGTGGCCGCTTAGGGGTGGGGGAAGGGTGGCACTAGGCAGCATTCCTGACAACTGTGGCGTGTTAAGGACAGTGTGTGTCTTCCAACCTGAGGGTGACTCAGATGGCTGATGTTTTCGCAGATGATACAATGCTGCGTCCACAGATGCAGCAGCGGATCACAGAAGGGATCTATTTACAGAAGACGCCACCTGCGGCATTAGTGCATTTACACCCAGCCAATATACTTTATCATATATATGCAAAAATAAGATTTTACTCACCGGTAAATCTATTTCTCGTAGTCCGTAGTGGATGCTGGGGACTCCGTAAGGACCATGGGGAATAGGCGGGCTCCGCAGGAGACAGGGCACTCTAAGAAAGATTTAGTACTACTGATGTGCACTGGCTCCTCCCTCTATGCCCCTCCTCCAGACCTCAGTTAAGGAAACTATGCCCGGAAGAGCTGACATTACAAGGAAAGGATTTTGGAATCCAGGGTAAGACTCATACCAGCCACACCAATCACACCGTATAACTTGTGATAACATACCCAGTCAACAGTATTAACAACAACAGAGCATCAGACAAACCTGATGCAACCATAACATTTCCCTTATTTAAGCAATAACTATATACAAGTATTGCAGAAGAAGTCCGCACTTGGGACGGGCGCCCAGCATCCACTACGGGCTACGAGAAATAGATTTACCGGTGAGTAAAATTTTATTTTCTCTAATGTCCTAGTGGATGCTGGGGACTCCGTAAGGACCATGGAGATTATACCAAAGCTCCCAAACGGGCGGGAGAGTGCGGATGACTCTGCAGCACCGAATGAGCAAACACAAGGTCCTCCTCAGCCAGGGTATCAAACTTGTAGAACTTTGCAAAAGTGTTTGAATACGACCAAGTAGCTGCTCGGCAAAGCTGTAATGCCGAGACCCCTCGGGCAGCCGCCCAAGAAGAGCCCACCTTCCTTGTGGAATGGGCTTTTACTGATTTTGGAGGCGGCAAGCCAGCCGCAGAATGAGCCTGCTAAATCGTGTTACAGATCCAGCGAGCTTTAGTTTGCTTTGAAGCAGGAGCACCCAGCTTGTTGGATGCATACAGGATAAACAGCGAGTCAGGTTTCCTGACTCCAGCCGATCTGGCTACATAAATCTTCAAAGCCCTGACTACATCTAGTAACTTGGAATCCTCCAAGTCACGAGTAGCCGCAGGCACCACAATAGGTTGGTTCACCTGAAAAGATGACACCACCTTTGGCAGAAATTGCGGACGAGTCCGTAATTCTGTCCTGTCCATATGGAAAACCAGATAGGGGCTTTTACATGACAAAGCTGCCAATTTTTGACCCACTTTCCACGTGAGATATTTTAACTCCACGGTCTTAAGTGGCTCAAACCAGTGAGTTTTCAAGAAACTCAACACCACGTTAAGATCCCAAGGTGCCACTGGTGGCACAAAAAAGGGTCTGAATATGCAGCACTCCCTTTACAAACGTCTGAACTTCAGGTAGAGAAGCTAGTTTTTGTATGAAAGAAAATGGATCGGGCCGAAATCTGGACCTTAATGGACCCCAATTCTAGGCCCAAAGTCACTCCCGACTGTAGGAAGTGAAGGAAACGGCCCAGCTGGACTTCCTCTGTAGAGGCATTCCTGGCCTCACACCCAGCAACATATTTTCGCCGTATACGGTGATAATGTTTAGCCGTCACGCCCTTCCTAGCCCTTATCAGCGTAGGAATAACCTCATCCGGAATCCCTCTTTTCTACTAGGATCCGGCGTCCAACCGCCATGCCGTCAAACGCAGCTGCGGTAAGTCTTGGAACATACAAGGTCCCTGCTGCAACAGATCCTGCCCTAGAGGCAGAGGCCATGGGTCCTCTGTGAGCATTTCTTGCAGCTCTGGATACCAAGTCCTTCTTGGCCAATCCGGAATAACGAGTATTGTTCTCACTCCTCTTTTCCTTATGATTCTCAGCACCTTGGGTAAGAGAGGAAAAGGAGGAAACACATAAACCGACTGGAACATCCACGGTGTCACCAGTGCGTCTACAGCTATCGCCTGAGAGTCTCTTGACCTGGCGTAATACCTCTGTAGCTTTTTGTTGAGGCGGGATGCCATCATGTCCACCTGTGGCAGTTCCTACCGACCTACAAGCTGCGCGAAGACTTCTTGATGAAGTCCCCACTCTCCCGGGTGGAGGTCGTGCCTGCTGAGGAAGTCTGCTTCCCAGTTGTGATGTGAAGGCAAGTTTCCTGTCTTGACCACAGCCCTTGGAAATATCTTCCCTGTGCGACTGCCCCCCACCCTCGGAGGCTTGCATCCGTGGTCACCAGGACCCAGTCCTGAATGCCGAATCTGCGACCTTCGAGAAGGTGAGCACTCTGCAGCCACCACAGGAGAGACACCCTGGCTCTGGGGGATAGGGTGATTAACCGATGCATCTGAAGATGTGTTCCGGACCACTTGTCCAGTAAGTCCCATTGGAAGGTCCTCGTATGGAACCTGCCGAAGGGAATGGCCTCGCATGATGCCACCCTCCTTCCCAGGACTCGAGTGCAGTGATGCACTGACACCTGTTTTGGTTTTAATAGATTCCTGACCAGTGTCACGAGCTCCTGAGCTCTCTCTATCGGGAGATAAACCCTTTTCTGGTCTGTGTCTAGGATCATGCCAAGAGGAGGCAGATGAGCTGTAAGAACCAACTGCGACTTTGGAATATATAGAATCCAGCCGTGTTGCCGTTACACTTCCAGAGAAAGTGATACGCTGTTCAGCAACTGCTCTCTTGATCTCGCTTTTATGAGGAGATCGTCTAAGTACGTGATAATAGTGACACCTTGCTTCCGCAGGAGCTACATCATTTCCGCCATTACCTTGGTGAATATTCTCAAGGCCGTGGAGAGACCAAACGGCAACGTCTGAAATTGGTAATGACAATCCCGTACCGCAATTCTGAGGTACGCCTGATGAGGTGGATAAATGGGGAAATGAAGGTATGCATCCTTTATGTCCCGAGTCACCATAAAATCTCCCCCTTTCAGGCTTGCAATAACGGCTCTTAGCGATTCCATCTTGAACTTGATCCTTTTCAGGTATATGTTCAGGGATTTTAAATTCAATATGGGTCCGACCGAACCATCTGGTTTCGGTACTACAACATGGTCGAATAATAACCCCCTCCTTGTTGAAGGAGGGGAACCTTGACCACCACCTGTTGAAGATACAATTAGTGAATTGCAGTTAACACTGTTTCCCTCTCGTGGGGGAAAGCCGGCAGGGCCGTCTGTGAAGGGGCATCTCAGCTTGTATCCCTGAGACACAATATCTATTGCCCAGGGGCCCAGGGATCTAACAGGGAGTGAACCCACTTGTGGCTGAACTTACAAAGGCGTGCCCCCACCGGGCCTAGCTCCGCCTGTGGAGTCCCAGCGACATGCGGTGGATCTTTGTAGAGGCCGGGGAGGACTTCTGTTCCTGGGAACTAGCTGTGTTGTGCAGCTTCTTTCCTCTGCCCCCGCCTCTGGCAAGAAAGGACGCACCTCGGACTTTCTTGTTTCTTTATTCGAAAGGCTGCATTTGATAATGTCGTGCTTTCCTAGGCTGTGCAGGAATATAAGGCAAAATATCAGAATTACCAGCTATAGCTGTGGAGACCAGGTCCGTGAACCCTTCTCCACACAATCCTCAGCCTTCCATATGCCTCTTAAGTCGGCATCATCTGTCCATTGCACATTCTACAGGACACGTCAAGCAGAAATCGACATAGCTTTGACTCTAGGACCCAGTATACTCATGTCTCTTTGGGCATGTTTTATATATATATATATATATATATATATATATATATATATATATATATATATATATATATATATATATATAGAACAGACAGTAGAGGCACTCTCCAGAATTCATAAAGATGCAAAAAGGTGAATTTATTTATACGTTACACAATACACTCGAATGGTATTCCTTGATATGTCCTCAAGCGCTTTCGGCCCACAGAGGGCCTTCCTCAGGAGGCAGTATGTAATAATTCCATCAGAACATAAGACCAAACACAGGGTCTACCCGGATATCCAGCAGTAAGCTGGGTTATGCCTGACAGGCTCTATATACACCAGTGATCAATTAGAATTTGGCGCTAAACACGCCCCTAATATGACCTCATATCAAATGCGACATAATTATACAAACTAACATCTAAAGCAATCAGTACAAAATAAATACCAAAATTTCCCAACCAAGAAGGGGTAATGCAGGACACACTTATACTTAGCGGCCAGGCTCCATGTGACACAAGTGGGCAAAGCCCGTCCGTTGTAAACACTAATAGCGGACATTCCCCGTCCACAGCTGCTGAGTACAGACGGACCGCAGTGACGTGCGTAACTAGGCAACAAGCCGCACTTCCTGTCTGTGAAACGCACGTGTCACAAAGACGGAAGTAAAGCTGGAACGCATATCGGAACTCTCTTAGACAGAATAAAGACATCCAGTCTGTCAAATCCAAGTAAATTCTGAATTAATTCACTCCAATACGGAATCTATATTAAATAACATGGGACCTAGCCAGTTTAGTGTGTACCTCATTCCCCGGTGTAAAGAGCCAATCAGCTGCAGTTAAAAACCCCAAAGTTAAAGATAATAAACACACAATATACAAACCATAAGGGAATATACAAAAAATACACAAAAGAATTTAGTATTGATCAGACCATACAATGGGTACCCACTATTGCTGTATTATCTCTATGCAAAACTTGATATATAAATAAATAAATAGGATACCTCTTCATACAAAGATGAAGAAAATCTTATGATCCAATTAGTGGGTAACCCCAGTCGACCAATATTAAATCAAAAAAAACAAAAGAAACAGCCTTAGCTATAAAATATCATAATCACCACATATCCAGACAATAAAAATTCCTACATATGTATATACATATACCTATAGGTGTCGGTCAGAGCATATCACTACCCCTAATCAAAGATATTTTTTTAAAACAAACATCTATACGGGAAGATATGTATCAAAAGTGCTTTTGACCGACACCTATAGGCTGTTTCTTTTGTTTTTTTTGATTTAATATTGGTCGACTGGGGTTACCCACTAATTGGATCATAAGATTTTCTTCATCTTTGTATGAAGAGGTATCCTATTTATTTATTTATATATCAAGTTTTGCATAGAGATAATACAGCAATAGTGGGTACCCATTGTATGGTCTGATCAATACTAAATTCTTTTGTGTATTTTTTGTATATTCCCTTATGGTTTGTATATTGTGTGTTTATTATCTTTAACTTTGGGGTTTTTAACTGCAGCTGATTGGCTCTTTACACCGGGGAATGAGGTACACACTAAACTGGCTAGGTCCCATGTTATTTAATATAGATTCCGTATTGGAGTGAATTAATTCAGAATTTACTTGGATTTGACAGACTGGATGTCTTTATTCTGTCTAAGAGAGTTCCGATATGCGTTCCAGCTTTACTTCCGTCTTTGTGACACGTGCGTTTCACAGACAGGAAGTGCGGCTTGTTGCCTAGTTACGCACGTCACTGCGGTCCGTCTGTACTCAGCAGCTGTGGACGGGGAATGTCCGCTATTAGTGTTTACAACGGACGGGCTTTGCCCACTTGTGTCACATGGAGCCTGGCCGCTAAGTATAAGTGTGTCCTGCATTACCCCTTCTTGGTTGGGAAATTTTGGTATTTATTTTGTACTGATTGCTTTAGATGTTAGTTTGTATAATTATGTCGCATTTGATATGAGGTCATATTAGGGGCGTGTTTAGCGCCAAATTCTAATTGATCACTGGTGTATATAGAGCCTGTCAGGCATAACCCAGCTTACTGCTGGATATCCGGGTAGACCCTGTGTTTGGTCTTATGTTCTGATGGAATTATTACATACTGCCTCCTGAGGAAGGCCCTCTGTGGGCCGAAAGCGCTTGAGGACATATCAAGGAATACCATTCGAGTGTATTGTGTAACGTATAAATAAATTCACCTTTTTGCATCTTTATGAATTCTGGAGAGTGCCTCTACTGTCTGTTCTATAATTTGAATGCCTTTGCATTCTGGAGTGATCACCCCAGTCGTTGTCTCCTTTGAAGATGTGAGTGCGACCATTTTTTGGATATATATATATATATATATATATATCTATCTCGTAAGACAGCATCTTTAATATATATATATATATATATATATATATCTATCTCTATATATATATATATATATATATATATATATCTTTATATCTCTCTCTATATATATATATATATATATATATATATATATATCTATATCTCTCTCTCTCTCTCTCTCTCTCTATATATATATATATATATATATCTCTATATCTCTCTCTCTCTATATATATATATATATATATATATATATATATATATATATATATATATATATATATATATATATATATATATATATATATATATATATATATATATATATATATATATACACGTCCACAGTCGGGGCAGCACTCCCATTACAGAAAACATCTGCTCCGGTGCCCTCCAAGGAACCTAAATAAGGCCCACAATATACAACCCGGTATGGCGGCACTCAGATATCAGTCACGTCTCAAGGCAGAAGTACAACGGTGACGGAGTGTGAATAAAGTTCTCCGAAACGTTGTACTTCTGCCTTGAGACGTGACTGATATCTGAGTGCCGCCATACCGGGTTGTATGTGTGTGTGTGTGTATATATATATATATATATATATATATATATATATATATGTATATATATATATATATATATATATATATATATATATATACACACACACACACATATATACATACATATATATATACATATATATCTCTATATATATATATATATATATATCTCTATATCTCTCTCTCTCTATATATATATATATATATATACATACACATACATATATACATACATACATACATACTAGGGTCTCAATATCTGCTGATAAGGTACCTGTCCACGCTGCCACAGCGCTATAAACCCATGCCGACACAATCGCCGGTCTGAGTAGTGTACTAGAATGTGCACGCTATCTGCAGGATCCCTGAGAATAGCTAGTGCTACCTTCTGTGCAAACGTGACACCCTAGGGGAAGATTCCCATCACATCCTGGCCCTAGTGGGGAAAGGATACTGCCTGAGAATTTTTTGTGGGAAGCTGCAGTCTCTTGTCTGGAGATTCCCGCTCTTTTTCCTCGTGAGAGGAGGAAAATTTACCTCAGCTTTCTTCCCCTTAACATGTGTACCCTTGTGTCAGGGACAAATGAGTCATCAGTGATATGCAAATCATCTTTTATTACAATAATCATATATTGAATACCTTTCAGCCATTTCGGCTGTAACTTTGCATTATCGTAGTCGACACTGGAGTCAAACTCCGTGTCGATATCAGTGTTTATTATTTTGGATAGTGAGCATTGTGAGACTCTGAAGGTCTCTGTGACATAGGGACAGACATGGGTAGATTTCCTGTCTGTTCTCTAATCTTTTGTGCAATAAATTCACCTCAGCACTTACACATATCCAAACAGGTGTCGGTGTTGTCGACGGAGACACCCTCTCACACACATATTTGCTCTATCTCCTCCTTGGGGGAGCCATTTACCTCAGACATGTCGACACACACGTACCAACACACAACACACACAGGGGATGCTCTATTTGAAGACAGTTCCCCCATAAGGCCCTTTGGAGAGACAGAGAGAGTATGCCAGCACACACCCCAGCGCTATATGACCCAGGATTCACACAGTAACTTAGTGTTAACCCAGTAGCTGCTGTATATATTGTTTTTACGCCAAATTTATGTGCCCCCCCTCTCTTTTTCACCCTCTCTATCGTGCTTCTGCAGGGGAGAGCCTGGGGAGCTTCCTCTCAGCGGAGCTGTGGAGAGAAAATGGCGCTGTGAGTGCTGAGGAAGAAGGCCCCGCCCCCTCAGCGGCGGGCTTCTCCTGCTATTTTGTGCAAAATTAATGGCGGGGGCTCATGCATATAACAGTGTCCAACTGTATATATGCTGCTTTTTGCCAGGAGGTAATCAATTCCTGCCCAGGGCGCCACGCCCACCCCCCTGCGCCCTGCACCCTACAGTGACCGGAGTGTGTGGGTTAGTGTGGGCGCAATGGCGCACAGCTGCAGTGCTGTGCGCTACCTCATATGAAGACAGGAGTCTTCTGCCGCCGATTTTGACGTCTTCTTGCTTCAACCCGCTGGCTTCTGACTTCTGGCTCTGCGAGGGGGACGGCGGCGCGGCTCCGGGAATGGACGACAAGGTCAGGTCCTGTGTTCGATCCCTCTGGAGCTAATGGTGTCCAGTAGCCTAAGAAGCGCAACCTAGCCGCAGTTAGTAGGTTTGCTTCTCTCCCCTCAGCCCCACGTAGCAGAGAGTCTGTTGCCAGCAGAAGCTCTCTGAAAATAAAAAACCTAACTAAAATACTTTCTTATTAGCAAGCTCAGGAGAGCTCACTAAAAGCACCCAGCTCTGGCCGGGCACAGATTCTAACTGAGGTCTGGAGGAGGGGCATAGAGGGAGGAGCCAGTGCACACCAGTAGTACTAAATCTTTCTTAGAGTGCCCAGTCTCCTGCGGAGCCCGCCTATTCCCCATGGGCCTTACGGAGTCCCCAGCATCCACTAGGACGTTAGAGAAATAAAGACTATTGTTCTTACTTTTTCAAATGTGCATATAGCTACCAAAATTAAAATTCAAGGCAGAAATTTGAGGACCTATGATGTGGGTGGTTCAGTATGGTATGCCGGCGGCCGGGCTACCGGCAGCCAGCATACCGGCACCGGGAGCCCGACCGCCGGCTTACCGACAGTGTGGCGAGCGCAAATGAGCCCCTTGCGGGCGCGCCACGCTGTTTTATTCTCCCTCCAGGGGGGTCATGGACCCCCACGAGGGAGAATAAGTGTCGGTATGCCGGCTGTCGGGATTCCGGCGCCGTTATACTGTGCGCCGGGATCCCGTCAGTCGGCATACTGAAGACCACCCATGTGGGTAGCAGACTTAAAATTGTGAACAAAATATGAACTAATGCCTCACTTCCATTTTGCTAGCTATCTACAGTTTTGGACAATGGGCAGAAGAGTGACACAGTGGTTAGTATCAAAACCTCACAGAGCTGCGGACGACTTCAAATCTCAACCAGGGAATTGTGTGGTGGGGAGTATGGCCCTCATTCCAAGTTAATCGCTCGCTAGCTGCTTTTAGCAGCAGTGCAAACGCTAAGCCGCCGCCCTCTGGGAGTGTATCTTAGCTTAGCAGAAGTGCGACCGAAAGGTGAGCAGAATAGTGTTGACATTTTTCAAGCAGTTTCAGAGTAGCTGCGGATCTACTCCTTCCTTGCGATCACTTCAGACAGTTTGGTTCCTGGTTTGACGTCACAAACACGCCCTGCATTTGACTAGCCACTTCCCCGTTTCCCCAGGCAGTGCCCGCCTGCGTTTTTACCTGACACGCCTGCGTTTTTTTTAGCACACTCCCGGAAAACGGCCAGTTACCACCCAGAAACACCCACTTCCTATCATTCATTCAATGAACAACAGTGCGACTGAAAAGCGTCGCTAGACCTTGTGTGAAATTGGATAGTTGTGTGTGAAAGTACGTCGCGCGTGCGCACCATACGCAGAAGTGCCGATTTTTAGCCTGATCGCTGTGCTGCGAACAGCAGCTAGCGATCAACTCGGAATAACCCCCAATATGCGGAGAATTCAATTGAGAGCAGGAAATTCTGGAAAAAAAAAAATGCGGTGCAGGATTCTGCTATTCAATTACAGGATAGAAATCACCACGCTATTTTTTACGCACCCCCAGACTAAGTCCTCATACATCTTTGCTGCAGTCTTGTCAAACAGCCCCTCTTGGCACGACAGGTCGCGTAACAGTCTGCTAGCATCAGACATCTTTTTTGCAAAAAATGTGTCTTAGTCACAATGCACTGGGACTAGAAAGCACATGGAGACTGTGCTGATTAATATATATGACAATTATATATCTGTGTGACGGAGTCTGTATATGAAATGCTACAATGTAGCAGCTGTAGCTTTTTTCCAATACAAGTTCTGTTCTGCTCTGTATACAGACTCACAATGCACAAGTGTCATATCAAATTAATCAGCACAGGCATCTCACGCTTCATCTTGTATGAGGACGCATCTGTAGATGCACAAACTAAAAAGAAAAAAAAAATCCATCCTCCTATAACAACCAACAAATGTAACTAGGAACAAGAACATGTGGATTCAGTGCATCCAAACAAAGATGAGGAATTTAGGAAAGTAAAAAAATGCCATAGTTCCCTACCATCTTATTGTTGGGCAATTAACATTAAAGATGTCCCACAGCTAATTAAGCACTGATTAGCTCAATGGAAGCAGTGTGAATCAATTTATCTTTGGATGCGAACACATGAACCGGTATAATCTGGTCAATACGTGACGTAAGGACAAAGTGGATCTATTGAACAAACTAGGAAATCCGCACCCTACCAAGAGGCATACTCCTCAAATTGCAGCGTAGTCCTGGTTACAGCCATCATGGCTGCGACCCCAATCTCCCAAAGGCCCTAGTGACAAGATCAGGGCTCCGGCAAAGGAGATTCAGCTCCAATCCAGGCCTTGCACAGGCGTCTGTATTGTATTGCAGTTGAGAACAATAGATGAAGGGTTTATGCTAATAAGTCATGATGTGACTAGGCACAAAAAACTACTCAAGATAACGGTGGACCCATCTGTATGTCTAAGGCTGCTCTGCAGAATCCTAAAATTGATGAAAGTAGCATAAAATAAATACAACCAAAGCTAAAGCTACATAAAAGTTTCAGATTTAAAAACTCCACACTTCTAAAACCATCACTATACCCCAATGATTCCACTGTCCCCAAAAGCAAGAAATAAAATACATTAGGAGGTTTGCAAATACAGATTGTTGTTTTATTTTTTATGGAGTTTGTGACAAAATGATATTGCACAACATGCAACTTGGCCAGATATAACTGAAATACTTACTGGTGTTTTCATTTTTCTTTTTCTTTAAGATACAAATCAACATGAAAAAGAAAAGAAAAACATTAGTTACAGTGCACAGGCTTGTAAGCAAACATTGACAACTGTAGCAGTCATTGATCACCAGACAATGTCAGCCAACGTTACATAAAATATTTTCCCCCCAAAAGCTGGAGGGACAAACTCTATTATACTGGCACACACATGGGGTATTTGTTTGAAAGAGGGTAATTTCTTTCAAATTATGTGTCCTCTTAGTATTTATTGTATTGTGATCACCAAGAAATGACTTTAACAGCACACATACACAAATAAAAAAAAATCAAGCATGTAACACACATCTCCCCCATATTATCAATAAAAAGGGGTCCCAATTTAATATAGTAGGTCTCCTAGTTGAAATAAAAAGGTGGGTCTTCATTCGTTGGGATATTATTCCTACAACAGTATTATTTACATCGAGATCGTGGAAATTTGCAAAAATAAATTGAAAGTGTATTATTATTTTCTGGTGTATATTTATGAAAACCTACGGGACCCGGTCTGAGTGACCCCTGTCTGTCTGCACCTCCCCTTTAGAATGTAAGCTCTCACGAGCAGGACCGTCTTCCCTCATGTGCATTCCTTCTCTTACGAATCCTATCATCATTCTACCCCATATTCCCTACCACAGCACCTAACCCTCAGTTTCTGCCACCCTGATGTTTATTTCAGTGTCATGTCCCCTGATGCAGAAGTGTTTGTATACCATGCAGTTGTCCTACATTTTCTTGTTTTGCTCATTTGTTTATGTACTTTGTTAAGCGCTGCAGAATTCGTGGCGCCATATACATAAACAATGATAATAACAACAACAACATTTATTAGCAGTATTAAAAAAAAAACACATTTGCTTTTGGTTCACTTTCTTAAAATTTCAATAAAACACACTTTTTTAGCCATTTTAGTTCAAATGTTATTTGTCGTGTTAGAATGAACAAGAAAAAGCAATGGTATTTTCTGAAATTACAGTCTTCTGAAAAAAGAAAAATAGAAAGGTAAAATTTGTGTGGGCATTCAGTGATTGCAAAATACACGCTATAGCGCATTTTTGCACGCTACAGGCAGTGAGGGACTCTATTTTTAAAAATGAGCAAGTCCAGCAGGACGCGTAGTCTCTCACTGCCCTGTGCGCCTCGACTAATACAGTTCCTGATTGCATGTCTGTTCATCCAATCGCTGCCAGCAGCATCTCCTCTTCCAATCAGACGTCCCTCCTCCCTACCCGCCAACGTGCTGCTCCAGAGACTGCACGGCAGGACTTGATTTGATTCCTGCTGGTGCTTGCTGGGAAGATGGCAGAGACGCTGCATCGGGTAAGGATCTCTGCCTCCGACTTCCGGAGCTTACTGGCAGCCGGGAACAACGCGACGACAGAGATACGGCACACCCATGAGGGGCAGGGAGACTGTACTCAGTTGTGTTTGTTACACGATGGGTAGAAGTGTCACTTGTGAGCAGCAAGTCCCACTCACCCATTGCATGTACTGACAGCATCTCTGGCTGTATGTGGTTGTGCTTGTAAGCAGCTGAGGGAGAGAGTAGGCAGGTAACTGTGCAAATGGTGGTGTTGGGGCAGTGCCCATCATACACTCCGCTCATACCCCACACTGCCAAACATACACATCCCCAGTACCCCCATAGTGTACAACATACATCTACCCACAGTGTCCAACATATGCATCCCCACACGGTGCCCAGCATAACTACATCCCCTGAGTGCCCAGCATATGTACACACCCACAGTGCCCATAACACCCTCCATACCCACATACACCCTTCATACCCACAGGGTGCACTGCATATCCCCCCCCGCCCCACACAGTGCTTATAATACCCTCCATACCCAAATGGTACACCCCTGCAGTGCCCAGCATACACACCCCACAGTGCCCATAACACCCTCCCTACCCACACAATGCACAGCATATGTACACCCCCCCCCCCCTCCACAGTGCCCATACCACCCTCCATACCCACACAGTGCTCGTTATACATCCTTTATGCCCACAGGGTGCACAGCGCACACACACACACACAGTGCTTATAATACCCTCCATACCCAAATGGTACACCCCCACAGTGCCCATAACACATTCCATACTCACACAGTGCTCATCATACACCCTTCATACCCACACCATGCACTGCATATAAACACCCCGCAAAGTGCCTATAATACCCTTCATACCCACACAGTGCTCATTATACACCCTTCATGCCCACAGTCCCCAGCATATGTACACTCCCCGCAGTGCCTATAATCCTATAATACCCTCCATACCAACACAGTGCTCATTATACACCCTTCATGACCACACAGTGCCTAGCATATGTACACCCACCACAGTGCCTATAATACTCACCATACCCAGATGGTACAACCCCCCCCCCCCCCCCCAGAGCCCAGCATACACATCCCACAATACCCTCCATACCTACTGTGCTCATTATATACCCTTCATGACCACACAGTGCCCAACATATATATATATACATACATATACACACACACACACACACACACACCCCCCACAGTGCCCGTAACACCATTCAACATCCCTAATGCTAACCACCCTTACCCCCCCTCCCTACCCCCATCACTGCTCCTAGTATTGCCTGCCCCCAACCTCCTCCTTTGCCCCAGTATTGCCCAAACTTTTATCTACCCTTGCCACCACTATAACCCCAGCACTGCCTGCCCCTAAACCCCTTCTTGCCTGGCCTCACCCCCCATTATATGTGATGGGACCCAGAAATAGTGGAGTAGGACCCAAATTTCTTAAAGTGAGGGGTCCTTTTTTTGCTTAGCACGATCACAGGGGCACTGCATAAAAAAAGATCTTTACTATTCATGTTGGAATGTGATAACCGCAAATGTGGATAAATTACATCACAGGGGTGGGAAAACCTTCAGGGGTTAAAGCACAACAATAGCTGCTTTCACATAAAAAAAAAACTTAAACAGGATTTTAATACCTACCAGTAAATCCTTTTCTATAAGTCCGTAGAGGATGTTGGGGACACCAAAAGAACCATGGGATATAGACTGATCCGCAGGAGACATGGGCACTTTAAGACTTTCAAAGGGGCTCCTCCCTCTATATCCCACCCCAGACTCCGTTTGGAACTGTGCCCGGAGAGATGGACATTTTGAGGAAAGGACTTAAACAAGGTGAGCATCATACCAGCTCACGCCATAAACATGCCGAATAACATGGCATTCAACTGAACACATGCCAACGGACATGAACAAAATTCAGCAACAAGCTGAAGAAACCATAACACAATATGTGTGTAACCAGAACTAAACTGCAGATACAGTACGTACTGGGACGGGCGCCCAACATCCTCTACGGATTTATAGAAAAGGATTTACCGGTAGGTATTAAAATCCTGTTTTCTATTACGTCCTTGAGGATGTTGGGGACACCAAAAGAACCATGGGATCATACCAAAGATCTAGAACGGGCGGGAGAGTGCGGACGACTCTGCAGCACCGATTGACCAAACTTTAGGTCTTCATCGGCCAAGGTATCAAACTTGTAAAACTTAGCAAACGTGTTTGACCCCGACCAAGTAGCTGCTCGGCAAAGTTGTAATGCCGAGACACCCCGGGCAGCCGCCCAGGACGAGCCCACCTTTCTAGTGGAATGGGCCTTTACCGATTTAGGTTTAACGGCAAACTTGCCGTGGAATGAGCCTGCTGAATCGTGTGACATATCCAGCTGGCAATGGTCTGCTTGGAAGCAGGATACCCAAGTTTATTGGGAGCATATAGCACAAACAGAGACTCTGTTTTTTCTAACTGGAGCCGTTCTGGCAACGTAAATTTTCAAAGCTCTGACGACATCCAGAGACTTTTCCTCAGCCAAAGTGCCAGTAGCCACTGGCACCACAATAGGTTGATTAATATGAAAAGAGGAAACCACCTTTGGCAGAAATTGTTGCAGAGTTCTCAATTCTGCCCTATCCTCATGGAAGATCAAATAAGAGCTCATGTGAGACAAGGCCGCCAATTCAGACACCAGCCTTGCGGATGCCAATGCTAACAAAATGACAACCTTCCAAGTGAGGAATTTCAACTCCACTTTACTTAAAGGTTCAAACCAATGTGATTGCAGTAACGTTAACACCACGTTAAAGTCCCAAGGTGCCACAGGAGGCACAAAAGGAGGTTGGATGTGCAGGACCCCTTTTACAAAGGTCTGCACCTCAGGAAGTGAGGCCAAGTGTTTCTGAAAGAAAATTGACAAAGCAGAAATCTGCACTTTTATGGAGCCTAATTTAAGGCCCGCATCGACTCCTTTTTGTAGAAAATGGAGAAACCGTCCAAGGTCAAACTTCTCCACTGGTGCTTACTTGGACTCGCACCAGGAAATATATTTCCTCCAAATACGGTGATAGTGTTTCGACGTCACACCCTTCCTAGCAAGAATAAGAGTGGGAATGACTTAATCGGGAATACCCTTACGGGCTAAAATCTGGCGTTCAACCGCCATGTCGTCAAACGTAGCCGCTGTAAGTCTTGATAGACGAACGGCCCCTGCCGCAGAAGATCCCCGCGAAGAGGAAAAGGCCATGGATCTTCGACTAACAACTCCTGAAGATCCGGGTACCAAATTCTCCTTGGCCAGTCTGGAACTACAAGGAGTGCTGGAATCTGATTTTCTTAGGATTCTTAGAACCTTTGGAATGAGAGAAGCGGAGGGAAAACGTACACCGATGGATACACATAAGGTGACGTCAGTGCATCCACTGCCGCCGCCTGAGGGTCCCTGGACCGGGAACAATACATTAGTAGTTTTTTTTGTGGCGGGACGCCATCATGTCTATGTGGGGAATCCCCCAAAGATTGGTGATTAGAGTGAAGACCTCCTTATGGAGGCCCCACTCCCCTGGATGTAGATCGTGTATGCTGAGGAAGTCTGCTTCCCAGTTGTCCGCTCCCGGAAGGAATATTGCTGACAGAGCGCTTACCCGAGTGTCTGCCCAGCGAAGAATCCTTGTGGCTTCTGCCATTGCTGTTCTGCTCTTTGTACCGCCTTGGCGGTTTATGTATGCTGCTGCTGTCACATTGTCCGATTGGATCAGGACAGGCCGGTTTCGAAGAAGATGCTCCGCTTGTAGAAGGCCGTTATAAATGGCCCTCAACTCCAGCACGCTTATGTGAAGAAGAGTTTCCTGACTTGACCATCTTCCTTGGAAGGTCACCCCTTGTGTGACTGCTCCCCAACCTCGGAGACTTCCATCCGTGGTCACTAGGATCCAGTCTTGGATCCCAAATTTGCGTCCTTCTAAGAGGTGAGAGCTGTGGAGCCACCACAGGAGTGAGATCCTGGTGTTGGGGGATAGAACTATCCTCCGGTGCATATGGAGGTGGGATCCAGACCATTTGTCCAACAGGTCCCACTGAAATACTCTGGCATGGAACCTCCCGAATTGGAGGGCCTCGTATGCGGCCACCGTTTTCCCTAGCAACCGAATGCATTGATGAATGGAGACTGTTGGTGGTTTCAGAATGAGTTTTACCAAACTCTGAATTTCCAGTGCTTTCTCCGGAGGGAGGAACACTCTCAGCTGGACCATGTCCAGAAACATACCCAAAAATGCCAACCGGATTGTTGGAACGAATTGTGATTTCGGCAGGTTCAAGAGCCAGCTGTGCTGTTGTAGAAGCGACAGAGACAGTGTAATGTCCTGTACCAGTTTTTCCTTGGACCTCGCCTTTATCAGGAGATTGTCCAACTTTTTCTGAGGAGAACCATCATTTCTACCATGACTTTTGTGAAAATCCTCCGAGTCGTGGACAGGCCAAACGGCAACGTCTGAAATTGGTAATGAGTATCCTGGATTGCAAACCTGAGATAACTCTGATGAGGGGGATAAATGGGAACATGAAGGTAGGCATCCTTTATGTCCAAAGACACCATGAATTCCCCCTCCTCCAGGCTGGATATCACCGCTCGGAGAGACTCCATCTAGAATTTGAATTTCTTCAGGAAAAAATGTAGAGATTTTAGGTTGAGGATTGGTCGTACCAAGCCATCCGGCTTTGGCACTACAAATAGGCTTGAATAAAAACCTTCCCCTTGTTGCTCCCAGGGGACCGGGATCACAACCTGATTTTGACATAATTTTTGTATTGCTCCACAGACTAGAGTTCTGTCTGGAAGCGAAACTGGTAAGGGTGATTTGAAAAAATAGCGAGGGGGAACGTCTTGAAATTCCAGTTTGTACCCTTGGGTCACAATTTGTAACACCCAAGGGTCCAGGGCCAAGCGAACCCAAACCTGACTGAAAAGCCTTAGACGTGCCACCACCGGTGCGGTCTCCTGTAAGGGAGACCCGGCGTCATGCGGTGGAGTTTGGCGGAAGCCGGGGAGGACTTCTGCTCTTGTGAACTGGAGGAAGCATGAGTTCTCTTGCCCCTTCCTCTACCTCTGGTAGCGAGGAAGAAGTTACCTCGGCCTTTTCTATATTTGTTGGACCGAAAGGACTGCATTCGATAGTGCAGTTTCTTCTGCTGCACAGGAGCATTAGGTAAATAAGTAGACTTACCGCAGTGGCCGCTGATACTAAATAAGTAAGGCCGTCACCAAACAGTTCCCCACCCTTAAAGGGAAGGGACTCCATGTTTTTCTTGGAATCCGCGTCAGCATTCCATTGATGAGTCCATAGCGCACGCCTAGCCGCAATAGACATAGCATTAGCCTTAGCCCCCAGGAGGCCAGCATCTCTTGCAGCCTCTTTCAAGTACGCAGCCGCGTCCCTGATATAACCAAGCGTCACTAGGATGCTATCCCTATCCAGAGTATCTAAATCAGCAGATAAACTTTCAGCCCATTTTTCAATTGCGCTACTAACCCACGCTGATGCAATAAGCGGTCTAAGCTGAGTCGCCGTGGTAGTAAATATAGCTTTTAAAGTAGCCTCCTGCTTACAATCAGCCGGCTCCTTAAGAGACGTCGACTGAGCTGCAGGGAGCGCTACCTGTTTTGACAAGCGTGCTAGGGCTTTGTCTACTGTGGGTGGTGTTTCCCACTTATCCCTATCAGCTGCGGGAAAGGGCTATGCCACCTTGATCCTATTAGGGATGAGAAATTTCTTATCAGGTGTATTCCAAGTGCCATCAAAAAATAAGAATTTACTTACCGATAATTCTATTTCTCGGAGTCCGTAGTGGATGCTGGGGTTCCTGAAAGGACCATGGGGAATAGCGGCTCCGCAGGAGACAGGGCACAAAAAGTAAAGCTTTTCCAGATCAGGTGGTGTGCACTGGCTCCTCCCCCTATGACCCTCCTCCAGACTCCAGTTAGGTACTGTGCCCGGACGAGCGTACACAATAAGGGAGGATTTTGAATCCCGGGTAAGACTCATACCAGCCACACCAATCACACCGTACAACTTGTGATCTAAACCCAGTTAACAGTATGATAACAGAGGAGCCTCTGAAAGATGGCTCCCTAAACAATAACCCGAATTAGTTAACAATAACTATGTACAAGTATTGCAGATAATCCGCACTTGGGATGGGCGCCCAGCATCCACTACGGACTCCGAGAAATAGAATTATCGGTAAGTAAATTCTTATTTTCTCTATCGTCCTAGTGGATGCTGGGGTTCCTGAAAGGACCATGGGGATTATACCAAAGCTCCCAAACGGGCGGGAGAGTGCGGATGACTCTGCAGCACCGAATGAGAGAACTCCAGGTCCTCCTTTGCCAGGGTATCAAATTTGTAGAATTTTACAAACGTGTTCTCCCCTGACCACGTAGCTGCTCGGCAGAGTTGTAATGCCGAGACCCCTCGGGCAGCCGCCCAAGATGAGCCCACCTTCCTTGTGGAATGGGCCTTAACAGATTTAGGCTGTGGCAGGCCTGCCACAGAATGTGCAAGTTGAATTGTGTTACAAATCCAACGAGCAATCGACTGCTTAGAAGCAGGCGCACCCAACTTGTTGGGTGCATACAGTATAAACAGCGAGTCAGATTTTCGGACTCCAGCCGTCCTTGAAATGTATATTTTTAAAGCTCTGACAACGTCCAACAACTTGGAGTCCTCCAAGTCGCTTGTAGCCGCAGGCACTACAATAGGCTGGTTCAGGTGAAACGCTGATACCACCTTAGGGAGAAAATGCGGACGCGTCCGCAGCTCTGCCCTATCCGAATGGAAAATTAAATAAGGGCTTTTATAAGATAAAGCCGCCAGTTCAGATACTCTCCTGGCGGACGCCAGGGCCAGTAACATAGTCACTTTCCATGTGAGATATTTCAAATCCACATTTTTTAGTGGTTCAAACCAATGGGATTTGAGGAAATCTAAAACTACATTTAGATCCCACGGTGCCACCGGAGGCACCACAGGAGGCTGTATATGCAGTACTCCTTTGACAAAAGTCTGGACCTCAGGAACTGAGGCCAATTCTTTTTGGAAGAATATTGACAGGGCCGAAATTTGAACCTTAATAGATCCCAATTTGAGACCCATAGACAATCCTGATTGCAGGAAATGTAGGAAACGACCCAGTTGAAATTCCTCCGTCGGAACACTCCGATCCTCGCACCACGCAACATATTTCCGCCAAATGCGGTGATAATGCTTCGCGGTGACTTCCTTTCTTGCCTTAATCAAGGTAGGAATGACTTCTTCTGGAATGCCTTTTCCTTTTAGGATCTGGCGTTCAACCGCCATGCCGTCAAACGCAGCCGCGGTAAGTCTTGGAATAGACACGGTCCCTGCTGAAGCAGGTCCTGTCTTAGAGGTAGAGGCCACGGATCGTCCGTGACCATCTCTTGAAGTTCCGGGTACCAAGACCTTCTTGGCCAATCCGGAGCCACTAGTATCGTTCTTACTCCGCTTTGCCGTATGATTCTCAATACCTTTGGTATGAGAGGCAGAGGAGGAAACACATACACCGACTGGTACACCCAAGGTGTTACCAGCGCGTCCACAGCTATTGCCTGCGGATCTCTTGACCTGGCGCAATACCTGTCCAGTTTTTTGTTGAGGCGAGACGCCATCATGTCCACCATTGGTCTTTCCCAACGGTTTATTAGCATGTGGAAAACTTCTGGATGAAGTCCCCACTCTCCCGGGTGAAGATCGTGTCTGCTGAGGAAGTCTGCTTCCCAGTTGTCCACTCCCGGGATGAACACTGCTGACAGTGCTATCACGTGATTCTCCGCCCAGCGAAGGATCCTGGCAGCTTCTGCCATTGCACTCCTGCTTCTTGTGCCGCCCTGTCTGTTTACATGGGCGACTGCCGTGATGTTGTCCGACTGGATCAACACCGGTCTTCCTTGAAGCAGAGGTTCCGCCTGGCTTAGAGCATTGTAGATTGCTCTTAGTTCCAGAATGTTTATGTGAAGAGACTTTTCCAGGCTCGACCACACTCCCTGGAAGTTTCTTCCTTGTGTGACTGCTCCCCAGCCTCTCAGGCTGGCGTCCGTGGTCACCAGGATCCAATCCTGTATGCCGAATCTGCGGCCCTCCAATAGATGAGCCCTCTGCAACCACCACAGAAGAGATACCCTTGTCCTTGGAGACAGGGTTATCCGCAGGTGCATCTGAAGATGCGTGCATTGATGTACAGACACCTTTCCTGGTTTTAGGAGATTCCTGACCAGGTCGGATAACTCCTTGGCTTTTTCCTCGGGAAGAAAAACCTTTTTCTGAACCGTGTCCAGAATCATCCCTAGGAACAGCAGACGAGTTGTCGGCATTAATTGGGATTTTGGAATATTCAGAATCCATCCGTGCTGCTTTAGCACCTCTTGAGATATTGCTAATCCCATCTCTAGCTGTTCTCTGGACCTTGCCCTTATTAGGAGATCGTCCAAGTATGGGATAATTAATACGCCTTTTCTTCGAAGAAGAATCATCATCTCGGCCATTACCTTTGTAAAGACCCGAGGTGCCGTGGACAAACCAAACGGCAGCGTCTGAAACTGATAGTGACAGTTTTGTACAACGAACCTGAGGTACCCCTGGTGTGAGGGGTAAATTGGAACGTGGAGATACGCATCCTTGATGTCCAAGGATACCATAAAGTCCCCTTCTTCCAGGTTCGCTATCACTGCTCTGAGTGACTCCATCTTGAACTTGAACTTCTTTATGTACAGGTTCAAGGACTTCAGATTTAGAATAGGCCTTACCGAGCCATCCGGCTTCGGTACCACAAATAGAGTGGAATAATACCCCTTCCCTTGTTGTAGAAGAGGTACCTTGACTATCACCTGCTGAGAGTACAGCTTGTGAATGGCTTCCAAAACCGTCTCCCTTTCGGAAGGGGACGTTGGTAAAGCCGACTTCAGGAAACGGCGAGGTGGATCTGTCTCTAATTCCAACCTGTACCCCTGAGATATTATCTGCAGGATCCAGGGATCTACCTGCGAGTGAGCCCACTGCGCGCTGTAATTTTTTGAGACGACCTCCCACCGTCTCCGAGTCCGCTTGAGAAGCCCCAGCGTCATGCTGAGGCTTTTGTAGAAGCCGGGGAGGGCTTCTGTTCCTGGGAAGGAGCTGCCTGTTGCTGTTTCTTCCCTCGACCTCTGCCTCGTGGCAGATATGAATAGCCCTTTGCTCTCTTATTTTTAAAGGAACGAAAGGGCTGCGGTTGAAAAGTCGGTGCCTTTTTCTGTTGGGGAGTGACTTGAGGTAGAAAGGTGGATTTCCCGGCTGTAGCCGTGGCCACCAAATCTGATAGACCGACTCCAAATAACTCCTCCCCTTTATACGGCAAAACTTCCATATGCCGTTTTGAATCCGCATCGCCTGTCCACTGTCGCGTCCATAAAGCTCTTCTGGCCGAAATGGACATAGCACTTACCCGTGATGCCAGTGTGCAGATATCCCTCTGTGCATCACGCATATAAAGAAATGCATCCTTTATTTGTTCTAACGACAGTAAAATATTGTCCCTGTCCAGGGTATCAATATTTTCAATCAGGGACTCTGACCAAAACTACCCCAGCACTGCACATCCAGGCAGTCGCTATAGCTGGTCGTAGTATAACACCTGCATGTGTGTATATACTTTTTTGGATATTTTCCATCCTCCTATCTGATGGATCTTTAAGTGCGGCCGTCTCAGGAGAAGGTAACGCCACTTGTTTTGATAAGCGTGTTAGCGCCTTGTCCACCCTAGGAGGTGTTTCTCAGCGCTCCCTAACCTCTGGCGGGAAAGGGTATAATGCCAATAATTTCTTTGAAATTATCAGCTTTTTATCAGGGGCAACCCACGCTTCATCACACGCGTCATTTAATTCTTCTGATTCAGGAAAAACTATAGGTAGTTTTTTCACACCCCACATAATACCCTGTTTAGTGGTACCTGTAGTATCAGCTAAATGTAACGCCTCCTTCATTGCCAAAATCATATAACGTGTGGCCCTACTGGAAAATACGGTTTATTCGTCACCGTCACCACTGGAATCAGTGCCTGTGTCTGGGTCTGTGTCGACCGACTGAGGCAAGGGCGTTTTACAGCCCCTGACGGTGTTTGAGGCGCCTGGACAGGCACTAATTGATTGTCCGGCCGCCTCATGTCGTCAAACGACTGCTTTAGCGTGTTGACACTATCCCGTAATTCCATAAATAAAGGCATCCATTCTGGTGTCGACCCCCTAGGAGGTGACATCCCCATATTTGGCAATTGCTCCGCCTCCACACCAATATCGTCCTCATACATGTCGACACACACGTACCGACACACAGCAGACACACAGGGAATGCTCTAAACGAAGACAGGACCCACTAGCCCTTTGGGGAGACAGAGGGAGAGTCTGCCAGCACACACCAAAAAGCGCTATATATGACAGGGATAGCTTTATAATAAGTGCTCCCTTATAGCTGCTTTATATATATCAAGATATTGCCATTAAATTTGCCCCCCCTCTCTGTTTTACCCTGTTTCTGTAGTGCAGTGCAGGGGAGAGACCTGGGAGCCGTCCTGACCAGCGGAGCTGTGAGAGGAAATGGCGCCGTGTGCTGAGGAGATAGGCCCCGCCCCTTTTACGGCGGGCTCGTCTCCCGCTATTTTGTGAATACAGGCAGGGGTTAAATATCTCCATATAGCCTCTGGGGGCTATATGTGAGGTATTTTTAGCCTTTATATAGGTTTACATTTGCCTCCCAGGGCGCCCCCCCCCAGCGCCCTGCACCCTCAGTGACTGCGTGTGAAGTGTGCTGAGGAAAATGGCGCACAGCTGCAGTGCTGTGCGCTACCTTTAGAAGACTGCAGGAGTCTTCAGCCGCCGATTCTGGACCTCTTCTTACTTCAGCATCTGCAAGGGGGCCGGCGGCGCGGCTCCGGTGACCATCCAGGCTGTACCTGTGATCGTCCCTCTGGAGCTGATGTCCAGTAGCCAAGAAGCCAATCCATCCTGCACGCAGGTGAGTTCACTTCTTCTCCCCTCTGTCCCTCGTTGCAGTGATCCTGTTGCCAGCAGGAATCACTGTAAAATAAAAAACCTAAGCTAAACTTTCTCTAAGCAGCTCTTTATGAGAGCCACCTAGAATTGCACCCTTCTCGGCCGGGCACAAAAATCTAACTGGAGTCTGGAGGAGGGTCATAGGGGGAGGAGCCAGTGCACACCACCTGATCTGGAAAAGCTTTACTTTTTGTGCCCTGTCTCCTGCGGAGCCGCTATTCCCCATGGTCCTTTCAGGAACCCCAGCATCCACTAGGACGATAGAGAAAGGTAATTTAGTTCAAAACAAGGAGGAAAAGAAACAGAGCGTCTCTTTTCCTTATAAATAAGGACCCTCGTTTCTGGTGTAAAGGGGTCCTCATCAATACGTAATATGTCTTTGACAGCCACAATCATATATTGAATGCTCTTAGCCAATTTAGGATCTAATCTAGAATCAACATAATCGGCACCGGTATCAGAGTCCGTGTCGGTATCTGTGTCATCTAATTGGTCAACACCACGTTTCAGTGACCCTTGTAATAAAGCGTCATCCACTGATCTCTTCCAAATCTGCAGTTGAGAGTCAGACTCAGTAAACTTTTGATTTAATAGAGTAACATTATTATTTAAAGCAGTTAACCAAATCAGCAGTCGGCGGTGCCGACAGGATCACCAAAACATTTGGTGTCCCCAATAAATTATCCCCCTGAGAGGAAAATTCTGCCTCAGACATGTCTCCCTAACAGCACCCAAAAGAAAGCCTGTGAGGGAACAAAAGGAAAGGAGCCAGCTCACACCCCAGCGCCAAAGTGCAGGTCTGAAAAACACCCTCAAGGGTCACAGAGCTGCAGCGCTATAATATGTATGTAAATAATCTGACCCCCCCCCCTCCCCCCCCCCCTCGGTTTATAGCCCCTGGTACTTGCTGCTGTGAGGAAGGACCAGCGCTGCTGCTTGTAGGAGGAAATGGCGCCGAGTAAGCCTGGAGGAAGAAGCCCCGCCACCAACATGGCGCGCTTCTTCCCGCTTATTTTTACATGTTTATCCTGGTGGGGGTTTGCGGGCAGTGCCGGGGCACTGTACAGATATGCCAGCCTTATTTATGAGGTATTTTTAGCTCCCCAGGGCCCCCCCCCCCCAACACCCTGCACCCAGCGGTGTGTACAGTCCGGGAGCCTGGCGCGCATTGAGCAAATCATGCTGCGCGGTACCTCTATATGCCGTCTTTGTTGAAGAGAAGATGTCTTTTCCTCACATACTCACCTGTCTTATGACTTCTGGCTTGAAGAGGGGGGACGGCAAGCTGTGGGAGCGAGCATCCAGGAGAGCCCGGCGTTAATCTCCCCTCAGGAGCTGAAGGCATCCTGTCAGCAGCAGCAGAGCCCTGAAACTCATTAGAAGTGGGTCTAGACTGCTGTGCTCTCTTTCCCACGAAGCAGGGAGTCTGTAGCCAGCAGATCTCCCCAAAATAAAAAACCTAACATTAAGTCTTTTCAGAGAAACTCTAAGTGCTCCCCCGAGTGCCTCCATCTCGCAGGGCACATTTTCAAACTGAGTCTGGGGAGGGATATAGAGGAAGAAGCCAGGTCACGCCCCTTTGAAAGTCTTAAAGTGCCCATGTCTCCTGCGGATCCGTCTATATCCCATGGTTCTTTTGGTGTCCCCAACATCCTCAAGGACGTACTAGAAAAGGGTAATTCCATTACAAGTGAGGGGATGCAGCGCCCATAGCTATTCAACTGACTGCATCATGCCTGGCACTTATTGTTATCCTTTATCTATATGGCGCCACATGGGATCCGCAGCGCCCAGTTACAGAGTACATAAACAAGTCAGGACACCAGCAGGTGAGGTGGCAACACGCCATGGGATATTTAATTATTAAAAAGTAAATTCTATTGGCGGACCACGGCAACCGCCGGTATTTAAGGGTGAACCAGGAAACAATCTTGTTCTGCCTCTGATGAAGCGAACAGCGAAGCGTGCGTCAGGCTAGCTGCGCACCTTAGGTAGTCACCGGAACATGCATAATTAGATAGAAGGATCTCCTATATCTTAGTTGAAAGTGCCTTAACGCCTGCGAGTTGCGGGAACTATAGGAAGGAAGCAGTGGAATCAGACGCTTATGAAATAATTTACTATGTATGTGAAAGTACTGAGTGTGGTGAACTGTATCAAACAGTGTCCATAAGGCTATATATTAAAGCCTCAATATGTATAGTACCTGTCAATTAATGTATATACATGTGTCTATACTAGGAACTATTTTGTTTGAGTGCCTTAACCCCTGTAAATCGTGGGGACTATAGGAATGAAGCAGTGCAATTAAATGCTGATAAAACATCTCACTGCGTAAGAATATATTGGGTGTAGCGAATTATATTAAATAAGTATCCATAAGGCGGTACAATAAAGCCAAAACACGTATACTTTTGGACACTCAATATATGTATGAGCCTGTGTCAGTGAACTGTAGCAAATAGTGTTCAAAAGGCTGTATAATAAAGCCTAAATACGTATACCATAAGACATTTAATATGTGTATGAGCCCATATCAGAAATCATCATATAACATTGAGCGTGTGAAATCCTTCTGAGTAACAAGGAATCATAGGGTGCCTAATATCCTTAGGTCCCAGGTGTAAGATCATATACAGGTTGAGTATCCCATATCCAAATATCCGAAATACGGACTTTTTGAGTGAGAGTGAGATAGTGAAACTTTTGTTTTTTTGATGGCTCAATGTACACAAACTTTGTTTAATACACACAGTTATTAAAAATATTGTATTAAATGACCTTCAGGCTGTGTGTATAAGGTGTATATGAAACATAATTTAATTGTGTGAATGTACACACACATTGTTTAATGCACAAAGTTATAAAAAATATTGGCTAAAATGACCTTCAGGCTGTGTATATAAGGTGTATATGTAACATAAATGCATTCTGTGCTTAGACTTAAGTCCCATCACCATGATATCTCATTATGGTATGCAATTATTCCAAAATACGGAAAAATCCGATATCCAAAATACCTCTGGTCCCAAGCATTTTGGATAAAGGATACTCAACCTGTATACACATTCTTATGGCTCAGCAAAATACAGAAATGAACAATGCTTAAACTAACTCATCAACTTACACCCAGATAAGAACGGGGTGAGCCCTTATTATCTTCTTTAATACCACAGAGGAGTTAATAATCTGCATGATCTCATATGGATCTTTAATAATTAATATATGCTGATATATAGGGATTTTGAGTGAAAGCATGTGATACATAACAATCATTGACAGACCATAATACATCCCCTGACAAGGGATTACTGATTATTTCACTGCCAGCAATCATACTAGTTTCAAATGAGCCCAAATGATGTTACACTGAAACTGGGATAACGGTGTTTACTATTTGTGGCAATTTAAAGGCTTGATACTGTCAGAGCCTAGGTCTTTGAGTTAACAACAGCCGTTTCCTTTTGAGTGGATACATTTGTATCCCTATGCTCTTATGTTTCCATTACAGTGGATACAATATGGCTCATGAAACTTAGGAAGACACACAGGTGCTATTGAGATCTTATAATAAGAGTCTGTACACTAACTCTGAGATATAGTAAAAGTACAACACACAGTTTTTACTTGATCACTTTATTGTGAATTATTTCAGTACTACACACAGCAAGCTATTACAGCTATATCACTAGCACATTATATATGATGACATCTGGAAATCCTGCTTGAACGATCCTATACTTTAAATCCTGGGAGGGATTAGAAAATTTTGAACGCTCACTCTAGGATTCCCTTCAGTAGTACAAATGTGAACTACAGACATACAGGAATCATATATTCCTAACACACTTTCGACTATCTATAAAATTGATAGCAATATATAAGTTAATCCGGTGACATCTAGTGCGCAGCATTTTATTTTAATCACGACTTTCTATTTACACTATTCTATTTTTTTTCTTCTTAATATTCGCTGGTTTTATTATACATCATAATAAAAGTTATATTTTAATACAAAATTGTGTGCACCACTATAGGGCATTTCGAACCCTTTCTTCTTCCCTTTGTTGTAAATCTATTTTGCCTGTGGTAGCACCCCCCAAATATTTGGAACAACACTAACGTGTTTTTGATAATAAAAATGGGGGTTACTCTCTGAATACATAACCTGTGCGACTAGTATTACAGCAATTTACATAAACAAGTAAGCAAAACAAGAAAACGGTGACTTGCAACTCGTTGCGGTGTCGACACTGACAAATATCAGGGCGGCAGAAAACTGGGGTATTTGGTGTCGTCGAAGGGAGTATTGAAAGGAAGATAGATTTAGTCACAAATGGAAAGGCATATGATGGAAGAGGGCCCTGCTCGTTCTAGAAAACATTCTAAAGGCGAGGGCACACAGACAGGGGTGACACAGATGGGGTCGAAAGTGAGCATGGATAAGAGACAGCTGGGTTTGGTGAAGAAGTGGTTCTTGTGAGCCTGTTTGAAGTTTTGCAGAGAGGTGGCGTGTCTGAGGGTGAGAGGTAGAGAATTACAGAGAAAGGGAGCAGCACATGTAAAATCTTGGAGGTAGGAGTGGGAGAAGGTAATCAGAAGACAGGAGAGGTTACTGTCATTAGCGGAGCGGAGAGGACGTACAGGAGTATAAAGGGAGATAAGGTCAGAGATGTAAATGGAAGAGGAATGGGTTAGGGCTTTGTAGGCGAGTGTGAGAAGCTTGAAATCAATTCTGAAGGGGAAGGGAAGCCAGTGAAGGGCTTGTAAGAGAGGGGAGGTGCATGGAGTACGTTTGGTGAGGAAGATGAGCTGGGCAGCCGTATTGAGGATAGATTGGAGTGAAGAAAGGCATTTGTCAGGGATGCCAGATAGGAGAAGATTAGAGTAGTCCAGTCTGGAGATGACCAGTGAGTGGATAAGGGTCTTAGCGGTATCCTGGGTGAGAGGGTCTGATCCTGGAAATATTTTTGAGATTAAAACTTAATGCAGTTTGGGGGCGTGGCCTGGATACTGAAGGCAGCAGACTTGCTTTACACGAGCTCCAGCAGTTTGCACCTTCTTTACACTATTATACAGCCCCTTGCTGTCCCTATTTTCGGCAAAGTCGACTCCGGCCCCTCCCTACCACCCAGAGGTGCCCCTGTAGGAGCCGCGGAATCGGGGAGCACCTTTTGGAGCTCCCCCGGATTGCGGCCTGCGGGCGCCCTCAGGACCGGGACCTCAATTTTCCCCAGACCGCAAGGATCGTTGCAGTGGCGCTGTGGATCCCCCCTTTTCTTACCCATCGGTGTCGGAGCAACGGCTACGCGTCCCGCAAGGAGGCTACAGGAGGCCGGCAGCTGAGCTCTGTTCCTGGCCAGCCGGAACCGTCAGGGGTGAGACGGAGAGGAGCGGCACCCGGCGGTCACGTGCGTCTGGAGACCTGATCCGGGATCGGAGCTGGTGCCTGCACTCGGCGCTCTGTGACTCGCCGCTGGTGGTCCTGTGGGGACGGGAACAGGGGAGACCTCAGAGCTGCGCTCTCGAACTGGGAGGCAGCGCATCACCCTCACTCCCCCCACGAATATCATCTGACAGGATTAAACTGCTGGCCCACATTATTCCACACAATATGGACTCCTCTATACTGTGAACACACATAATAATTATAGCTAGCTCCTTGGTCCTCAAGGCAAACAGGGCTGCATTGCCCCAGCCACCCGGAGGATTGAGCTGCAAAACCTCGTCCCCAGTACCCCACACCGACCAGCGGCCATTTTACCTCCACTGCTGCAGTCTATTATCAGAGGGCCTGAGACGGAGGGGGACGGGAGCTGCACTGTCACTGCTGCGGACCATCATCGGTGCGGTGAGGAACTCTCCCTTCCTGATTCCCTGATTCTTGGTGACCAGAGCGCATTCTCCTGCTGCCCGCGGACCCGCGGGGCCATTGGTTTCCTAACTATATGTCTGCCTGCCTAATGTAACCCTGTGGCCATGTGGGGGCTCTTGCACGGCGACGACCCATAAGCTGCATGCTGCTGAGGATGTGTGAAGGTGTAATTCCACATTGCTCTACTTGAAGACCGACCTCATGGTGAAAGGGACTAAGAAAAATAAGGCCAAGACCAAGCCGGAAGCGACCCCATCCCCTGCGACCCGACATTCGTCGGACCTACGTCAGTTCTTATCTACTCCAACCTCAATTCCCACTATTTCCTCAACTGTCCCGACCTCCCCGAATCTACACAGTCCGGCGGACGATATGGCATCACCCGGGCCTCCACAGGCCCCATCTCTGTCTGCGGAGATAAGCGAGATATTATCTCATGTGAGATCGCTCCCCACGAAGCAAGACTTCTCAGCCTTGGAGACTCGCTTACTTTCCACCATCACTCAAGAAGTGACAGCGCTCCGACAAGATATGTCCCAAATTGCGACTCGTGTTGATGTCTTGGAACGCCATGAATCGTCTACCTTGGATTCTCTGACTAAATTTCGGGAGGTGCTATCTCATCAAAGGGACGATATCTCTTTTCTAAAATCACGCATGGAAGATATGGATAATCGCGGCCGGCGGAATAATATCAGAGTCCGGGGCTTATCTGAGAGTGTCCAACAGGCTGATCTGACAACCGCATTATCTACGATATTTGGAGAACTCATCGACCTGGATCCGAATAAGGACATTACATTTGACAGAGCTCACCGAGCCCTTCGTCCTCGTGGCTTACCCTCCGATAGACCACGGGACGTGATATGCAGGCTCCATTATTATGCCCAGAAGGAGGAAATAATGAGATCGGCCCGTCAGCTGGACAGCATTGACTTTCAGGGAGACAAGATCCAGATATTTCCTGACCTTGCCTGGTCGACCTTACAACAACGTCGAGCCCTAAAGCCTCTAACAGACGCTCTAAGGAAACTCGAGCTGAAATATAGATGGGGCTTCCCTTTCTCCCTCCAGGTCTCTCATGGTGGCAAAGTCGCGAGTCTCTCTAGACCCTCGGATTCACAGGCCTTCTTCTCGATATTAGGAATTCCTCCGGTACCGTTACCGGATTGGGATGCTTTTCACCACCTACCGGAACTGCCTGTTGTGCTCCCTCCAGACGACGCGTGGCAACAGGTTCGCTCCCCACGGAGGCGGGGAGCTAGTCCTGGGCCACGTTCATCAGAGCCCCCCTGAATGGGAAGACTTGTTCTGAATGGTCGTAAACTTACTTGCTACCCACTGAGTTTTTGTTGTTGGTTTCTTTTTTCCCCTAAATAATGTCATGTGCTGCTCACACGTGAGATCGGTTCAGGTAATGTAGTAATTTTGTAATAGTATGCAGTTGCCATGGTTTCAAAGATAAGCGATGTGGTTTGTCAACATATTATTCCGGTTCATTTTTATACCGTATTCTTTATTTTGTTGACGATACTCACATACACAACTAACCAACTTTCATGAAACCTGGTCTGATAGTCTAAGGTTTATTCGTATACTTTTACATAAGCTTTTATATATTTTTTTTAATCTTTTTTATTACTTATGCTTTTGTGCACTCCTCAGTGGTATCACACATTTGTTTAGATCCTATCTTGTGGATGGTCGCTGTCCTGGGGCCCCCGTAAGACCCCCACTATGCTGCATCCCCTGTCTCTTTGGACTGGGAGCCGGCAGGATTCCGCTCCTGTCCTTTTTGCAGCGGTTCTTCTCGTAGTATTACTGTCTCTGTTTATTGCCGAAGTGTATTACGGCGTGGATTCCCACGCTGCATCTTTTTTCTCTTCTTTTCTTTTCTTTCCCTTTTCTCCTATCTTCTTCTCTTGCTGCTCTTCCTTTCCCTCCCCCAATGTCTGCCATAGGGAAGACTTTTATGAAGCAATTGGATCCGCCGGATAATGGGGGTGAACGAGCTACATGTCACTACCCTTAACGTCAAAGGGTTGAATGTTCCTGAGAAAAGGTCTAAACTTCTTAAATGGCTTAGAGACGAGAAAGCTGACGTTGCTTTCATTCAGGAAACACATTTCAAGATGGGACACGTGCCGTCCCTAAAATGTCACTACTACCCTCATGTTTTCCTGTCTAATAACTCTACTGGTAAAACATTGGGCGTAGCTATATTATTGGCTCGCCACCTGCCTGTTCTTAATGTGGCCTCCCATAGAATAGCTGAGGGTAGGGGGTTGTTGGTGAAATGCGACATACATGGTCAACGTTTCTCTTTCCTGAACATATACGCCCCTAACGCTAAACAACCTTCCTTCATATCCTCGGTACTAGATACCGTTGAACCTCTCCTGGAGGGGGTGGTGGTGATGGGAGGTGATCTAAATTGGACCCTAGACCCCCACCAAGACAACTCTAAAAAGAACTCTTGCAGGCCGGAGAGGGAGCATAGGGGAATGAGACGTACCCTGCTTGACCACCAGCTGATTGACACATGGAGACTGACACATCCCACTGAGTTAGATTACTCCTTTTTCTCGCACCCACATCAGACATACTCCAGAATCGATTACTTGTTTCTGAGCCATCGGCACCTACACCTTCTTTCTGACGCCTCTATAGGACAGATAGTGTGGTCAGATCATGCTCCAGTTAATCTCACATTACGCCTACCTCCCAGTACACACCGCCAATGGTCCTGGCGCTTTAACGACACTTTTCTGCAGGACGCAGATTGTAGGTCCCGAATCGAGAACGCCTTAGATTCTTATATTTGTACCAATGACCTAGATGACATTTCTAAAGTCTCAGTCTGGGAAGCTCATAAATGTGTCATTAGGGGGGTTTGTGTTCAGATAGGATCCTTCCGCAAAAAGCAGAGGGAGAAACTTCGGGGTGATTTATTGTCTAAAATACAATCTCTCGAGCTCCTACACAAAAAATCCCAAACCCCACTACATTATGCTGATCTTGAAGCTGCTAGGGCAGATCTGAATAAGTTACTCTCTGATGGAATCAAGTTTTCTTATCGGAAGTGCCGTAGCAGATACTACCAATGGGGCAATAAACCTGGGAAATTATTAGCCAAAGCACTTAGAGAGCAACGTGCTCTTACCTTTATTCACACGATTAAAAATAGCCATGGCCAATCCCAACACCAGACACCCCACATTGCTAAGGCCTTTAGGGCATATTATTCCACCCTGTACAACCTCTCCGGCTTGACCGGAAGAATTGATAAGTTGTCCCATCAAACTGCTATAGCTGATTACTTACGGGCCTTAGACTTCCCAACACTAACCACAACGGAAGCAGAAGGTCTGGACGCCCCGTTCTCTACTGAGGAGGTTCAGAAAGTAATTGAATCCTCCCCCAACGGCAAGAGCCCTGGTCCCGATGGATACACCACTGCTTATTACAAAGCTTTTAAAGAGAAATTAGTCCCTATACTCACGAGAGCCTTTAATACCATATCAGATCAATCGCCTTTTTCCCCACAATCTCTTGAAGCCCATATCGCAGTTCTACCCAAAGAGGGTAAAGACCCCAGTCTTTGCTCCAGTTACAGGCCAATCTCACTGTTAAATATAGATATAAAACTTTTTGCTAAATTGATTGCAAATCGCCTTAAACTATTATTACCTGGTCTGATACATGGTGATCAAGCGGGATTTGTTTTAGGCCGCGAAGCTAGGGATAACACCTCTAAAGTGCTCAACATGATTCATTATGCCGGCCAGCTTTCATCCCCTTCTATCATACTGTCGACCGATGCCGAAAAAGCATTTGACAGAGTGGACTGGGACTTTCTGGCCGGTATACTGAAGCATATGGGACTCGGTAACGCCTGTCTTCATAGAATTTTATCTCTTTATACCTCTCCGTCCGCCAAAATTAGGATTAACGGCTCCCTTTCTGATTCTTTTCCAATCTCCAATGGCACGCGACAGGGCTGTCCACTATCCCCATTGCTCTTTGTCCTTTGCATGGAAACCTTAGCTCGAAGCATTAGGGCGAACCTGAGTATTGCGGGTCTGTTGGTAAGGGGGACAGAATACAAATTGGCATTGTATGCCGACGACCTACTTGCTATAATCACAAAGCCGGTCACTTCTTTGCCAAACTTGATGGTAGAATTTGATAAGTTTGGAGCCCTCTCCAATTTCAAAATAAATTATTCTAAATCTATTGCCATGAATTTAACTACTTCTCCTGATATAGTAGAGGGCTTGAAACACGCCTTCCCTTTTACCTGGCATGACCACAAATTAAAATACCTGGGGGTGTTACTGACCAACGATCTAACCAAATTATTTTCCCTGAATTTTGTTCCCCTTTTGGCCAAGCTTCGCCTAGACTTCCAGAAATGGAAGAAATTAAGACTGTCTTGGTTCGGCAGAATTAACATTGTCAAAATGAATACCCTCCCTAGGATACTATTCTTTCTCCAGACACTTCCGATACACATTCCCCGGCTTTGGCTCCGAGACGTCCAGAATCTTATCCGTGCGTTCGTTTGGGGCTGTAAGACACCCAGGTTTAAACACGACATTTTATTTAGGAGAAAACACCACGGGGGGCAACAACTCCCGCATATTCCTAACTACTATCACGCAGTACATCTGAATAGGATTCTGGAATGGACACGTGCTAAAGACCGCAAACAGTGGGTCCTGCTAGAGTAGGGCTGTTTCCCACATTATATTGAAATTGTACCTTGGCTCCCTACCCTTCCAAAGGTTTCACACCCCACGGTCTCACCCACGCTCAAATTATGGGCCACGCTGAGATCCCAGAGCCACATATCCTCCAAATGGTCCCCACTAACCTCCCTTCTCTATAACCCTGAGTTTACTCCGGGTCTTCATGGGACAGCTTTCACTCCATGGGCAGAAGCCGGGATTTTTAGAGTTGGTCAGCTGGTGAGCTCGGGTAGGGTGCGCTCCTTTTCAGATGTTCAATCCTCCTGGAACCTACACAGCGCTGAGTTCTGGAGGTTCCTACAGGTTCATCATTTCATATCATCCTCTAAGAACCTCTCGGATATAACCAGGGACCTCACTGCGTTTGAAAGCCTATGCACCTCTCCCGGCTCTCCCACACATACAATTTCACAAATATATGTGCTTATCATGGAAAACTTTTTCCCACAACCCCCTACCTTTATGGCTTCCTGGGAAAAGGAACTATCAGGGCTACCTTCGCAGATTAATTGGGAGTCCGTATTTAAGAACGCCCAGGCGAGTTCTCTATGCTTATCGACACTTGAGACCCTCTATAAACTTATATATAGGTGGTATAGGACTCCTCGTGTTCTTAATAAAATGTTTCCCTCTCTTTCGAACCTGTGTTGGAGATGCAAAAATGCCCCAGGGAGCTTCATACATATTTGGTGGGAATGCCCTCTTATAACCCCATTTTGGGCAGAGGTATTTAAATGCACCGAACAAATAGTGGGAGATAAGATCCCGAAAGACCCAGGTTTTTGGCTCCTCAACCACACCCCCACGGGAACACATTCCTACAAATGTTCACTGTTGAGACACCTTAGCAACGCAGCAAAAGCGGTTATTCCACTCCTTTGGAGATCCACCTCACCACCCTCGATTAAATTATGGATTTCAAAGGTCGATTACTTTTTGGACATGGAAGACCTTGTCTCCTTCTCATCTGGGAAAACCGTTAACTTTATAGCCACTTGGTTTCCCTGGTACGACTTTAAAGACACACCTCTGTATCGGTCCCACATGACGACATAACCCCCCTCTTATTCATATCCATATTTCGGTTATGATGTCTCTTTAATATGGCTTAAACCCTTAAGTGGTAGAGATCCCTTCCCCTCCGTCCCCCAAACTACCTGTCCCTACTGCGCAGACTTTCACACCTGTCTTAATTTTCCCTCTCCTTTTTCCTTTTCTTTTCTTTTTTTCTTCTCTTCTCTCTCTTTTTCCTCTTTCTCATTCTCCTATACTGTTTTGTTAAAATGTTCCCCATTTATAAGTTCTGAAGTTGTAAGCAAAGCAGACAAATTATTTTTCTACTCTGTGCGCTGTATGTGTATTGGACTGACATGTATGACAAGTGATGTTTTTGTCCCTTCTGCTTTCTTTCTGGAAAAGTATTGCTGCAATGTTTTGTATGCTGCTTTATTTAATAAAAAACAGTTTACACAAAAAAAAAATCTTCTAAAGAGGACAGGTGACCAATCAGCTCCTAGCTAACATTTTATAGAAGTACTAAATGATAGCTATTGTAGAACCTGAATGGTTGTTACGGGCAACTTCTCCACTTGTCCGCTTTGGAAGATTTGATACATCCTTCCCTAAAATGACAACTGTCTTACAGACTTCTGACTTCTAGATCTAAACTTGATGGACGTTTCTTTTCCTTACTACTGTGTAACTGCTATTGTATAAAATCCACCTAATAGCAAAAAAAAAAAAAAAAACTTAATGCAGTTTACAGTGTCTAATGTCCGTTGATCAGTTGTGGTCAACAGTATTTTCTGACGTAAGTAATAGGCACGATGCTGAGACTGCAGGCAGTAACACCGTAAATAACCCTGAGGTACTACTAGTTACAAAGGAATGCTATTGCCACCTCAGGAGGCTGTGAGCAAAAATCCGCTAGTTGTGAATTACAGCACAGGCAACTGGCTTACTCCAGCCATTCCATCAAGGGGCACTACATCCCATTGCTTCTAAGAATTACATCCTAAGTAGTGTTTTAAAGTGTGTTGACTAAGGCCAGAACACTTACTGTCAACAGTCTTAAAAATTGATATAACCCACATTTGGGTCAGTCCACATCAAGTCGCCCAGAAAAAAAATAAAAAATAATATATATATTAATATATATATATATATATATATATCAGATTTTAAGATTTTTGTTGTTGTTGAGGGTATGTCCAAACAACTATTTATGCCATATAGCTCGACTGTCTGACAATGTGTTTATTAAATATTGATTTTTCAATTTATTAAATTATATACTAATCGCGGCTTCTTTATCAAGTTTATTTGAAGTATCACAGCTGTTTATTAAGGAATCACCGTGAAATTTGGACACCTAAAAGTAACCCTGCCTCCCAAATCCAAACCAAATTACATTATCTGCTTAACGTTTCGCATTACGGTAAAAGCGCACGGTTTTCTAAAAGACTACAAAACGCTGGGTTCAAATCAAAATTAGATATCCCAATTTTTATATGCGCTTAACAAAGGTATACAATACTACCACACACAAATAATCAGCATAGTACTGTATCGTAGTGGAAAAAAACAAAAAATTAAGTTGATGTTCAATTACTGTTGTACCGCATACATAATTAACACAAGAAATCATGAAATTTAAAAATAGAATTTTAATTACCTACCGGTAAATCCTTTTCTCGTAGTCCGTAGGGGATACTTGGAATCCATTTAGTACCATGGGGTATAGATGGGTCCACTAGGACCCATGGGCACTTTAAGAAATTGATAGTGTGCGCTGGCTCCTCCCTCTATGCCCCCCATACCAGACTCAGTCTAGGAAACTGTGCACGAGGAGACGGACATAATTTGAGAAAAGGATAAATAAGGAAAGTGGTGAGATTACGAACCAGCACACACAGAACAAGAGGAAAGCCATGCTAACCCAACTTCAAACAGGTACAGCAACAGCTGAGCAAACCAGAATACTTAACCAAGTACCAGTGCAGGAAGAACGAAGCACCGGGCGGGTGCCCAGTATCCCCTACGGACTACGAGAAAAGGTTTTACCGGTAGGTAATTAAAATCCTATTTTCTCTTACGTCCTAGGGGATACTGGGAATCCATTTAGTACCATGGGGAAGTATCAAAGGTCCCAAACCGGATGGGAGAGTGCTGAGGTACCTGCAGAACTGATTGGCCTCTGAGGACCTTCAGTTTGGTCAAAGTATCGAACTTGTAAAACTTTGCAAACGTGTTCAAACCTGACCATGCAGCTGCTCGGCAGAGCTGTAAAGCCGAGACAACCCGGGCAGCCGCCCCAGAAGAACCCACCGACCTAGTAGACTGGGCCTGTACAGATTTTGTAACTGGCAAGCCTGCCGTGGAATAAGCATGCTGGATAGTGAGCCTTATCCAGCATGCAATTGACTGCTTTGAAGGAGGACACCCAATTTTATTGGGATCATAGAGAACGAACAGCGAGTCCAATTTCCTGTGACGAGCTGTTCTCTTTACATACACCTTCAAAGCCCTCACAACAGCCAAAGACTTTAAAGTTGCAGAGGTGTCCGTAACAACCGGAACCACAATGTGTTGGTTGATGTGAAACGCAAACGCCACCTTAGGAAGAAATTGCTGAGGAGTCCTGAGTTCAGCTCTGTCCTCATGGAAAAATTAGGTAGGGGCTCTTGTAAGACAACGCCCCCAACTTCAACACACGTCTTGCTGAAGCCAAGGCCAACAGTGTGACAGTTTTCCACGTAAGGTACTTTACGTCTACCTCCTGTAACGGTTAAAACCAGTCCGATTGGAGGAACTGCAGCACCAAACTGAGATCCCAAGGTGCCGTGGATGGCACAAAGGGAGGTTGGATGTGCAGAACACATTTCAAGAACGTCTGGACCTCAGGGAGAGAAGCCAATTGTTTCTGAAAGTAAATAGACAAGGCCGAAATCTGGACTTTAATGGAGCCTAGACATAGGCCCACATCCACTCCCGACTGCAGAAAAAGCAGGAAACGTCTTAGATTAAATTTCACCGTAGAATATTGTCTGCTCTCACACCAAGAGACATATTTCTTCCATGTACAGTGGTAATGTTTAAACGTTACCCCCTTCCTGGCTTGGATCACAGTCGGGATAACCTTGTCAGGAATCCCTCTCCTGGCTAGAATCAGCCGTTCAACTTCCATGCCGTTAAACGTAGCTGTGGTAAGTCTTGATAGACGAACGGGCCCTGTTACAGAAGAACCTCGCGGAGAGGTGGAGGCCACGGATCTTCGATCAGCATCTCGAGAAGATCCGCGTACCAGGCCCTTCAAGGCCAGTCTGGAGCAATTTGTATTGCTTGAACCTTTTTCCTTTTTATTCCTTTTAGAATTCTTGGGATCAGAGGAAGTGGAGGAAACACGTACACCAGCTGGTAGAGCCTCGGAGTTGTCAGAGCATCTACCGCTGCTTCTTGTGGGTCTCTCGACCTTGAACAATACCGCTTGAGCTTCTTGTTGAGTCAAGAGGCCTTCATGTCGATCTGTGGATATCCCCACCAATGTGTCAACCTCTGGAACACCTCCGGGTGAAGGCCACACTCCCGCAGCTGTAGGTCGTGTCTGCTGAGGAAGTCTGCTTCCCAGTTGTCTACTCCTGGAATGAAGACCGCCGACAACGCCACGGAATGTTTTTCTGCCCAGAGGAGAATTCTTGACACCTCTGACATTGCTACTCTGCTTTTTGTTCCGCCCTGTTTATGTACGTTACCGTTGTCATTGTCCGACTGGACTTGAATGGCCTGATTAGAGTAGAGATGAGGCCTGCAGAAGGGCGTTGTAGATAGCCCTGAGTTCCAGGATGTTTCTTGGAAGGACGACTTCCTGACTTGACCATCTTCCCTGAAACTTCACCCCTTGGGTGACTGCTCCCCAACCTCTGAGGCTTGCGTCTGTGGTTAGCAGAATCCAATTCTGAATCCCGAACCTCCAACCCCCGACTAGGTGAGAATTCTGTAGCCATCACAGAAGAGAGATCCTGGCCTTTGGCGACAGACGGATCCTCTGGTGCATGTGAAGATGCGATCTGGGCCATTTGTCCAATAGATCTAGCTGGAAGGGCCTCGCATGAAACCTTCCGTACTGAAGCGCCTCGTAAGAAGCCACCATTTTTCCCAGAAGGCGAATGCACAGATGCACCGAGATCGGGGTTGGCTTCAGGACAGCCTAAACTATCGACTGGATCACCATAGCCTTTTCCAAGGGAAGGAACACTCTCTGAGACTCTGTGTCCAGTATTATTCCCAGGAAAGGAAGCCTCTGTGTCGGTTCTAGCTGAAGTTTTGGTAGGTTCAGAATCCACCCGTGATCCAGGAGCAGTCTGGTTGGAAGGCCAACTGCTCCCTGGACGGTGCCTTTATCAGAAGATCGTCCAGGTACGGAATTATGTTCACTCCCTGTTTGCGGAGTAGAAACATCTCTGCCATTACTTTGGTGAATAACCTTGGTGCCGTGGAGAGACCAAATAGCAGGGCCTGGAACTGGTTGTGACAGTCCTGCGATGCAAACCGTAGATAAGCCTGATGAGGCGGCCAGATCGGAATGTGAAGGTATGCATCCTTGATATCCAGAAACACTAGGAATTTCCTCTCCTCCAGACCCGAGATCACCGCTCTCAGAGACTCCATCTTGAATTTGAACACTCTTAAGTACGGGTTCAACGACTTGAGGTTCAGAATCTGACTCACCGAACCGTACCCCTTGTTTTGCAGATGAGGTGGAACTGGAACAATGACCTGAGTCTGCACCAGTTTTTGAATGGCGTCCTGTAAAGTTATACTTGCCTCTTGTGAAACTGGTAAACCGGATTTGAAGAATCTGTGAGGTGGGAGCTCCTGGAACTCCAGTCTGCAGCCCTGGGAAATAAGATCTATGACCCAGGGATCCTAGCACGAACTTGTCCAGATGTTACTGAAGAACTTTAGCCGGGCTCCTACCTACCAGTCTTCCAGGAATCACGGTCCACCGTCATGCTGAAGGTTTTGAGGAAGCAGAGCTTGAGCCCTGTTCCTGTGAACCGGCAGCTGATGGTTTGCGTGGTTTACCTCTAGCGCCTGTGGTGGCGGTAGAACAACATCTGGGTTTGCCTCTAAACTTGGCAGTCCGAAAGGACTGTAAATTGGGACCTGAGTAGGCCTTCCTATCTGGGGGAGCTGCAGAAGGAAGGTATGTGGACTTACCCACAGTAGCTTTAGAGATCCATTTGTCTAGTTCATGTCCAAATAAGGCCTCACCTGAAAAAGGGAAGCCTTCCACGCCTTTCCTGGAGTCCGCATCTGCAGTCCACTGGTGTAGCCATAGACCCCTGCGTGCAGACACTGCCATAGTTGTAGTGCGTGCATTAAGCAAGCCTAGTCCTGTATATGCTGCAGGAATAACATAACCTCCTCCTGAGGCAAGGTGTCTAACCCTTCAATCAGGTTACCTGACCATTTAGCAATGGCTCTTGTAATCCACCCACATGCTATAGTGGGTCTCTGGGCCACCCCAGAAGCTGTATACAAGGATTTGAGTGTAGTCTCAATTTTACGATCAGCTGCGTCTTTTAGGGAGGCTGCACCCGGGACAGACAATACAATTTTTTCGTGAAAGCCTGGATACTGATGCATACACTATTAGTGGAATTTCCCATTTTTTCCTATCCTCGGGAGGAAAAGGAAAGGCTAATAATAACCGTTTAGAGATTTGAAAATTCCTATCGGGATTAACCCACGGTTCTTCAAACAGGGTATTTAGTTCCTTTGACACAGGAAAAGTGGCTGAGGATTTCTTCTTTATATTAAAATAATCTCCTCTGTCACCTTATCAGGGATATTTAGAACTTCTCTAATACCTCCTATGAGAGCCTCTATACCCTTCCCCCACCTCTGAGTCCATCTCCCCCTCCTCCATGTCTGACCTCTCATCATCCGAGTCAGACTGCAGGATATGGGCCAAAGTGCGTTTCTGCGGACAAATGGCAGGGGACTGAGACGCTGGTTTAGGTTCTGAGTCTCTTTTCATAAACTCAGTCATAGACTGTCTTAAGTATTGCGTCTTTCTCATTCCAAGAGTAGAGATTGTGGAAATCATTTCCCTAATGGAGTCCAGCCCTGCTGGCTCTGCCCCACTAGCCAGGGAAGGGATACTACATTGAGTACACACTAGTGAACCCCATGCGGAAGAGGAACACTGTGCCTTACATGAAACACTCTCTGCCTGACATACTGTAACAGTGACAGTACACACACAGGAAAGGGTTGAATGCAGAATTAACCCACAAAGAGCCCTTCCAGGGAGAGACATAGTAACATAGTATCTGAGGTTGAAAAAAAGACAATTGTCCATCGAGTTCAACCTATTTGTGGTCTCCTATGCATGATGATTTGACTAAAATTTCTGACTGATGCTGCTGTCAGCCGTTGCATTTTATCCCTATTTATAGTAACTATAATGCATGACTATGCACCATACCCCTGGATATCCTTATCCATTAGGAATTTACCTAACCCATTCTTAAAGGTGTTGACAGATTCCGCCATTAGACAGTTGAAGTATGAAACCAGCACACAGCGCCCTTAATGATAATGCCAAACTTAGCCGGGTGGCAAAATAATTACCTAGATTAGGGACTTAGTACACTAATAATTTGCATAAAATGGAGACAGACTCCTTTTATGGCTATGTTGCCAGTCTGGGTACAGTGGGGGGGGTCAATTCAGACCTGTTCGCTTGGCTGCGATAAAAAGCAGCGAGCGAACAGGTACCCACTGCGCATGCGCCGGAGACGTAGTATACCGGCGAATGCCAGGCGGCCGAAGGTCGTAGCTGGGCTGCTAACGCCTCTGCCTGATTGACAGGCAGAGGCGGTCGCTGGGTGGGAGGGTGCGGAACGGCAATGTTTGGCAGCCGATTGGTGGGCGCGGTCCAACCGGCGCAGGCACGGCCGGACCGTGCGGGTTGCGGACTGCAGCGGCTGCGTGACTTCATACGCAGCCGCTGCTGGCCGGGGAGCGACGAGTAGCTGCCGGCCAGCACGCTAAAGCTGTGCTGGTCGGGAGCTACTCTTGAAGTGCAAAGGTATCGCCACTGTGCGATATCCTTGCACTTCTGCGGGGGGAGGCACTGACACGCGGGGCAGACAAGCCCTGTGCTGGGCGTCCCCCCGCATGTCAGTGTGAATGATCGTAGCTGTGCTAAATTAAGAACAGCTACGATCATCTCGGAATGAGGGCCTGTGTCCGCTGTTCAACGTTTGTGTCCATACACAGCAGGAGACGCAGTCCGCCAAGCCGTGCGTCTCCGTACCCTCATGCCGCCATAATGGCCGGCGACCCGCTTACCGGGACACCGGCTTAGTACTCACCACTCTTCTTTCTTCTGGCTCTGTTCGGGGTGGCGGCGTGCCCGTGCCCCTGCCCCCCCCCCCCCCCCCCCTGTAAGACCCACGAAGCAGGCAGGCTAGTGCCATCCAGTCCTGCCTGAAAATGACAAACTCAGAAAATAAATGCAGAAAACTCTTCATGAGCTTCCAGAAACATGACCGGCTTCTCCGGGAACATTTTCTAAACTGAGTCTGGTAGGGGGGGCATAGAGAGAGGGGCCAGCCCACACTATCAATTTCTTAGAGTGCCCATGGCTCCTAGTGGACCAGTCTATACCCCATGGTACTAAATGGATTCCCAGTATCCCCTAGGACGTAAGAGAAAACTTTAACATAACTTGAGTCCCTAACTTATTTAATGTCACAGAATACATGGTAAAACATCTGGTACAGCAGTTTTATGAAGATGATGAACAGTCTCAGATGTGCCCTGAAAAGAAAGTTCCAGGAGGAAAAAGAATTCACAAACAGAAAAGGCTACTCCTAGTAAACTTAAAAAGATCTTTATCTTGCTTTCAAATACGGTTTTCCGGACATTCAAGTTGGATTGTCTAAGGTTTGTTACTTACGACCTACTTATACCCCTTTCACACCGCAAACCCGGGTCCGACCCAGTATTTTGAACCCGGGTCTGACATGGGTTGGACACTTGTCGGACCCTTTCACACTCCACTTTATTACAGTGTTGGCTCCTTTTAACTCAACCCCAGCCAGCAATTAAAACACCATGGATGTCATTTTAAATGGACTTTTTTTGGCTCAGAAACATGAGGTGTCAGAAGGGGACAAAAGGAGAGGGAAGTGACAGCTCACAGTATTGCAGTTATCATGGCTGACAGAACAATGTTTTTATATACAATTTAATCTTTAACTGTTCCAGTAACATACCTCCCAACTGTCCCAATTTTCGCGGGATAGTCACCTTTTTTTGGGACTGTCCCGCTATCCCACCCCCGAGCTGCAGTGTCCCGCGGTGGGCCTGGGGGGTAGTTGGGAGGCTCCTGTCACTGCTGCTCTGCTTAGCAAAGCAGCGGTGAATAGACGCTGTGCACAGAGGGAGAGGGGGCATGTCAGCAGCTCAGAGTGCTGGGCATGCCCCCTCAGTGACGGTACAAGGGGGCGTGAATCGCGAATGAGGCTCTGCCACGAGTCCACGCCCCTTTCATATAAGTCACACACCCTTTTTGGGCGCACTTAGCCGTGCGCCAAGGTCCCTTATTGTACTTTTAATAAGTTGGGAGGTAAACAGTAAGTTGCCTAGCAATCTATGTCTCGCCCCTAATTCTTAATAGCTCTAATGCTCTCTGTTCTCTCCAGCACGTTTACATGAATGCAGGGTTGAAAAACCCGGATTGGACACGTTAGTGTGCACATTGACCTGGGTCCAAACCGGGTTTAACACTGCTTTTATACCGGGTTGAAATGCAGGGTTACTCAACCTGGGATATTCAGAAGTGGTGCTTTTAGACTGCACCTCGACCCAGGTGAGAATGTGCTGTGCTACCACTGACCACAGGCGGCATTCGCTCCATAGGTGTGCATACGTGTGCATTTGCGGGCACATTTGCCGCGAGGCAACGATTAGCATGGCTACATCTGTTTTTGTAGGCAAGATGATTGTGTGACACTAAACTGTGTGAGTCTGTGTGTTATTAGCGATACTTGTGTCCATGTAGCCATAACATGCATGCCTTCATTACGGTAGTTATGAAGTACTTAGCTGAACTATTACTAAAATTGGAGTATGTTCACTACTTTAATAATGGTGCTAGTAAACTTCTAGCCACCCGCACCAGTCGGCAAGCAGTGAAAACTCATCACATCTTGACACCTTTGGACCTGCAAACAGTACCTGGGCTGAAAAAATAAGATTTTAAACCTACCGGTAAATCTTTTTCTCGTAGTCCGTAGACGATGCTGGGGACTCCGTAAGGACCATGGGGATAGACTGGCTCCGCAGGAGACATAGGCACTTTAAGAAAGACTTTAGATCTGGTGTGCACTGGCTCCTCAATCTATGCCCGCCTCCAGATCTCAGTTAGAGAAACTGTGCCCAGAGGAGACGGACAGTACGAGGAAAGGATTTTTGTTAATCCAAGGGCAAGATTCATACCAGCCACACCATATAACTTGTGATATACTAACAGTATGAAAACGACATAGCATCAGTCCAAGACCGATAAGACTATAACATAACCCTTATTTAAGCAATAACTATATACAAGTCTTGCAGAAGTAGTCCGCACTTGGGACGGGCGCCCAGCATCCTCTACGGACTACGAGAAAAAAATTTACCGGTAGGTTTAAAATCTTATTTTCTCTTACGTCCTAGAGGATGCTGGGGACTCCGTAAGGACCATGGGGATTATACCAAAGCTCCCAAACGGGCGGGAGAGTGCAGATGACTCTGCAGCACCGATTGAGCAAACAGGAGGTCCTCCTCAGCCAGGGTATCAAACTTATAGAACTTTGCAAAGGAGTTTGTACCCGACCAAGTAGTAGCTCGGCACAGCTGTAGCGCCGAGACCCTTCTGGCAGCCGCCCAAGAAGAGCCCACCTTCCTAGTGGAATGGGCCTTGACAGATTTAGGTAACGCAATCCCGCCGTAGAATGCGCCTGCTGAATCGTGTTACAGATCCAGCGAGCAATAGTCTACTTTGAAGCAGGGGCACCAATCTTGTTGGTTGCATACATGACAAACAGTGCTTCTGTTTTTCTGACTGTAGCCGATCTGGCCACGTACATTTTCAAAGCCCTGACCACATCAAGGGACTCGGGATCCTCCAAGTCACGCGTAGCCACAGGCACCACAATAGTTCATATGGAAGGATGAAACCACTTTTGGCAGGAATGGAGGACGGGTCCGCAATTCCGCTCTATCCATATGGAAAACCAGATAGGGGCTTTTATGTGATAAAGCCGCTAATTCCGACACTCGCCTAGCCGAAGCCAAGGTTAATAACATGACCACCTTCCAAGTGAGATTTTTCAACTCCACCGTTTTAAGTGGTTCAAACCAGTTTTACTTAATGAAACTTAACACCACGTTAAGGTCACAAGGCGTCACCGGAGGTACAAAAGGATGCTGAATATGCAGTACTCCCTTCACAAAAGTTTGTACTTCAGGGAGAGAGGCCAATTCCTTTTGAAAGAAAATGGATAAGGCCGAAATCTGAACCTTAATGGATTCTAATTTTAGGCCGAAATTCACTCCAGTTTGCAGGAAGTGAAGGAAACGGCCCAGATGGTATTCTACCGTAGGAGCATTCCTGGCCACACACCAAGAAACATATTTTCGCCATATACGGTGATAATGTTTAGATGTCATGTCCTTCCTAGCCTTTATTAGCGTAGGAATGACCTCATCCGGAATACCCTTATCCGCTAGGATCCGGCGTTCAACCGCCATGCCGTCCAACGCAGCCGCGGTAAGTCTTGGAATAGACATGGCCCCTGTTGCAACCGGTCCTGTCTTAGAGGAAGAAGCCACTGATCTTCTGTGAGCATTTCCTGAAGATCCATATACCAGGTCCTTCGTGGCCAATCTGGAACAATGAGGATTGTTCTCATTCCTCTCCCTCCTACCATTCTCAACACCTTGGGTATGAGAGGAAGAGGGGGAAATACATAGACCGACTGGAACACCCACTGTGTCACTAGGTCATCTACAGCTACTGCCTGAGGGTCTCTTGGCCTGGTGCAATACCTCTATAGCTTCTTGTTGAGGCGGGACGCAATCATGTCTATCTGTGGCAGTTCCCACTGACTTGCAATCTGTGCGAAGGCTTCCTAAAGAAGTCCTCTCTTGGATGCAGGTCGTGTTTGCTGAGGAAGTCTGCTTCTCAGTTGTCCACTCCCGGAATGAAATGCTGAAAATGCGCTTACATGATTTTCCGCCCAGCGGAGAATCCTGGTGGCTTTCTGCCATTTCCACTCTGCTCTTTGTGCCGCCTTGGCGGTTTACATGAGCCACTGCAGTGATGTTGTCTGACTGGATCAGAACCGGTAGGTCGCGAAGCAATGTTTCCGCTTGCCGAAGGGCGTTGTATATGGCCCTCAGCTCCAGGATGTTGATTTGGATACAAGTTTTTTGACTTGACCCTAAGACCTTTGAAGATTCTTCCCTGTGTGACTGCTCCACCTCGGAGGCTCGTGTCCGTGGCTACCAGAATCCAGTCCTGGATGGCGAACCTGCAACCCTGCAGAAGGTGAGCACTCTGCAGCCACCATAGGAGAGACACCCTGGCCCTAGGGAACAGGGTGATTAACTGATGCATCTGTAGATGTGATCCGGACCACTTGTTCCTTAGATCCCATTGGAAAGTCCTCGCATGGAACCTGCCGAAGGGAATGGCCCCGTAAGATGCCACCATCTTTCCCAGGACCCGAGTGCAGTGATGCACTGACACCTGTTTTGGCTTTAATAGGTTTTTTTTTTTTACCAGAGTCACTAGTTCCTGGGCCTTCTCTATCGGAAGATAAACCCATTTCTGGTTCGTATTCAGAATCATACCCAAGAAGGGCAGACGAGTCATAGGAACCAACTGTGACTTCGGGATATTGAGAATCCAGCCGAGTTGCTGTGACACCTTCAGCGAAAGTGACACGCTATTCAACAACTGCTCTTTTGATCTCGCCCTTATTAGGAGATCGTCCAAGTATGGGATAATTGTGCTTCCTTGCTTGCGTAGGAGCACCATCATTTCCGCCAATTACCCTGAAATTGGTAATTACAATACTGTACTGTAATTCTCAGGAACGCCTGATGGGGTGGATAAATGGGAACATGAAGGTATGCAGCCTTCATGTCTAGATACACCATAAAATCCCCCCCTTCCAGGCTGGCGATAATCGCTCTGAGCGATTCAACCTTGAATTTGAACCTTTTCAAGTATAGGTTCAGAGATTTTAATTTTAAAATAGGTCTGACCGAACCGTCCGGTTTCGGGACTACAGCTAAGGTTGAGTAATATCCCCTTCCTTGTTGAAGGAGGGGAACCTTGAGCACCACCTGTTGGAGATACAATGTGTGAATTGTATTTAATATCTCCCTTTCTGGGGGAAAAGCCGGTAGGGCCGATAAGGAAAACCGGCGAGGAGGCACCTCTTCGAATTCCAGCTTGTAACCCTGAGAAACAATTTCTATTGCCCAGGGATCCGCCTGTGAGTGAACTCAGATGTGGATGAAAAGTCGAAGACGTGCTCCAACTGGGGCGGACTCCCTTAGCGGAGCCCCAGCGTCATGCGGTGGATGTAATAGAGGCCGGGGAAGACTTCTGTTCCTGGGAACTAGCTGTGCCCTGCGCCCTTACCTCTGGTAAGAAAGGACGATCCTCGTACTTTCTTGTTTTTCTGCGACCGAAAGGACTGCATTTGATAATGTCGTGTTTTGTTAGGCTGTGAGGGAATATAAGGCAAAAGATCAGATTTACCAGCTATAGCTGTGGAGACCAGGTCCGAGAGCCCTTCTCCACACAGTTCCTCACCCTTGTAAGGTAAAACCTCCATATGCCTCTTTTAGTCGGCATCACCTGTACATTGCATGTTACACAGGACACGTCTAGCAGAAATCGACATAGCGTTGACTCTAGAACCCAGTAGACCAATGTCTCTTTGAGCATGTCTTATATATAAGACAGCATCTTTTATATATCCTAGGGTCAATAACATGGTATCCTTATCTAGGGTTTCAATCTCCGCTGATAAGGTATCTGTCCACGCTGCTACAGCGCTATAAACAATCGCCGGTCTGAGTAGTGTACCAGAATGTGTGTAAATGGACTTCAAAGTACTTTTCTTTATGCTATCTGCAGGATCCCTGAGGGTAGCTGTATCTTGGTATGTCAGCGCTACCTTTTGGGTAAACGTGTCAACGCCTTGTCCACCCTAGGGGAGGATTCCCATCGTATCCTAGCCCTAGCAGGGAAAGGATACGCCATGAGAATTCTTTTGGGAAACTGCAGTTTCTTGTCTGGAGATTCACGCTCTTTTTCACACAATTCATTTGGTTCATGAGAGGGGGGAAATGTTATCTCGGCTTTCTTCCCCTTAAACATGTGTACCCTCGTGTCAGGGACAGATGGGTCATCAGTGATATGCAAAACATCTTTCATTACAATAATCATATACTGAATACTTTTCTGCCAGTTTTGGCTGTAACTTTGCATCATCGTAGTCAGACTCCGTGTCGGTATCAGTGTCTATTATTTTGGATAGTGGGCGTTTTGAGACTCTGAAGGTCCCTGCGACATGGGGACAGACATGGGTAGATTCCCTGTCTGTTCTCTAATCTTTTGTGCAATAAATTTACCTCAGCACTTAATTCCACATATCCAGTCAGGTGTCGGCGTTGTTGATGGAGACACCACACACACACACATTTGCTCCATCTCCTCCTTAGAAGAGCCTTTTACCTCAGACATGTCGACACACACGTACCGACACACCACACACTCCGGGAATCCTCTTATCTGAAGACAGTCCCCCCCCCACAAGGCCCTTTGGAGAGACAGAGAGAAAGAGTATGCCAGCACACACCCAGCGCTAATACCCCAGGAAAAACACACAATGTGTTTATCCAGTAGCGCTGTAAGAATTTACTCACCGGTAATTCTATTTCTCGTAGTCCGTAGTGGATGCTGGGAACTCCGAAAGGACCATGGGGAATAGCGGGCTCCGAAGGAGGCTGGGCACTCTAGAAAGATTTAGGACTACCTGGTGTGCACTGGCTCCTCCCACTATGACCCTCCTCCAAGCCTCAGTTAGGACACTGTGCCCGGACGAGCGTACACAATAAGGAAGGATTTTGAATCCCGGGTAAGACTCATACCAGCCACACCAATCACACCGTACAACTCGTGATATGAAACCCAGTTAACAGTATGAAACAACTGAGCCTCTCAACAGATGGCTCAACAATAACCCGATTTAGTTAACAATAACTATGTACAAGTATTGCAGATAAACCGCACTTGGGATGGGCGCCCAGCATCCACTACGGACTACGAGAAATAGAATTACCGGTGAGTAAATTCTTATTTTCTCTGACGTCCTAGTGGATGCTGGGAACTCCGAAAGGACCATGGGGATTATACCAAAGCTCCCAAACGGGCGGGAGAGTGCGGATGACTCTGCAGCACCGAATGAGAGAACTCCAGGTCCTCCTCAGCCAGGGTATCAAATTTGTAGAATTTTGCAAACGTGTTTGCCCCTGACCAAGTAGCTGCTCGGCAAAGTTGTAAAGCCGAGACCCCTCGGGCAGCCGCCCAAGATGAGTCCACCTTCCTTGTGGAATGGGCATTTACAGATTTTGGCTGTGGCAGGCCTGCCACAGAATGTGCAAGCTGAATTGTACTACAAATCCAGCGAGCAATAGTCTGCTTAGAAGCAGGAGCACCCAGCTTGTTGGGTGCATACAGTATAAACAGCGAGTCAGATTTTCTGACTCCAGCCGTCCTGGAAACATATATTTTCAGGGCCCTGACAACGTCTAGCAACTTGGAGTCCTCCAAGTCCCTAGTAGCCGCAGGCACCACAATAGGCTGGTTCAGGTGAAACGCTGACACCACCTTAGGGAGAAACTGGGGACGAGTCCTCAATTCTGCCCTATCCATATGGAAAATCAGATAAGGGCTTTTACAAGACAAAGCCGCCAATTCTGATACTCGCCTGGCAGAAGCCAAGGCCAATAACATTGACCACCTTCCACGTGAGATATTTCAGATCCACGGTTTTTAGTGGCTCAAACCAATGTGATTTTAAGAAACTCAACACCACGTTGAGATCCCAAGGTGCCACAGGGGGCACAAACGGGGGCTGAATATGCAGCACTCCTTTAACAAATGTCTGAACTTCAGGTACTGAAGCTAGTTCTTTTTGAAAGAAAATCGACAGAGCCGAGATCTGTACCTTAATGGAGCCCAGTTTTAGGCCCATATTTACTCCTGCTTGCAGGAAATGCAGAAATCGACCTAGTTGAAATTCCTCTGTTGGGGCCTTTTCGGCCTCACACCATGCAACATACTTCCGCCATATGCGGTGATAATGATTTGCTGTAACCTCTTTCCTAGCTTTAATAAGCGTAGGAATGACTTCCTCCGGAATGCCCTTTTCCTTCAGGATCCGGCGTTCAACCGCCATGCCGTCAAACGCAGCCGCGGTAAGTCTTGGAACAGACAGGGCCCCTGCTGTAGCAGGTCTTGTCTGAGCGGCAGAGACCACGGGTCCTCTGATATCATCTCTTGAAGCTCCGGGTACCACGCTCTTCTTGGCCAATCCGGAACCACGAGAATTGTGTTTACTCCTCGCTTTCTTATTATTCTCAATACCTTCGGTATGAGAGGTAGAGGAGGGAACACAAACTGACTGGTACACCCACGGTGTCACTAGAGCGTCCACAGCTATCGCCTGAGGGTCTCATGACCTGGCGCAATACCTCTCTAGTTTTTTGTTTAGGCGGGACGCCATCATGTCCACCTGTGGACGACCCCACTGATTTACTATCATTTGGAAGACTTCTGGATTAAGTCCCCACTCTCCCGGGTGGAGGTCGTGCCTGCTGAGAAAGTCTGCTTCCCAGTTGTCCACTCCCGGGATGAACACTGCTGACAGTGCTAGTACATGATTTTCCGCCCATCGGAGAATTCTTGTGGCTTCTGCCATTGCCATCCTGCTTCTTGTGCCGCCCTGTCGATTCACATGGGCGACTGCCGTGATGTTGTCTGACTGGATCAGCACCGGCTGGTGTAGGAGCAGGGATTTTGCTTGACTTAGGGCATTGTAAATGGCCCTTAGTTCCAGAATATTTATGTGAAGGGAAGTCTCCTGACTTGACCATAGTCCTTGGAAGTTTCTTCCCTTTGTGACTGCCCCCCAGCCTCGTAGGCTGGCATCCGTGGTCACCAGGACCCAGTCCTGTATGCCGAATCTGCGGCCCTCCAGAAGATGAGCACTCTGCAGCCACCACAGAAGAGACACCCTGGTTCTTGGGGACAGGGTTATCAAGCGATGCATCTGAAGATGCGATCCGGACCACTTGTCCAACAGGTCCCACTGAAAAATTCTGGCATGGAACCTGCCGAATGGAATTGCTTCGTAAGAAGCTACCATCTTTCCCAGGACCCGCGTGCAGTGATGCACCGATACCTGTTTTGGTTTTAGGAGGTCTCTGACTAGAGAAGACAACTCCCTGGCTTTCTCCTCCGGGAGAAACACTTTTTTCTGGACTGTGTCCAGAATCATTCCCAGGAACATTAGACGTGTCGTCGGGACCAGCTGTGACTTTGGGATATTCAGAATCCAGCCGTGCTGGAGCAGCACTTCCTGAGATAGTGCTACTCCCACTAACAACTGTTCCTTGGATCGTGCCTTTATTAGGAGATCGTCCAAGTATGGGATAATTAAAACTCCCTTTTTTCGAAGGAGTATCATCATTTCCGCCATAACCTTGGTAAATACCCTCGGTGCCGTGGAGAGTCCAAACGGCAGCGTCTGGAATTGGTAATGGCAATCCTGTACCACAAATCTGAGGTACTCCTGGTGAGGATGGTAAATGGGGACATGCAGGTAAGCATCCTTGATGTCCAGGGATACCATGTAATCCCCCTCCTCCAGGCTTGCAATAACCGCCCTGAGCGATTCCATCTTGAACTTGAATTTTTTTATGTATGTGTTCAAGGATTTCAAATTTAAAATGGGTCTCACCGAACCGTCCGGTTTCGGCACCACAAATAGTGTGGAATAGTAACCCCGGCCTTGTTGAAGTAGGGGTACCTTGATTATCACCTGCTGGGAATACAGCTTGTGAATCGCTGTTAGCACCGCCTCCCTGTCTGAGGGAGCAATCGGCAAGGCAGATTTTAGGAACCGGTGGGGTGGAGCCGCCTCGAATTCCAGCTTGTACCCCTGAGATACTATTTGAAGGATCCAGGGATCCACCTGTGATCGCTGAAATTCATGAGGCGGGCCCACTGATCGCTGAAATTCATGAGGCGGGCCCCCACCGTACCTGGCTCCGCCTGTGGAGCCCCACCGTCATGCGGCGGACTTGGAAGAGGAAGCGGGGGAGGACTTTTGCTCCTGGGAACCTGCTGTTTGTTGCAGCCTTTTTCCCCTACCTCTGCCTCTAGACAGAAAAGACCCTCCTTTTCCCCGCTTGTTTTTCTGGGTTCGAAAGGACTGAACCTGCTAAAATGGCGCCTTCTTAGGCTGTGAGGGGACATGGGGTAAAAATGCTGACTTCCCAGACGTTGCTCTGGAAACTAGGTCGGAGAGACCATCCCCAAATAATTCCTCCCCCTTATAAGGCAAAACTTCCATGTGCCTTTTGGAATCTGCATCTCCAGTCCACTGGCGAGTCCATAAGCATCTCCTAGCAGAGATGGACAATGCACTTACTTTAGATGCCAGTCGGCAGATTTCCCGCTGTGCATCTCTCATATATAAGACTGAGTCTTTGATATGGTCAATTGTTAGCAGAATCGTGTCTCTGTCTAGTGTGTCAATATTTTCTGACAGTTTATCCGACCACGCAGCGGCAGCACTGCACATCCATGCTGACGCAATAGCTGGTCTAAGTATAATGCCTGAGTGTGTATATACAGACTTCAGGATCGCCTCCTGCTTTCTATCAGCAGGTTCCTTAAGGGCGGCCGTATCCTGAGACGGTAATGCCACCTTTTTAGACAAACGTGTGAGCGCTTTATCCACCCTAGGAGGTGTTTCCCAACGTAACCTATCCTCTGGCGGGAAAGGGAACGCCATTAGTACCTTCTTAGGAATTACCAATTTCTTATCAGGGGAAGCCCACGCTTCTTGACACACTTCATTTAATTCATCTGACGGGGGGAAAACTACAGGTAGTTTTTTCTCCCCAAACATAATACCCTTTTTTGTGGTACCTGGATGTAAATCAGAAATATTTAACACCTCTTTCATTGCCTCAATCATGCAGTGAATGGCCTTAATGGGCATTAAATGTGACTCGTCGTCGACACTGGTGTCAGTATCCGTGTCGACATCTACTTGTGCCATCTGAGATAGCGGGCGTTTCAGAGCCCCTGATGACTTTTGAGACACCTGGACAGGCACGAGCTGAGAACTCGGCTGTCCCACAGTCGGCATGTCGTCAAATTTCTTATGTAATGAGTCTATACGTGCACTCATTTCTTTCCATAAGCTCATCCACTCAGGTGTCTGCCCCCCAGGGGGTGACATCCCTTCTAAAGGCATCTGCTCCGCCTCCACCTCATTATCCTCATCAAACATGTCGACACAGCCGTACCGACACACTCCACACACACAGGGAATGCTCTATATAGAGGACAGGACCCACAAAAGCCCTTTGGGGGGACAGAGTAAGAGTATGCCAGCACACACCAGAGCGCTATATAAGGCAGGGACTAACTGAGTTATGTCCCTTATAGCTGCTTTTTAATATAAACTATATACTGCGCCAATTAAATGCCCCCCCTCTCTCTTTTTTACCCTTTTCTGTAGTGTAGTCTGCAGGGGAGAGCCAGGGAGCTTCCTTTCAGCGGGGCTGTGAGGGAAAAATGGCGCCAGTGTGCTGAGGGAGATAGCTCCGCCCCTTTTCCGCGGCCTATTCTCCCGCTTTTTTATGGAATCTAGCAGGGGTATTTACCTCATATATAGCCCCTGGGGCTATATATTGAGGTATTTTTGCCAGCCAAGGTGTTTTTATTGCTGCCTCAGGGCGCCCCCCCCCAGCGCCCTGCACCCTCAGTGACCGGAGTGTGAAGTTTGAGAGGAGCAATGGCGCACAGCTGCAGTGCTGTGCGCTACCTTGGTGAAGACTGATGTCTTCATGCCGCCGATTTTCCGGACCATCTTCTTGCTTCTGGCTCTGTAAGGGGGACGGCGGCGCGGCTCCGGGACCGAACATCAAGGCTGGGCCTGCGGTCGATCCCTCTGGAGCTAATGGTGTCCAGTAGCCTAAGAAGCCCAATCCGGCTGCAAGCAGGCGAGTTCGCTTCTTCTCCCCTTAGTCCCTCGCTGCAGTGAGCCTGTTGCCAGCAGTTGCCCCCTAGTGTGCATCCAACCTCGGCCGGGCACAAAATCTAACTGAGGCTTGGAGGAGGGTCATAGTGGGAGGAGCCAGTGCACACCAGGTAGTCCTAAATCTTTCTAGAGTGCCCAGCCTCCTTCGGAGCCCGCTATTCCCCATGGTCCTTACGGAGTTCCCAGCATCCACTAGGACGTCAGAGAAATACTATTATTTGCTGCCAATTATGTGCCCCCCCTTCTCTGAAACCCCCTTATACCGAGGATTAGTAGGGGAGAGTCCGGGGAGCTTCCTCTCAGCTGTGCTGTGGAGAAAATGGCGCTGGTGAGTGCTGAGGGAGAAGCCCCGCACCCTCGGCAGCGGGCTTCTGTCCCGCTTAAATATAATAAAAACTGGCGGGGGCTCTTTATATATACAGTGCCTAGCTGTATATATATATCTCTTTTGCCAGAAATGAAGTTTATAATGCTGCCCAGGGCCCCCCCCCTGCGCCCTGCACCCTTACAGTGACTGCCGTGTCTGAGGTGTGTGGGAGCAATGGCGCACAGCTGCACTGCTGTGCGTTACCTCAGTGAAGATCATGAAGTCTTCTGCCGCCTCTGAAGTCTTCTATTCTTCTCATACTCTCCCGGCTTCTATCTTCCGGCTCTGTGAGGAGGACAGCGGCGCGGCTCTGGGATGAACTCCAGGGTGAGACCTGTGTTCTGACTCCCTCTGGAGCTAATGGTGTCCATTAGCCTAAGAAGCAGAGCCTTGAAACTCACAGAAGTAGGTCTGCTTCTCTCCCCTCAGTCCCTCGATGCAGGGAGTCTGTTGCCAGCAGGCTCCCTGAAAATAAAAAACCTAACAAATATACTTTCTGTCCGGAAGCTCAGGAGAGCTCCCTGAAGTGCACCCATCTCCTCTGGGCACAGTATCAAAACTGAGGTCTGGAGGAGGGGCAAAGAGGGAGGAGCCAGTGCACACCAGATCTAAAGTCTTTCTTAAAGTGCCCATGTTTCCTGCGGAGCCCGTCTATCCCCATGGTCCTTACGGAGTCCCCAGCATCCTCTAGGACGTAAGAGAAAATAGGATTTTACTTACCGGTAAATCTATTTCTCATAGTCCGTAGAGGATGCTGGGGACTCCGTAAGGACCATGGGGAATAGACTGGCTCCGCAGGAGATAGAACACTTTAAGAAAGCTTTGGATTCTGGGTGTGCACTGGCTCCTCCCTCTATGTCCCTCCTCCAGACCTCAGTTAGAGAAACTGTGCCCAGAGGATATGAACAGTACGAGGAAAGGATTTGTGTAACCTAAGGGCAAGATTCATACCAGCCACACCAATCACACCGTATAACTTGTGATAAACTACCCAGTTAACAGTATGAACAAGTAACATAGCCTCGGTTCAAGACCGACCAACTACAACATAACCCTTATGTAAGCAATAACTATATACAAGTCTTGCAGAAGAAGTCCGCACTTGGGACGGGCGCCCAGCATCCTCTACGGACTACGAGAAATAGATTTACCGGTAAGTAAAATCCTATTTTCTCTAACGTTCTAGAGGATGCTGGGGACTCTGTAAGGACCATGGGGATTATACCAAAGCTCCCAAACGGGTGGGAGAGTGCGGATGACTCTGCAGCACCGATAGAGCAAACAGGAGGTCCTCCTCAGCCAGGGTATCAAACTTATAGAACTTTTGCAAAGGTGTTTGACCCCGACCAAGTAGCAGCTCGGCACAGTTGTAGTGCCGAGACCCCTCGGGCAGCCGCCCTAGAAGAGCCCACCTTCCTAGTGGAATGGGCCTTAACCGATTTAGGCAATGGCAATCCTGCCGTAGAATGCGCCTGCTGAATCGTGTTACAGATCCAGCGAGCAATTGTCTGCTTTCAAGCAGGAGCGCCAACCTTGTTGGCCGCATACAGAACAAACAGAGCTTCAGTCTTCCTGATCCTAGCTGTTCTGGTCACGTAAATCTTCAAAGCCCTGACCACATCCAGGGACTCTGAGTTCTCCACGTCCCGTGTAGCCACAGGCACGACAATAGGTTGGTTCATATGAAAGATGAGACCACCTTGGGCAGAAATTGAGGACGAGTCCTCAACTCTGCCCTATCCACGTGAAAAATCAGGTATGGGCTTTTATATGATAAAGCCAGTAATTACGAAACACGCCTTGCAGAATCTAAGGCCAACAACATGACCACTTTCCAAGTGAGGTATTTCAACTCCACTGTTTTGAGTAGTTCAAACCAAGGTGACTTGAGGAAACTTAATACCACGTTAAGATCCCAAGGCGCCAAAGGAGGTACAAAGGGAGGCTGAATATGCAGCACTCCCTTCACAAAAGTCTGTACTTCAGGAAGAGAAGCCAATTCTCTTTTAAAGAAAATGGCTAAGGCCGAAATATGGACCTTTATGGACCCTAATTTTAGGCCCAAATTCACTCCCGTTTGAAGGAAGTGAAGTAGACGGCCCAAATGGAACTCCTCCGTAGGAGCAGCTCTGGCCTCACACCAAGAAACATATTTCCGCCATATACGTTGATAATGTTTCGATGTCACATCCTTCCTAGCCTTGATCAGGGTAGGAATGACCTCCTCCGGAATCCCTTTTTCAGCTAGGATCCGGCGTTCAACCGCCATGCCGTCAAATGCAGCCGCGGTAAGTCTTGGAACAGACAGGGCCCCTGCTGCAGCAGGTCCTGCCTTACAGGAAGAGGCCACGGATCTTCTGTGAGCAACTCTTGCAGATCCGGATACCAAATCCTCCTTGGCCAATCTGGAAAAATGAGAATTGTTGTGACCCTTCTTAGTCTTATTAATCTCAACACCTTGGGTATGAGAGGCAGAGGAGGAAACACATAGACCAATCTGAACACCCATGGTGTCACCAGAGCGTCTACCGCTACCGCCTGAGGGTCTCTTGACCTGGCGCAATACCTCTTTAGCTTTTTGTTGAGACGGGACGCCATCACGTCTATTTGAGGCAGTCCCCACCGATCCACGATCTGTGTGAAGACTTCTTGATGAAATCCCCACTTTCCCGGATGCAGGTCGTGCCTGCTGAGGAAGTCCGCCTCCCAGTTGTCCACCCCCGGGATGACCACTGCTGATAGTGCGCTTACATGGCCTTCCGCCCAGCGCAGAATCCTGGTCGCCTCTGCCATGGCCACTCTGCTCCTTGTGCCGCCTTGGCGGTTTACATGAGCCACTGCCATGATATTGTCCGACTGAATCAGAACCGGTTTGTTGTGAAGCCATTCCTCCGCCTGGCGTTGTAAATGGCCCTTAACTCCAGGACATTGATGTGGAGACAAGTCTCTAGGCTTGACCAGAGACCTTGGAAATTTCTTCCCAGTGTGACAGCCCCCCAACCTCGGAGGCTCGCGTCCGTGGTCACCAGGATCCAGTCCTGAATGTCGAACCTGCGACCCTCTGGGAGGTGAGCACTGTGCAGCCACCACAGGAGAGATACCCTGGCCCTGGGAGACAGGGTGATCCGTTTCTGCATATGTAGATGGGACCCGGATCATTTGTCCAATAGGTCCCATTGGAAAGTCCTCGCATGGAACCTGCCGAAGGGGATGGCCTCGAATGTAGCCACCATCTTCCCCAGAGCCTTTGTGCAATGATGCACCGAAACCTTTTTTGGCTTTAAAAGGTTCCTGACCAGGGCTATGAGCTCCTGAGCCTTCTCCACCGGAAGAAAAACTCTTTTTTGGTCTGTGTCTAGAATCAGGCCCAAAAAGGTCAGAAGCGTTGCAGGTACTAGCTGGGATTTCGGTAAATTGAGAATCCAGCCGTGCATCTGCAACGTCTTCACGGACAGAGACACGCTGTCCAGCAACTTCTCCCGAGATCTCGCCTTTATAAGGAGAGCGTCCAAGTACGGGATAATTGTGACTCCCTGATTGCGCAGGAGCACCATCATTTCCGCCATTACCTTGGTGAAAATTCTCGGGGCCGTGGAAAGACCAAACGGCAACGTCTGAAATTGGTAGTGACAATCCTGTACTGCAAATCTCAGAAACGCCTGGTGAGGGGGGAAAATCGGAACATGAAGGTACGCATCCTTTATGTCCAGGGACACCATCCAATCCCCTCCCTCCAGGCTGGCGATGACCATTCTGAGCGATTCCATTTTGAACCTGAACCTCTTCAAGTACAGGTTCAGGGATTTTAGATTTAGAATGGGTCTGATCGAACCGTCCGGTTTCAGTACCACAAACAGGGATGAATAATAACCCTCTCCTTGCTGGAGATGAGGAACCTTGATTATCACCTGTTGAATGTACAATTTGTGAATTGCCGCTAACACTAGCTCCCTCTCTGACGGGGAAGCCGGCAGAGCCGATTTGAAAAACCGGCGAGCGGGCATGTCCTCGAATTCCAGTCTGTATCCCTGGGAAACAATCTCTATTGCCCAGGGATCCACCTGTGATTGAACCCAGACGTGGCTGAAAAGACGAAGACGTGCCCCCACTTGATCTGACCCCCACCCCCCCGGAAAGCCCCAGCGTCATGCTGTGGACTTTGCGGAAGTAGGGGAGGACTTCTGCTCCTGGGAACTAGCGGAGTGCAGCTTTTTTCCCTTGCCTTTACCTCTGGCAACAAAGGACGGTCCTCGTACCTTCTTGTTTTTATTGGAACGAAAGGACTGCATTTGATAATGTGGTACCTTCTTAGAATGCTGCGGGGGAACATAAGGTAAAAAATTTGATTTACCGGCCGTAGCAGTAGAGAATAGGTCCGAGAGGCCTTCTCCAAACAACTCTTCCCCCTTGTAAGGCAATGACTCCATATGCTGCTTTGAGTCGGCGTCTCCCGTCCACTGTCTGGTCCACAAGAGCCGCCTAGCAGAAATAGACATAGCGTTTATTCTAGAGCTTAGTAAACAAATGTCTCTCTGAGCATCCCTCATATACAAGGCAGCATCTCGGATATGCTCCATGGTCATTAGAATGGTATCCCTATCTAAGGTGTCCATCTCCGTAGATAAGGAGTCTGCCCATGCCGCGACAGCACTACAAACCCAGGCCGACGCCATAGCCGGCCTAACTATAGTTCCTGAATGTGTGTAAATGTGCTTCATGATAATTTCCTGCTTGCGATCAGCAGGATCCTTGAGGGAAGCAGTATCCGGAGAAGGCAGTGCCACCTTTTTGGATAAGCGTGTCAGCGCCTTGTCTACTTTAGGCGCAGATTCCCATCGTATCCGATCCTTCTGTGGAAAAGGATACGCCATGAGAATCCTTTTGGAAACATGGAGTCTCCTATCCGGAGATTCCCAAGCCTTTTCGCATAATTCGCTTAGCTCAAATGAGGACGGAAACGTGACCTCAGGCTTTTTCCCTTTATACATGTGAACCCTCGTGTCAGGGACAGGGGGGGTTCCTCCGTGATATGCAAAACCTCTTTTATGGCAATAATCATGTACCTAATACCTTTTGCCACCTTCGGCTGCAATTTTGCATCCTCATAGTCGACACTAGAGTCAGTATCTGTGTCGGTATCTGTGTCAGCGACCTGGGATATGGGGCGCTTTTGAGACCCTGAAGGTCCTGGCGCCACAGGGAAAGGCACGGACTGGCTACCTGACTGATCCCTAGCGTCAGCCTTGTCTAATCTTTTATGCAGGAGATTTACATTTGCATTCAAGACATTCAGCATATCCAGCCAGTCCGGTGTCGGCGTTGCCGACGGCAACCTGACATTCAAGCACTCCCCCTCCACATTAAGCGAGCCTTCCTCATCAAACATGTCGACACACGTACCGACACACTGCACACACCCAGGGAAACTTTTCCTGAAGACAGTATCCCCTGAAAAGCCCTTTGGAGAGACAGAGAGAGAGTATGCCAGCACACACCCCAACGCAACAACCTGGAGACCAACACAGAATGCTTTTCCCCAGCAGTGCTGTATTATACTTTATCCGCCAATTATGTGCCCCCCTCTCTTTTTAAACTCCCTTCACCGTGTGTAAGCAGGGGAGAGTCCGGGGAGCTTCCTCGCAGCGTTCTGTGGAGAGAGAAATGGCGCAGGTGAGTGCTGAGGGGGAAGCCCCGCCCCCTCGGCGGCGGGCTTCTGTCCCGCTCAAAATCATGTAAAATGGCGGGGGCTCAATTATATACATGTACAGTGCCCAGCTGTACATGTATATACCCATTTGCCATCTAAGAGGTGTTATTATTGCTGCCCAGGGCGCCCCCCCCCTGCGCCCATACAGTGACCGGAGTGTGTGAGGTGATGTGGAGCAATGACGCACAGCTGCAGTGCTGTGCGTTAACTCTGTGAAGCAGAAGGCTTCTGCCGCCTGAGACGTTTTCTTGCTTCTGTTCTTCTGGCTCTGTGAGGAGAACGGCGGCGTAGCTCCGGGGGTGGACGCCCAGGAGGAACCTGTGTTCACCCCCTCTGAAGCTAATGGTGTCCAGTAGCCGAGGAAGCAGATCTTATCAGTTAGGTCTGCCCCTCTCTCCTCAGTCCCTCGATGCAGGGAGCCTGTTGCCAGCAGCGCTCCCTGTGAAAAAGTAAAAACCCAAACAAAAATGCTTTCTGTAGCAAAGAACTCGAGAGCTCACTGCAGTGCGCCCTTTATCCTCTGGGCACAGTGTAAAACTGAGGTCTGGAGGAGGGACATAGAGGGAGGAGCCAGTGCACACCCAGAATCCAAAGCTTTCTTAAAGTGCCCTATCTCCTGCGGAGCCAGTCTATTCCCCATGGTCCTTACGGAGTCCCCAGCATCCTCTAGGACGTTAGTGAAACTAGATTTATGGTAAGAACTTACCGTTGTTAAATCTCTTACTGCGAGGTACACTGAACTCCACAGGGAATAACATCGGGTGTAGAGTAGGGTCTTGATCCGAGGCACCAACAGGCTCAAAGCTTTGACTGTTCCCATAATGCATAGCGATGCCTCCTCTATAACCCCGCCTCCGTGCACAGGAGCTCAGTATTTGTTAACCAGTCCAATGCAGTAGCAGGTAAAAGACGACAACAGTTAGTAGCCACATACACCACATTATCACGGCAGGAGAAGGTGTCAGTGGCTAATGCCTAACAACCAAAAGAAGCTAAGTGCGTCAGGGTGGGCGCCCTGTGAGCCCAGTGTACCTCGCAGAAAGATTTAATAGTAAGTTCTTACCATAAACTAGTTTTCTGCTGCAGGGTACACTGGACTCCACAAGGAATAACATCAGGGATGTTCTAAAGCAGTTCCTCATGGGAGGGGACGCACTGTAGAGGGCACAATAAGCCGGCGTTAAAAGGAAGCATCGTGGGAGGCGAAAGTATCGAAGGCATAGAACCTTATGAACGTGTTCACTGAGGACCACGTAGCCGCCTTGCACAATTGTTCAAGGGTCACACAACGGCGGGCCGCTCAAGAAGGTCCAACAGACCGAGTAGAAGGGGCCTTGATGGTAACAGGATTTGGAAGACCAGCCTGTACATAAGCAAGTGCACTCACCATTCTAATCCATTTGACCAGGGTCTGCTTGTGATCAGGCCAGCCACGTTTGTGAAAACCAAACAGTACAAAGAGAGAATCAGACTTCCAAAGGGATGCAGTTCTCTTCACATAGATACGGAGAGCCTGTACCACATCCAAAGACCTCTCTTTGGAAGTCAAGCCAGGAGAGGCAAAGGCCGGAACCATGATCTACTGATTAAGGTGGAAAGAAGACACCACCTTAGGTAGGAACCCGGGACGTGTTCTAAGAACCGCCCGGTCACGGTGAAAAATCAGATATGGGGACCTACAAGACAAGGCACCCAAATTTGACACCCGTCTAGCAGAGGCAATAGCCAGCAGAAACAATGAGAGAAAGCCACTTAAAAGGTCTGCATACTGAGGAAGGTAGATGGGCAAGCATTAGTGTGATTCTGCAATAAAGCAATGTTACTCCATCTTGTTATATTCAATAGATTATAAGCTTACTTTAGCATTAAAATATGATATGCTTAAATATGCTGGGGAGAAGGAAAAAGTATAGAATGATGAAATGTTCAGATAGAGCAAAAAAGAGGAACTTGTGGGTAAGCCATGTCTGAGAGATAAAGAAAAGGAAAAGAACAAGACCGTTATCAGGAAAAGGACACAACCCTGAGGTTAAACTGTAAACTCATCTGAGCCTTTTCAAACAAATATATATATATATATATATATATATGTAAGAACAATAAACCAGAACTCAGATTGAATACACCAGACATTGTGTGATCATTTGATTTCTTCAGCATGCTGCCCGGCATTAAAATTCTGTTCACAGGTGGTTCTGAATACAAAAGACAGGCTGTTGTTGGAGTCCTCTCAGAGAAGGCTGAGGCTAAAGGAGGTTTATTTCCAACATTTTCATGGTGCCGAAACCCGGGAAGCCAAGAAGTTGAATAGAGGAGCAACAAGTCACCTGACTCTAGACGTTGGCACCGTTTAAACCGCTGTAAGTAACAAACTGATTGTGATTTTTCGCTAATTGTTACTTTACGTGTTTTAACGTCTGTGTCAGAAGTGTCAGTTTTCTCTGTTCAACTCAAGCGCTTCCTAGTAAAAGCCTTGCCTCTTTTGTATCAGAACAGTAATGTAAATATATGTCTGAAATTGAAGAATGTATTGATTTTGAAAGCTCATATGGTTGTGGGTGTTGTACTGTTAGTTTAAAGTGGTTTGTGCAAGGTCCTCATGGGTCAGTAAATATTACATTTGTTGTACGCACTGAAAAAGATATATCAGGTTTTAGAAGGTGTAGGGGACATTAAGAAGGTGTTTATGGTAAAACTGTGGGTTATATGAAAGGTATATTAACAACAGGATGTCATGGTTTTGTTAATCAAAGGGAAGGCAAGGACTTGCACCAGACACTGAAAGAACCAGAACCTGAAAGATTCTTTTGTCCCTATTCTGTCAGACCCACCAGATTGAGATATACCTTGATAACGGAAGATTGTGAGTCCACCCATAAGGAAACTGAATGATTACAGGTGTATGTAATCAGTAGGAAAGAGGTAAACCTGTAGTGTTCAGGAAACCCATCTTTACAATAATCAACATAGAGTACTGAAGTTGTGTAACTCATATCGGAGAGAGAAGTGTTGATAAGTTGGCAGAAGGCAGGATGGGAACCTCTAATAGCAAGGGTGAATTAACCCCTGTGGAAATAGTTAAACAGAAGGTTGGACCACATGCAGTCAAAGATATAGCCAAGGTATTTAAAAGGGTAGGATTTCCTCCAGATGGGGAATTTAACACTGACAAATGGAGAAAGTTCAGAATCTGTAATAGGGAATGGATAGAAAAACACAAGAAAGGGGATCAGGTTTATATTTGGCTAACAGCAAGTGAGAAATGGGAGCAGGAGGAGGAAAGGCAGATGAAAGAGAGGGAAGATGACTAGCATATGACGCTCTGTTTAGCAACTACAGGAACGAACCAGGGCCATAATGTGCCAGTTATTCCCAATCCGCCCCCTCCTCCACCTGTAATACCAGTCCCAGTACCTACACTAGTCACAGATCCACCCCCTTACCCCGCAAATCTGGGAACCCCAGGGCAACCTCCTGTAGTAAGGAACCAGTACCCTGATTTAACTAAATGTCCCCAATGTGCATCTTTGTTGGAACCAGAGAGGATGACATGTCCCAACTGTACACCCCAGATAGGAACAGGCCACAGAACTCCTCTAATGATAAATTGACTGAAACCGTACAAACTGCCCGGTCAAGGGGAAATGCATTCAGGATCCCCATTGTCTCATAAAGACAAAAGAAAACTGAGAAAGGGGAGACTGGGAACAAGAAATGTATTTTACACTGAAGCAGAAAATGGAACTCTACAGATGCATGAAATTGAGGAAGAAGATGAATCAGAAAACTTAGATGTTGCTGCTTGTTACCCAGTACGTACCTTTGCCTATGTCAATCCAAGAGGAGGACAGCCTATATTAGCAGATGAGGAGGGATATGTTCAAGGACAAAATCATTTTAGACCACAATTTTTTACAAGAGAACAGCATACCCCTTTTTCAGTAATGGAAGTTACAGCCATAATAAAAGATAGCCCAGATCCCTACAAACAGCCTGGATGGTTTGGGTTATATATGGAGACTATGTGTAATTTACATTCCGCAGCATGGGTAGATGTGGAACAAATATGTAAAAATAAATTAGCAGAGGGTGATCTAAGACAGATTAAGGATATGGCAGCTCATCAAGCCACTGATTATCATGAACAGATAGAAGATGTACTAGAAGCACAAAGGAAAACTATAGCCAGTGGACCACAATTTGTGGCACGCCTAAGGAGATGGTGTTATTTAAGAAATCAAAGGTATCCAGAAGCCATTGGACCACAAGGAGAACAACCGTTTAGAAGTTACCTCTGTAAAATTAAGGATATGGTCTGAAATGAAGGTTTGGACCCAGAAGCAGAAGCAGGAGAAAGGATGGTCAGATACAGAGTATTGGAAGGTTTAAGACCAAGTCTAAAACAGAAATTAATTACTAGTACTCCTGCATATAGGTCTACGCCTATGGATCAAATTCTGGATACGGTAGGAGGCCTTAGAAGATCTGGAGAAGGAAGAAAAAGGAGAAAAAGGCAGCCAAATCTAAAACAGTCTACCTGGTCACAGAAGAAGGCTCAAAGAAAAAAATTAGAAGGGGAAGGAAGAGCCATGATCAAGCCCGAATCGGGAAAATGCTTCTGGTGCAAGAAACCAGGACACTTCAAAAGAGACTGTCGCACATATAAGAGTTGGATAGAGAAAAGGGGCAATCAAGCCCCCAAGGATAAGTCAGACTGAAGTCCCGGCACCCCAGTACCAGTGATACTCCCGATGAACCCTCCCCCCCCGACAGAATGGAAGATGGGTTTACTAAAGTCAAACTGCCAACGGGAGAAAATGTTTCCTGCCTGCTTGATACTGGGGCAAGCCAATCAGTTATAAGACAGGAAGAAGTACCAGCACACCTCATTACAGGAAAACCAGTGACAGCAAAGGGATTAAGTGGAGAAAAGATCCAGCTGAGGAAAACTAGGATCCTCAATGTATAAGTACAAGGACATCCACATGAAATCCCAGTAGAGTTCCTAGTATCTCCCACCTGCCCAGTCAACTTGCTGGGAGCAGATTTGCTGCAGAAACTACAAGCAAGTATTCTGTACAGAGGGAACAATGTGATGTTCAAGACAGCACTATCACCCACAGACTATGAACAAGTGCAAGCCGCTATACAGATATTTCTAGCAACCACCGCAGAAGAGGATGAAGAAGAAACCCCAGAACAAATTAAAACCTGGCGAGGATGGGGAGTTCCAGACAAGGTATGGGCAAAAGGAAAAAGATGTGGGAACCATGAAGGTCCAACCTGTGAAGCTATCAAACCAGGAACTGTACCAGTAACTATAAAACAGTACCCGTTGAACAAGGAACAGACAGCAGCCATAGGAGTACAGATCAAAGATATGCTTGCACATGGACAGCAATATTGCTGGACAAGACTTCCTCAAGGAGGAGCTACAAGCCCATCAGAGTTCACAGAAGCCATGGCCACAGTCTTGAAGAAATGGGCACCTGAGTATCCAGAAGAAACTCAGCTACTGCAATATGTGGATGATCTACTACTAGCAACTGCTTCCAAGCAATGCCAAGAAGAGACAATATCATTGTTAAAGTTTCTTGCAGATAAAGACTGCCGAGTGACACAAGCCAAGCTGCAATTTGCCCAGAAGAAGGTGATATTCCTAGGACACTGCATTTCTCAAGGAACACGCCACCTTACAACAGAAAGAATAAAAGTTATACTGGATGCTCCAAATCCACAGACCTTAACACAGAAAAGAGCCTTTCTAGGTTTGGTGTCCTATGTCAAAGACTGGATACCAGGAGCTTCAGCCCTTATGCAACCACTGTATAATGCCAAGAAGACTGCTACAAACTACCAAGAAGAGCAAGAGACACAATGGGTGGCAGTTAAGCAGATGAAGGAAGCCATATGTTCAGCTCCAGCCCTGGTACTCCCAGACTACACAAAGCCTTTTACCTTGTTCTGCTATGAACATAGTGGACATGCAACAGGAGTCCTGACACAGGAGGTCACTTATTATTCAGCAGCGCTGGATGGAGTGATGCAAGGATCACCAACCTGCATAAGGTCAGTAGCAGCTGCAGCCATCCTAAAGGACAAATGTGCAGATGTTGTGATAGATCACCCACTTACCATACAATTTCCACATGCAGTCACAGAAAAACTGCAACAGGCATCTACAAGACATTTCAGCACAGCAAGGCTGACAAAATATGAAGTAGCCCTTCTATCAGCAAGCAACCTTACTATTAAGAGATGTACCACTCTCAACCCTGCAACTTTACTACCTCGTAAAGATGAACCCGACGGTTCAAAAGGAGGGAAAGATGAAGTATAGCCAGAGGAAAGAACAGAACCATACCCGGAACAAGAACATGACTGTATAGTCCTCATGGAGGAAGAAATACAGCCAGAATGGAAGATTGATGACAAACCAATACATAATCCAATTTTTTTCTTTTTAACCGATGGTTCTAGCTACTATGTTCATGGGTATAGGGTGGCGGGGTATGCAATTGTTTCTCTCCATGAAGTCTGGAAGAACAGAAGTTTCCTTACAGCAGCAGGTAAACCTATAAAGAATGGGCATCTAATACAAAGACTAACAAGAGCATTGAAACTGCCCAAACAAATGGCAGTCATAAAGACCAAAGCACATACTAAGAAAGAAACAGAAGAAAGCAAGGGTAATGCATATGCAGATGCAGAAGCAAGGAAAGCAGCCCTAAAGAACAAACATGAACCAGCCATTTATGTTCAGGAAGAAGCAGAAGAAGTGAACATAAAGACTCTCATCAAGCTACAAGGACAAGCAAAAGCAACACAAGACATGGGAAAAGATGGGAGCCAAAGCAACCTGTTTAGGTTTATGGAAGAAAGATGATAAATGGTGCCTGCCTAGAGCACTATACCCACCTATGCTACGTGTATCCCATGGATCAGATCACAAGGGAAAAGAACAAATGACAAGGCTGGTACAGGACCATTGGATAGCACCAGGATTCTATGTGGCAGAAAAAAAAAAAAACGTCACGGATCAATGCTGGATATGTGCAGAGAACAATCCAGGAAGAAGAACAAGAACAAGCCTTGGACAGACACCACAAGCTTATTTTTCCTTTCCAGAGACTACAAATTGACTATATACACATGCCAAAGCATGGAACATATGAATATGTTCTAACCTGCACAGACTTTTTTAGCAGATTGCCAGAGGCGGGGCCGGTAGCAAAAGCAAATGCTATCTCTACTGCAAGGAAAATAATAGCAGACAGTGTGCAGATTTGGGGTTCCAGAAGTAATAGAACGTCTGAATGGGACCCTAAAGCTTAAAATACAAAAGGCCATGCAAGAGACAGGGAAAGCATAGGTAGAGTGCTTGCCCTTAGCATTGTTTGCAGTTAGAACACCAGGCAAGGAAACGGGGTACTCACCTTATGAAATTTTATTTGGGACAAAACCCAAGACAGGGTGTTATTTGCCCTAGGAACTGCAGCATAAACATGGAAATATGACAGAGTATATAAAGCAGTTGAATGAACAACCTAACTGAAATACATTCTCAAGTTTTATCCTCAGGACCTGAAAGAGCTGATCTTGGACCACACAGCATCCTGATTGGCGATTGGGTCTACCCAGAAAGACACGTAAGAGGAGCACTTGAGCCCAGATATGATGGTCTTTTCCAAGTGCTGCTAGTGACCCCCACCTCAGTGAAACTCGAGGGTCGAGACTCGTGGGTACACGCATCGCACTGCAAAAAGACCAAGATCACTATTAAACCCCCAGGAAAGTAATAACTATGAAGTTACTTGGACCTAAGCCTGATAGGTCCCTGTGGGGGGTTATTTGGGATCCGCAATGTTGATTGTTGCGATTGTATTTACTGTACATTTGGTAAACACGCCTGTAAGTCAAGGCCCTACTCCAGCCCCTGAGATAAGTACGGAAAAATACCCTGTAACCATGAATAAATAACCCTGAAGTGTAAGAAAGGCATGCAGTGTGGCCAATACCACCGTGTGCAAAAATGGAAGGCAGGGATAAATGTTTGTGAGAAAGGTGGAGGAATCATCATGGACATGGGGAGACTGGGATTTTGGATGGTTAAACCCTGCAAATTGGTTCAAGGGGATAGGAGGATGGTTAATGGGCATTGTTCTCCTAATTGCAAAAGTAGCTGGAGTATGTTTGTTGGTATATGTACACATACGTATTATTCTCTGTTGTATTTCATGCACTTCGAAAAAAGTAAAACGCAAGATAAACAAAAAGAAACCTGCTAAACACGTAAAATTCGAGCATACAGAGGAAATGGATGAACGTGACCAAGATGAATATGATGATATTGAATCACGTAATGACAGACCACCCGTCTACAAAAATTAAAGCAATCAAAAAAGACTGCAAAAAGGACTCTTATGCATCTATGCCTTGTGACTATTTTGTCTGTACGGGATGGTTATTACCCTCCCTTGGCAATAGGCCCAGGGAGACAGACGTACTTGACCAGGTCATCGCCTGGCCTGCTCGGCGAAGTAGGGTAGCAAGGTATAGTGTGATGTCTTTTTGAGAATCAAAAGGAGGGAAAAATGAGGAAGGTAGATGGGCAAGCATTAGTGTGATTCTGCAATAAAGCCAATGTTACTCCATCTTGTTATATTCAATAGATTATAAGCTTACTTTAGCATTAAAATATGATATGCTTAAATATGCTGGGGAGAAGGAAAAAGTATAGAATGATGAAATGTTCAGATAGAGCAAAAAAGAGGAACTTGTGGGTAAGCCATGTCTGAGAGATAAAGAAAAGGAAAAGAACAAGACCGTTATCAGGAAGAGGACACAACCCTGAGGTTAAACTGTAAACTCCTCTGAGCCTTTTCAAACAAGTATATATATATATGTATGTAAGAACAATAAACCAGAACTCAGATTGAATACACCAGACAGTGTGTGATCATTTGATTTCTCCAGCATGCTGCACGACATTAAAATTATGTTCACAGGTGGTTCTGAATACAAAAGACAGGCTGTTGTTGGAGTCCTCTCAGAGAAGGCTGAGGCTAAAGGAGGTTTACCTCCAACAATACTCAAGAGGCTCAAACGGAGATCCTTGCAACACCTCCAGAACCACCGACAAGTCCCAATGCGCCACAGATGGGACATAAGGAGGTTGAATCCGCGACATCAAGTAAAGTCGCAATTTTTCTCTGGAACCAAACCGACAAGGCAGAAATATGAACCTTGATGGAGGCCAGACGAAGGCCCAAGTCTAGGCCCTGTTGTAGAAAGGCCAAAAGTTTGGCTGTAGTAAACTCGTAAACGTCATGATTGTTAGATGCGCACCAAGCAAAGTAAGAATTCCAGACCCTATGATAAATCCGAGCAGAAGCCGGTTTCCGGGCCTTCAACATGGTTTGAATGACCGCCTCAGAAAATCTGGCCCTTAGGACGGAAGCTTCAAGAGCCACGCCATCAAAGCCAACCGGGCTAAATCCTGATATACACAGGGGCCCTGAACGAGGAGAACCGGGCGCTGTGGAAGTAGAAGGGGACGCTCTATCGAGAGACCCTGAAGGTCTGAGAACCAATGCAGTCTGGGCCTCGCGGGAGCGATCAAAAGTTGAATTCCTCCTTCTTGCTTGAACTTCCTTATTACTCTGGGCAGGAGTGACACCAGAGGGAACACGTATGGCAGCTGAAAGTTCCATGGAATTGCCAGTGCATCCACGAACGTTGCTTGAGGATCCCTTGTCCTTGCTCCGAAGACCGGAACCTTGTGATTGTGTCGAGACGCCATCAGGTCCACATCTGGAAGGCCCCACTTGTCCACAAGGAGTTGAAACACTTCTGGATTGAGGTTCCACTCTCCGGCGTGTATGTACTGACGACTAGGAAGTCCTCTTCCCAGTTTAGGACCCCCCCAATGAATACTGCTGAAATGGGTGGCAGATGGTGTTCCGCCCACTGAAGAATCCTTGATACTTCCCTCATTGCCATGCGGCTTCGAGTGCCGCCTTGAAAATTTATGTACTTGAACAGATATGTTCTGTATCAAATGGTGGGCCAGGTTCAGTGCATTGAACACCGCCCGCAGTTCCAGAATGTTTATCGGTAAAAGACTCCTCCTTGGTCCACCGACCCTGTAGGGAGTGTTGCTCCAATACCGTGCCCCAACCCCTCAGACTGGCATCTGCCGTCAGAAGGACCCAGTTGGAGATCCAGAAGGGATGACCCCTAATCAATCGATGGTCCTGCAGCCACCAGCTCAGTGACAGATGGACCTCCGGAGACAAGGAGATCATGTGAGACCTGATTCGGTGAGGCAGGCCGTCCCACTTGGCTAGAATCAGCTTCTGCAGAGGGCGGGAATGGAATTGAGCGTACTCCACCATGTCGAAAGCAGACACCATGAGACCCTAGCACTTAATATATACAACAAGATATAAGGTTTTGCGCTGACCTGCTGATGGTAGTGACAAATACTTAACTATTTTCCGTATGTGGAAATATTTCACTCCTCTGAATACCCTGCCGCTGCTTCCGAGAAAGAGGTATTTGCAAAACCTCCTGATATGGAACAAAAACAAATGGTAGCGCGGCTGGGAATTTCAGAGATATGAATTAATAACACACTGAAATTAGCGGCATGTCATATAAAAAGGAAATGCTTTTATTTTACCACAGTGGACACATCATTATCCACTGAGAATCGAATATAAAAAGCATGGTAAACATACTAAACATAATAAAATCTGTGTCATTCTTAGGACCAAAATAAGATTTTTATAGACCATCCGCAATAGTCCCAAATATAAAAAATGAAATATTCCACTCCTTTAAAAAAAAAAAAAAAAAAAAAGGAGATAAATGATTGAGATAAGAAAAGTCAGAATGGTCTCTTATGGAGACATCCAGCACATTTTCGTAATGTTCCAGATACTGGTTCACTGTTCAAAATAGGAATTTCTTGACTAGTATAATGGTAGTTTAATGCAAGAAGTCTCCACTTAAATTGCCTTTTGCTTCTGAATCATTTATACGGCTGTCCAAATCGTTATGTGAATACGAGACTGTTTCCTCTGGCCAAATGATCTTTGCAATGTCTGTGTAATTAATCTTATCCACAGTATACCTGGGTCTCCACGTGGTAATCCTCCTCATCCACTCTACTGGCTTTGCCAGCGTTTTACAGCATTGGTGGGAAGTGGAAGTACTGGTAATCTCCATGGCCCCGGTTATCCTTAATGTGGAAACTATCTGTAGTGCAATAGCTGCAGTCTCCTCCGTATAGCACCTCGTATGACGCTTTTCTCTGCCTTGTATCTCGGCAGCTTCCTCAGATACAAGTTGGGGCTCACCAGTGTACTCTTTTATAGCAGTCAGCTCCCACCATTGCAGCGCCATTGCGCGGCTCCATTTCCGTGTTTTGCGTCTCAAGCCTCGTTTTGATCTCTCCCTTATGTAGACTCCGTCAACCATCTTTGTTTATGCTTTCCAGGCCTCGATTCCATTATTTCCATCTGTGACTATTATGATCTCCTGTGATTCCGGTGGCCATTTTATATCCATATTAGTCGGATATTTTTTGTATGGTCATCATAAAACTTTATCAACCTAAGACATACAGACATTTCCTTTGCCATACCTGCCGCTTTTACCATAATAGTTATAGATCTTTAGACAACATTAAATCTAATCCCTATACGTTTTCTTTAAGCTATATATACAGGTTGAGTATCCCATATCCAAATATTCCGAAATACGGAATATTCCGAAATACGGACTTTTTTGAGTGAGAGTGAAATAGTGAAACCTTTGTTTTTTGATGGCTCAATGTACACAATCTTTGTTTAATACACAAAGTTATTAAAAATATTGTATTAAATGACCTTCAGGCTGTGTGTATAAGGTGTATATGAAACATAAATGAATTGTGTGAATGTAGACACAATTTGTTTAATGCACAAAGTTATAAAAAATATTGGCTAAAATTACCTTCAGGCTGCGTGTATAAATTGTATATGTAACATAAATGCATTCTGTGCTTAGATTTAGGTCCCATCACCATGATATCTCATTATGGTATGCAATTATTCCAAAATACGGAAAAATCAGATATCCAAAATACCTCTGGTCCCAAGCATTTTGGATAAGGGATACTCAACCTGTACCTCTCTAATTTGTCACTCCATCAGCTATTCTCCTGTTAACATAATAATATTAAATAAAAACATGTATGTGTACACCCCTCTGGCCAAAACTCCTATTATGTACACATACATGTCTATACATACAAAGTATATCATTACTAATAAAATACTTCTTTACACCTGTCCCATATAGTCTCCCTGTACACTATGAAACATATTATAGACTCATTTTTGTTATTAATATCATCGTTTTTTATATATTTCTTTGTTTCGTTCTCCATTTCCCTTGATAATATTATCCCATATTAGCCCTGGTGGCTAGTGAAGCGTCTGCCCCTTACAGTGTCCATGCCAGCGCACACGCGACCCGCCGTCCACGAAGGATCGCGATTACAGCGGGCCAAAGAGACTACTTACCTCCACTTGTATGCGGCCACGCGATCCCGAAGCACAGCGGTGAGTGTGTGACTAACTGAGAAGAACACCAGAGCCTCCGCTGTAGTTACCCGGCAACCAGGGCGCTGGAGTTACAGCGCCACTGGGGAGTGATGGAGCTTAAGCAGGGGATGTCTGTCTGACATCTAGTCAATGCTGCAGCCCTTGAAGTCTTTTCTTTTCTTCTGAAATAGGCTTTCCTTAGGGCTGCAGGAGCAGCCTCCCTGTTGACTGCCTGTTTACTGCAAAACACCAACTACAAAACTGAGCTCCTGTGCATGGAGGCGGGGTTATAGAGGAGGCGGCGCTATGCATCTTGGGAACAGTCAAAGCGTTGAGCCTGCTGGTGCCTTGGATCAAGATCCTACTCTATACCCCGATGTTATTCCTTGTTGAGCCCAGTGTACCCAGGAACAGAAAGTAAACATATCCGCAACAAATTAGTTCTATTGCATCACTATTACCGCAATTAGAACATACTAATTCTTAGACTGTATGCTCAGTTGGACTAGAAATCCCAGCATGCCCTGCTACAGTTTTAGCATTGTCAAAAGCAAAACTGTAGCATGGCATGCTGGGATGTGCAGTTCAACAACAGCTGGAGTGCCAAAGGCTCCCCATCACTGGACTAGGCCATCTTTAGATTATGTTTCATTTATCTGTATCACAAACCCCTCAATGTACAGCGCTGTGTAAATGTGTGAGCCATATAAAACCTAATAATAGTCCACTCCAGTTTCTTAAACACATCGGGCGGTATCCCATTAGCAGAGGTACTTTACCGCACATAATCCCCGACATTTATCAGGTATTAGGCTTCGGGTGCCTCAGGCATCTGAAGCACAATCCGCAATAACACATGGGATCAAGGACTTATCCCTGATTCCATGTGTTTTCGCGTAATGATGGATCAAAACGACCTCTAATTGGATTCCGTGATAACTGCCATCGGTCATACATCGCGATATCCGCCCATTTTGATCAGCCGAAGCGGCATTGGGGCTAACAGGATATCACCCAACATGTGTTATTGATTAATACACTAACTATAAGATTAAAGCTGTTTGACCATTCTTTAAAATAAGACGCACTCACAGGTTGAAAGCATTAGTTGGTAACAAAACAAGATGGATGTCTGTCCTGCACATTTGACAACACAATCTTCCTGCATCAGTGACAGCTGCCGAATATCACTACCCTATGCTATTAAGGGAAGCTATATATTCCACTCTAATGGACAGATGTGCATTTTTTGCAAGATGCTGCTTCTCAGTGGCACTAATATTAGGTGCAAAATACACGAGTGTTTGCCCTTATAAGTGCAGATTTTATTTTTAAAGCGGAAAGCCGATTCGTAAATGTACCCATAAAACATGTTCCCAATAAATCAGACTAAGAAACAAATGTATCTATCCTGCAAAACACATTCTTCTACTATAGTGACTATTTTAATGGTCTGACAGCTAATCCACATGGTAGACTCAAGTTGGGAATGCTGAACAAAAAAAAAATATATATAATAATAATAAATTTATTATTATGTTCAGAACCTACTCAATCCCACCGTAAGAACAGTGTACAGTATCAGCTATTACAAAAATAAAACAAAAACAAAAATACATACATTAAGTGAGTTTACTAAAAGGATAAAGGATCAATATTTAAGATTTGTTCATCATGAAATTTACATTCAAATGCCAGTGTGAACAACACTTAAGATGGGGTAAAAATGGGTTTAGATATGGTAATTAAAGATATAAGATACCTTATGTTTAGGACCATAATTATCTCCTGTGTGGCTCATTTTCAAGATGTTGTCCTGTAAACAAGAGGCACAAAGAAATCATCAAGCAAACAAAATGTGTACTGTCACATGCAACAGATTCCAAACCAGAAATAGGACGTCTTTTCCATGTGTACCGAGGTGGCTTGATCATGGTGGCCTAGGCCAGACAGGTAATTCAAACCCGATTACACTGGAAGTCTCCAGTGGATGTTCCCCTTGACAGGAGTCCTATCCAATTATTAGGTGGCAAGTTTACTGAAACCAGCTGATATTACCAGGGGAGCCACCACACATAAGCCCCCCCGTGTCATAAGACACATTCTGCCTATCTGTTAATAAATGAGGGGGGCTGAAAAGCATTGTAGCCGTTATGCTTTAAAAAAAAATTGCCCTTAAATGAAATGTTAACAAACAGCAGTCTCGCTACACCTCATCATTAACATACAATATCAATATGATTAATAACTTTAAACACAATATGTATATAATATATTGGCGTTGGAGGGCAGCATTACTCTACATAAAAGTATGTATTTTCTAAGATCCTTGAATGTCTGATAACGTAATCAGACATCCTACACTCCCATGCCGTTCTCACGTCTCTATTCATTTACCTGAAACATTAGTATCCATCAAAGACTGGCTCATAGCATTGAAACAATTATAAATGAATAGTCAGCTTATCTGTTGCTGGGACATTTTCTCACTGGAAAATTTTCTGGAAAAATTAAAAAATTTCTCATCTGGCAGTGACTTGTACTAATGAATAAAAACGGCTACCATTGAAACATCATGGTTGCTTAAAAACCTAATTTATCAGGACCAATTTAAAAGGTATTCAGCTAGGGCCCTTAGAAATAAATCTGACAATTTGCAGACAATCTGCTATTGTATATCAATAACTCGCTAGATGGTATTAAACTTATCATTAAGAAGACTGAATGTTTTCAGATGATTTTTGGGCTTCAACTATCACCGATAAACGGATTGTTCTTTGTTTGCATCCTTACAACCACCTTTTGGGCCTGCACTAAACAATACAGTAAATATATGGCGATTTACTGTATGTAGCGCATAATATGTATGATCTGTATGGCCATAATGTGAAACATATCTTAATGCTATGACTTGAAGAACTCAAGAGTTGCCAACGCCTTACACTCACTCTCTTAGGTCAAGCAGATCTAATAACAATGTTCATGTTCCCAGAGATTTTAGATCAAAATATTCAGTTTCTCCCCCTACTGGCCCACAAAGAATCCCAACATTGGCCCTCATTACGAGATGATCGCTCGCTGCCGATTTTCGCAGCACAGCGATCAGGTTGAAAAACGGCAGTTCTGTGTTTTTACACAAGCTCGAGGGACGCTTTTCAGTCGCTCGAGTGTTCATTGTTTGATTGACAGGAAGTGGGTGTTTCTGTGCGGCAACTCAGCGTTTTCAGGGAGTGTGCTAAAAAAACGCAGGCGTGCCAGGTTAAAACGCAGGAGTGGCTGGAGAAACGGGGGAGTGGCTGGCCGAAAGCAGGGCGCGTTTATGACGTCAAACCAGGAACTAAACAGACTGCAGTTATCGCAAGCTAGGAGTAAGTCTTGAGCCACTCTGAAACTGCATGACATTTTTCAGTTGCAGAACTGCTAACCTTTCGATCGCACTTCTGCTAAGCTAAGATACACTCCCTGAGGGCGGTGGCTTAGAGTTTGCATTGCTGCTAAAAGCAGCGAGCGAGCGATCAACTCGGAATGAGGGCCAATGTTGATATACCAGTTTCACCTGTGGGCTAAAAAGGCTTACACTCTGGGTGTTGGTTGATACTAAATTTAAGAAATCACAAACTTTTTAGATGCTACCTCAAAAATTTCCATTCCCTGCTGCTCGCAAATTACCAATTTTCCAAGCACACCACTATACACTTAGTTCTAATTGTGCCCACACACGGTGCGATCCTCGCATGCTATTTAATCTTTTTAGTTCAAATAGCATCACATCTAGTACAAATCGCACAGTGTGTATTGTCTCTTGCGATGTGCGCTCCAGTGTAGTCAATATCGCAAGGCTAAATAGTATGTGCAGGCAGGTATTTCTGAACTACATAGCATACATCACAAATTGTAGTGTAATCAAATTTGGGCGTCGTTCAAAATCGCATGTAGTTCAAATAGCATACCACTAAAGTACAAATTTCCTAGCACACACAGCATAACTCAAATCGCACCTAGCACAAATAGCATTGTGTGTGGGCACTATTAGTCATTTATCTAACTTGGACATGTCTAACCAGCTGGATTATGTCCTACAAAATGCAGATGTTTTACAAAAGGTGATATTTTACCACTATGTGTTATTGTGGATACTCTACGATGAAGGGTGGAGGAAGAGCAACGCTACCCAATGGGCTTTACAATTTGCCTGAAGTACAAATAGTCGATGTTACTTTATGCTAGTAAAACCCTATTAGCAATCTCGTATAGAGAAATGCATTTTAGTTTCATTTATAGGGAATATAGCCCTCGTTCAAGAAGCCATTTGACTGGTTTACTTTGTATCACCATGGAGGGCTGTAACATAAAGGCATATGCACAAACTATGAGCATTTTATGAACACTCATGTAAAATATTTCCTATATGGAAAAAGGGTAACGTTGCTCTTCAGCTCTATGGGGGGAATTCACGTGTTATGATCGCCGTGGCCACTAGATGGCACCTGACGGAGCAATTGAATTGTTGCACCGTTTGGGTGCACACAGCCCCGGTGCTGACATAACGGTTATGTTGTTCTGTAATTTTGACATGTTGGTAACTAGTAGCTTGCATATGACACAAAAAATAAAAAGACTTAAAGTATAAAAAAAATAAGAATTTACTCACCGGTAATTCTATTTCTCGTAGTCCGTAGTGGATGCTGGGAACTCCGTAATGACCATGGGGAATAGCGGGCTCCGAAGGAGGCTGGGCACTCTAGAAAGATTTAGGACTACCTGGTGTGCACTGGCTCCTCCCACTATGACCCTCCTCCAAGCCTCAGTTAGGACACCGTGCCCGGACGAGCAGACATAATAAGGAAGGATTTAGAATCCCGGGTAAGACTCTTACCAGCCACACCAATCACACCGTACAACTCGTGATACAATATCCAGTTTGACAGTATGAAAACAACTGAGCCTCTCAACAGATGGCTCAACAATAACCCTTTTGTTAACAATAACTATTTACAAGTATTGCAGACAATCCGCACTTGGGATGGGCGCCCAGCATCCACTACGGACTACGAGAAATAGAATTACCGGTGAGTAAATTCTTATTTTCTCTAACGTCCTAGTGGATGCTGGGAACTCCGTAAGGACCATGGGGATTATACCAAAGCTCCCAAACGGGCGGGAGAGTGCGGATGACTCTGTAGCACCGAATGAGAGAACTCCAGGTCCTCCTCAGCCAGGGTATCAAATTTGTAGAATTTTGCAAACGTATTTGCCCCTGACCAAGTAGCTGCTCGGCAAAGTTGTAAAGCCGAGACCCCTCGGGCAGCCGCCCAAGATGAGCCCACCTTCCTTGTGGAATGGGCCGTTACAGCTTTTGACTGTGGCATGCATGCCACAGAATGTGCAAGCTGAATTGTACTACAAATCCAGCGAGCAATAGACTGCTTAGAAGCAGGAGCACCCAGCTTGCTGGGTGCATACAGGATAAACAGCGAGTCAGATTTTCTGACTCCAGCCGTCCTGGAAACATATATTTTCAGGGCCCTGACAACGTTTAGCAACTTGGAGTCCTCCAATTCACTAGTAGCCGCCGGCACCACAATAGGCTGGTTCAGGTGAAACGCTGACACCACCTTAGGGAGAAATTGGGGACGAGTCCTCAACTCTGCCCTATCCATATGGAAAATCAGATAAGGGCTTTTACATGATGAAGCCGCCAATTCTGACACTCGCCTGGCTGAAGCCAAGGCTAATAACATGACCACTTTCCACGTGAGATATTTCAGATCCACGGTTTTTAGTGGCTCAAACCAATGTGATTTTAAGAAACTCAACATCATGTTGAAATCCCAAGGTGCCACTGGAGGCACAAACGGGGGCTGAATATGCAGCACTCCTTTTACAAAAGTCTGAACTTCAGGTACTGAAGCTAGTTCTTTTTGAAAGAAAATCGACAGAGCCGAGATCTGTACTTTAATGGAGCCTAGTTTTAGGCCCATATCCACTCCTGCTTGCAGGAAATGCAGAAATCGACCTAGTTGAAATTCATCTGTTGGGGCCTTATTGGCCTCGCACCATGCAACATATTTTCGCCATATGCGGTGATTATGCGTTGCCGTAACATCTTTCCTGGCCTTAATAAGCGTAGGAATGACTTCTTCCGGAATACCCTTTTCCTTTAGGATCCGGTGTTCAACCGCCATGCCGTCAAACGCAGCCGCGGTAAGTCTTGGAACAGACAGGGCCCCTGCTGTATCAGGTCCTGTCTGAGCGGTAGAGGCCACGGGTCCTCTGAGAGCATCTCTTGAAGTTCCGGGTACCACGCTCGTCTTGGCCAATCCGGAACCACGAGAATTGTGTTTACTCCTCGCTTTCTTATTATTCTCAATACCTTTGGAATGAGAGGCAGAGGAGGGAACACATAAACCGACTGGTACACCCACGGTGTTACTAGAGCGTCCACAGCTATCGCCTGAGGGTCCCTTGACCTGGCGCAATATTTTTTTAACTTTTTGTTGAGACGGGACGCCATCATGTCCACCTGTGGCTTTTCCCAACGGTTTACCAGCATCTGGAAGACTTCTGGGTGAAGTCCCCACTCCCCCGGGTGGAGGTCGTGTCTGCTGAGGAAGTCTGCTTCCCAGTTGTCCACTCCCGGAATGAACACTGCTGACAGTGCTAGTACATGATTCTCCGCCCATCGGAGAATTTTTGTGGCTTCTGCCATCGCCATCCTGCTTCTTGTGCCGCCCTGTCGATTTACATGGGCGACTGCCGTGATGTTGTCTGACTGGATCAGCACCGGCTGGTGTAGGAGCAGGGATTTTGCTTGACTTAGGGCATTGTAGATGGCCCTTAGTTCCAGAATATTTATGTGAAGGGAAGTCTCCTGACTTGACCATAGTCCTTGGAAGTTTCTTCCCTGTGTGACTGCCCCCCAGCCTCGAAGGCTGGCATCCGTGGTCACCAGGACCCAGTCCTGTATGCCGAACCTGCGGCCCTCTAGAAGATGAGCACTCTGCAGCCACCACAGTAGAGACACCCTGGTTCTTGGAGACAGGGTTATTAAGCGATGTATCTGAAGATGCGATCCGGACCACTGGTCCAACAGGTCCCACTGAAAGATTCTGGCATGGAACCTGCCGAAGGGAATTGCTTCGTAAGAAGCCACCATCTTTCCCAGGACCCGCGTGCAGTGATGCACTGATACCTGTTTTGGTTTCAGGAGGTCTCTGACTAGAGATGACAACTCCCTGGCTTTCTCCTCCGGGAGAAACACTTTTCTCTGGACTGTATCCAGAATCATACCCAGGAACAGTAGCCGTGTCGTCTGAACCAGCTGTGACTTTGGGATATTCAGAATCCAGCCGTGCTGGTGCAGCACTTCCTGGGATAGTGCTACTCCCACCAACAACTGTTCCTTGGACCTCGCTTTTATTAGGAGATCGTCCAAGTACGGGATAATTAAAACTCCCTTTCTTCGAAGGAGTATCATCATTTCCGCCATAACCTTGGTAAATACCCTCGGTGCCGTGGACAGTCCAAACGGCAGCGTCTGGAATTGGTAATGGCAATCCTGTACCACAAATCTGAGGTACTCCTGGTGAGGATGGTAAATGGGGACATGCAAGTAAGCATCCTTGATGTCCAGGGATACCATGTAATCCCCCTCGTCCAGGCTTGCAATAACCGCCCTGAGCGATTCCATCTTGAACTTGAATTTCTTTATGTATGTGTTCAAGGATTTCAAATTTAGAATGGGTCTCACCGAACCGTCCGGTTTCGGTACCACAAATAGTGTGGAATAATAACCCCGGCCTTGTTGAAGTAGGGGTACCTTGATTATCACCTGCTGAGAATACAGCTTGTGAATTGCCGTTAGCACCGCCTCCCTGTCTGAGGGAGCAATTGGCAAGGCAGATTTTAGGAACCGGTGGGGTGGGGACGCCTCGAATTCCAGCTTGTACCCCTGAGATACTATTTGCAGGATCCAGGGATCCACCTGTGAGCGAACCCACTGATCGCTGAAATTTTTGAGGCGACCCCCCACCGTACCTGGCTCCGCCTGTGGAGCCCCACCGTCATGCGGCGGACTTGGAAGAAGAAGCGGGGGGAGGACTTTTGCTCCTGGGAACCTGCTGTTTGTTGCAGCCTTTTTCCCCTACTTCTGCCTCTGGACAGAAAAGACCCGCCTTTTCCACGCCTGTTTTCTGGGTCCGAAAGGACTGAACCTGATAAAACGGCGCCTTCTTAGGCTGTGAGGGGACATGGGGAAAAAATGCTGACTTCCCAAACGTTGCTGTGGAAACTAGGTCCGAGAGATCATCCCCAAATAATTCCTCATCCTTATATGGCAACACTTCCATGTGCTTTTTAGAATCTGCATCTCCTGTCCACTGGCGAGTCCATAAGCCTCTCCTAGCAGAAATGGACAATGCACTTACTTTAGATGCCAGTCGGCAGATTTCCCTCTGTGCATCTCTCATATATAAGACTGAGTCTTTTATATGGTCTATGGTTAACAGGATCGTGTCTCTGTCTAATGTGTCAATATTTTCTGACAGTTTATCTGACCAAGCAGCGGCAGCACTGCACATCCAAGCTGACGCAATAGCTGGCCTAAGTATAATGCCTGTGTGTGTATATACAGACTTCAGGATCGCCTCCTGCTTTCTATCAGCAGGTTCCTTGAGGGCGGCCGTATCCGGAGACGGTAGTGCCACCTTTTTAGACAAACGTGTGAGCGCTTTATCCACTCTAGGGGGTGTTTCCCAACGTGACCTATCCTCTGGCGGGAAAGGGAACGCCATTAGTACCTTCTTAGGAATTACCAATTTTTTATCAGGGAAAGCCCACGCTTCTTCACACACTTCATTTAATTCATCTGATGGGGGAAAAACTACTGGTAGTTTTTTCTCTCCAAACATAATACCCTTTTTAGTGGTACCAGTAGTTATATCAGAAATGTTTAACACCTCTTTCATTGCCTCAATCATACAGTGAATGGCCTTAGTGGGCATCAGGTTTGACTCATCGTCGTCGACACTGGTGTCAGTATCAGTGTCGACATCTGGTTCTGCTTGAGGTAGCGGGCGTTTTAGAGCCCCTGACGACCCATGCGACGCCTGGGCAGGCACGAGCTGAGAAGTCGGCTGTCCCACATTTGGCATGTCGTCGATTTTCTTATATAAGGAGTCTATACGTGCACTCATTACTTTCCATAAGCCCATCCACTCAGGTGTCTGCCCCGCAGGGGGTGACATCCCTTCTAAAGGCATCTGCTCCGCCTCCACATCATTATCCTCATCAAACATGTCGACACAGCCGTACCGACACACCGCACACACACAAGGAATGCTCCGAATGAGGACAGGACCCACAAAAGCCCTTTGGGGGGACAGAGTGAGAGTATGCCAGCACACACCAGAGCGCTATATAATGCAGGGACTAACTGAGTTATGTCCCCTATAGCTGCTTTTTATATTATATATGTATTGCGCCCAAATTTAGTGCCCCCGCTCTCTGTTTTTACCCTGTTCTGAAGTGTAGACTGCAGGGGAGAGCCAGGGAGCTTCCTTCCAGCGGATCTGTGAAGGAGAAATGGCGCCAGTGTGTCTGAGGGAGATAGCTCCGCCCCTTTTCCGCTGCCTATTCTCCCGCTTTTTTCTGGATTCTGGCAGGGGAATTTACCACATATATAGCCTCTAGGGCTATATATTGTGCTATTTTTGCCAGCCAAGGTGTTTTTATTGCAGCTCAGGGCGCCCCCCCCCAAGCGCCCTGCACCCTCAGTGACCGGAGTGTGAAGTGTGCATGAGGAGCAATGGCGCACAGCTGCAGTGCTGTGCGCTACCTTGGTGAAGACTGATGTCTTCTGCCGCCGTTTTTCCGGACCTCTTCTTGCTTCTGGCTCTGTAAGGGGGACGGCGGCGCGGCTCCGGGACCGAACACCAAGGACTGGGCCTGCGGTCGATCCCTCTGGAGCTAATGGTGTCCAGTAGCCTAAGAAGCCCAATCCGGCTGCAAGCAGGCGAGTTCGCTTCTTCTCCCCTTAGTCCCTCGCTGCAGTGAGCCTGTTGCCAGCAGGTCTCACTGAAAATAAAAAACCTAAAACTATACTTTCTTTCTAAGGGCTCAGGAGAGCCCCTAGTGTGCATCCAACCTCGGCCGGGCACGAAATCTAACTGAGGCTTGGAGGAGGGTCATAGTGGAAGGAGCCAGTGCACACCAGGTAGTCCTAAATCTTTCTAGAGTGCCCAGCCTCATTCGGAGCCCGCTATTCCCCATGGTCCTTACGGAGTTCCCAGCATCCACTAGGACGTTAGAGAAATATATATATTTACATACGACAATTGTAAATTCTAAGTTCTTCATTTCTGAAGATGTGTTCTGAGGAGTTTCAGTAAACGTTGTGTAATAATACAGTTTCTAGACTTGGGTGTCCATAAAGCACTTTTACACACAAACAGGACCTGTTTCTGACAATATGTACCTGTGAACATTGCCAAGACATTTTTTGTGCATACATAAAAATAAAATCAGAGGGGGTATATTTGTTGATCAGTTAAATAAAAATAATACATTACATGTGTTAAAGGTGAAGCCATAAGGGCCGATTCATTATTTTACCCTGTAGCTACCACTAGGGAGCGCAAAACAGAGCAATTGAATTATTGCTCAGTTTAGACGCCCAGTAGCCGCATGGCTGACATTTTTTCTCACAGCCTCTTGAGGTGCAAGAAAAAATGTGTGCAAACTCTGCACTTTGGACATGGACACCAAAGCAAGAGCTTAGACGTTTTAAGGGGGAGGGGGATTATCTCTGAGATATTGAATTCACCCCCATTCCTATTCAATTGAGACCGCTTTCACCCGTTTTTTTTAGTGAAAGGCATTGGCAAAAAGGACTCAAAATCAGTGAAAACGGCCCGAGTTTTCGCCGGCACAGGTGAGAAAACTTGGATTTTTCACTCGTGCTAAATTTTTCGCCTAGGCGATAAAATGGCTCTGCTATTGCATAGGGCGTATCCACATTCGCACTAAAAATATCAAAAAGTCCAGTTTAGACAGGATTTTTAGATGTCCAAAACAACTGAATTGACCCAATTATGTCTATGGAATCCATTTTATTTTTGGGTCTACAGAATTCATTTAATATTTGTTCAAATGTTAAAAATACAAATGCAGATAAAGTTACCATTGTTAACGCAGTTTCTTCGAGGTCCATAGGCTCCCCAGGAATTACCATGGGGTATAGGTGGCCTCATGCCAGCCAGTTTAGTGAACAAGCCCAAGGCAGGAGCAGGACAGAGAAAAAGGAAGAATGGTACACTCAAGAAACACACACTCATAATAGGAGAACAAGTGACCATATAATAAAACCCATAAGGCCAGGTGTATCAGGGTGGGTGCCCTGTGGAGCCTATGGACCTCGAAGAAACAGAGTTAACAATTGTAAGTCTACCATAACACTTGTTTTCTTCATCAGGGTCACTTGGCTCCATAGGAGTTACCATGGACATGTCCCAAAGCAGTTTCCCCTAAGGGTAGGGACGCTCCTGAGCAGTACGGAGAACCCGTTGCTCAAAGGCAGCATCCAGGGAGGCGAAGGTATCAAATTAATAAAAATTGAGGAAGGTATTTACATAAGACAATGCGGCTGCTTCGTACATTGTTTAGCACATGCCCCACAAATAGCCACCCAGGAGGGCCTCACTGATAGTGGAGTGAGCTTTGACGGTAATTGGAAATGGAAGGTCTGCCTCAGTGTATGCCTGAGAAATAGTCATTCGAAGCCATCTGGATAATGGGGAAGATGTATTAACCTGGAGAAGGCATAAGGAAGTGATAAACCAGTGATATGTGCAAGGTGATAAATGCACCAGCCAATCAGCTCCTAATTGTTAATTTGCATATTGGAGCTGATTGGCTGATGCGTTTATCACCTTGCACATATCACTGGTTTATCCCTTCCTTTTGCCTTCTCCAGGTTAATACATCTGCCCCAATGTCTGCTTATTAGTAGGCCAGCCTCTTTTGTGAAATCTGTATAAAACAAATAGAGTATCCAATCTACATAGAATTTTGGTTCGCGCCACATAAATTCGAAGTGCACGTACAACATCCAACAAGGCTTCACCTGCCGTGATGGTGGAAGATTAAAAGGCTAGAACCACATTCTTCGGACTGATATGAAGACTGAAGACAACTTTAGGGAGGTAGCTGGACCTAGTACTTGTGAAAAATCAAAATGGGGGAGCAACAAGATAATGCTCCTAAGTCAGACACCCTGCATGCTGACGAAATGGTAAGAAGAAAAAGTCTTCCTCATAAGCCATTTCAATTCCACAGATCCAAGGGTTTAAATGGTGAAAGACTGTAAAGCCTGAAGCAACAAAGATAAATCCCACGGGACAACCAGGAGGTTGTATTCAAAGAACTTCCTGAAGGAAGGTCCGGACATCAGGCATCGGAGCTATCTTACACTAAAACCATACAGAAAGAGCTGAAACTTGCACTTTAAGGGTCGCCAGGCGGAGACCCTGATGCAATCCTGTTTGTAAAAAAGCAAGAACTCTTGCCAACCTAAAGACTTTAGGATCGTGACCTCTGGGTGCACACTACCTAAAGTATGAGTGCCATATTCTGTAGTAAATCTGAGCTGGGGAAGGTTTACAAGCCCTGGGCATAGTCTGCACTACCTGGCATGAGAAAACCCTCGATCTCAAAAGGGATGTCTCAAGAGCCACTCTGTCAAAAACAGACGAGCCAGGTGTGAGTGTAGACACGGTCCCTGAAGCAACAGATCTGGCAATAGAGACAGTCTGAAGGGGGTTGTCTACTGAGAGACCCTGAAGGTCTGCAAACCAAGAATGTCTCGGCCAATATGGAGCTATGAGGATCACGGTGCCTCCTTACTACTTGAACTTGCAAAGTACCCTAGGAAGGAGTGATACCGGAGAAAAAACGTAGGCCAGATTGAAATTTTACTGTACCACCAGAGCGTCCACGAAAGCTGCGCTGGGATCTCTGGTTCTGAACCCGTACCTTGGTACTTTGTAATTATGGCGTGACACCATGAGATCCACGTCCGGAAGGCCTCACTTGTCCACCAGTAGTTGAAATATTTCTGGATGCAGAGCCCACTCCCAGTTGAGAATTCCTGGAATGAACACCGCTGAGATAGCTGGGAGTGTGACACTCTGCCCAAGTGAGAATGCGGGCTACCCAATCCAGGATCCAAAAGGGATGCCCCTTGTTTAAATGGGACATTTGTAACCACGATAACAGGTAAAGCCGAACCCCCTGTGATAGTACTATGGTCTGCGTCCTGATGAGCTGGTGCTGGCTGTTCCAAGGTGACATAATCAGACATTGAAAAGGCCTGGAGTGGAATTGGGCATACCCTACCATGTCGAAGGTTGAGACCATGGATGGCAAGACCTGTATAGCTGAGTGGATGGACACTTGCCGTTGCTGAAGAAAGCTGCACAAGCGAGTGTGAAGGGCTGATATCTTGTCTGGTGGCAGGAAGATCCTCTGTAATTGTGCATCTAGAATGGCTCCTAGATGTAGCATCCTTTGAGAGGAGGACAGGGAGGACTTTTTCCAGTTCAGAATCCAGATGTGCGCTTGTAGGATGGCAATGGTAAAACAGAGATGTTGCTGTAAAGTCTCCAGAGAGTATGCTAGAATCATCAGTCGTCTAGGTAGTAAAGGATACAAACCCTGACGCCTGCGATGTGCAGCCATGATTGCCATAATCTTGGCCAGAGCCAAAAAAATCGAAGTGGAGGTATTCCATGCAAAACCTAGTGAACAATTATGAACCTGTTGAGAGACTTCAGATTGAGGACTGGTCAAAAGAACACATTGGGTTTTTGGACTAGAAACAGTGTGGAATAGAAGCCTGTCCCCTGATGTCTCAGAAGGGAGTGAATAGCCTGTTAAGGGAGGATGTTGAGGTAATGGACAATGTACAGCTTTTTACTAGACAAGCTACATGAGCATCTACAGATGGGTGAGGGTAAAAGAAGCCAGCTTTCTTGGTAACTGAAACTTCCTGTTAGGTGTACTCCAGCCCTCACGCATAAGTTCCGTGAGCTGGTCTGACTGAAAAAATTCTGTCTTAATGACCTTCTGTCCATTAAAGACTGAACCATTAGGCTTAGGAGCCGGCTCCTCATCCTCTATGTGAAGGACATATTTTACTGCCCTGATTAAGGCACATTAGAGCACCCCCAAGGCAGAACCAGGGTCTGAGGCATTGTCGTCTGTCTCCTGATCAAAGGACATCTCAGAGATAAGGGTGTAGCCCCCATCTAGGCGCTTTAGAAGCTCCTGGTCTGTCACCCTGTAACATATCTTGAAAGGCGACTGACGTATGAGCTAAGCTCTGGACAGTCTGCAGTGATCGCAAAAACGCGCCATAGCGCATATTTTACCCGATATTGTGGACCAGGGACTCACTTTTTCTGAATAAGTGGGTCCCCGGGTAGGCGCTCCACTGGGATTGGCAATAGGTTTAGTGATTGATGTCTCACTTGCCTGGCTGCAGAGAAGACTGAAAAAGTGGAGGAGGAGCCAGCTGGGCAAGGGAGACATCACTAAAGCTCTAGCCCAGGCCTGTCCAACCTGCGGCCCTCCAGCTGTTGAGAAACTACACATCCCAGCATGCCCTGACACAGTTTTAGCATTCTCTAACAGCAAAACTGTGTCAGGGCATGCTGGGATATGTAGTTTCACAACAGCTGGAGGGCCGCAGGTTGGACATGCCTGCTCTAGCCAGTCCCAATGGAACACATCACGGTGGACCCACCCATAGGGGCCATGGATGGTCGCATGCTCGCAGAGCTCCCATCCTCTGCACCAGGGATTCACGGCCTGCTGCCCCCTCTCCTGCCACGATCCACAGGGCCGCTGCCATGGGGGACCCACCGGGCGCCTAGAGACGCCCGCCGGCTGCAGCGACGTGTCCTTCTGCTTCGGGGACCGGGAGCTGCGGCCCCCGCTACCTCCCAGAGCTCACCAGCCTCGACATCCCCTACACACTCCGCCCGCTGGTGTCCTGCTCTTTGGATTCTCGTGACGGCAGCTGGGCGGCTGACTTTCCACCTGGAGTGTGTGTCACTGAACTGTCTTCCCCCCCCCTTTCCCTCCCATAGGTCAGTGAACGGTCTTCCCCCCTCTCCCTCCCGTGGTTCAGTGAACTGTCTCCCCCTCTCCCTCCTGTGGGTCAGTGAACTGTCTCCCCTCTCTCCCTCCCGTGGGTCAGTGAACTGTCTCCCCCTCTCCTTCCCATGGGTCAGTGAACTGTCTCTCCCCTCTCCTTCCCATGGGTCAGTGAACTGTAGTCCCCCCTCTCCTTCCCATGGGTCAGTGAACTGTCGTCGTCCCCTCTCCCCCCCATGGGTCAGTGAACTTTCGTCGTCCCCCTCTCCCTCGCATGGGTCAGTGAACTGTCCCCCCCCTCCCTCCCATGGGTCAGTGAACTGTCTCCCCACCCTCTCCCTCCCATGGGTCAGTGAACTGTCTCCCCACCCTCTCCCTCCCATGGGTCAGTGAACTGTCTCTCCCCCCCACCCTCCCGTGGGTCAGTGAACTGTCTCCCCCCCTCTCCCTCCCGTGTGTCAGTGAACTGTCCCGTCCCCCCCTCTCCCTCCCGTGCGTCAGTGAACTGTTCCGTCCCCCCTCTCCCTCCCGTGCGTCAGTGAACTGTTCCGTCCCCCCTCTCCCTCCCGTGCGTCAGTGAACTGTCCCGTCCCCCCTCTCCCTCCCGTGCGTCAGTGAACTGTCTCCCCCCCTCTCCCTCCCGTGGGTCAGTGAACTGTCTCCCCCCCCTCTCCCTCCCGTGGGTCAGTGAACGGTCATGTCCCCCCCTCTCCCTCCCGTGGGTCAGTGAACTGTCATGTCCCCCCCTCTCCCTCCCGTGGGTCAGTGAACTGTCCTGTCCCCCCCTCTCCCTCCCGTGTGTCAGTGAACTGTCCCGTCCCCCCCTCTCCCTCCCGTGCGTCAGTGAACTGTCCCGTCCCCCCCTCTCCCTCCCGTGCGTCAGTGAACTGTCCCGTCCCCCCCTCTCCCTCCCGTGCGTCAGTGAACTGTCCCGTCCCCCCTCTCCCTCCCGTGCGTCAGTGAACTGTCCCGTCCCCCCCTCTCCCTCCCGTGCGTCAGTGAACTGTCCCCGCTCTCCCTCCCGTGGGTCAGTGAACTGTCCCGTCCCCCCCTCTCCCTCCCGTGCGTCAGTGAACTGTCCCCGCTCTCCCTCCCGTGGGTCAGTGAACTGTCCCCCCCTCTCCCTCCCGTGGGTCAGTGAACTGTCTCCCCCCCTCTCCCTCCCGTGTGTCAGTGAACTGTCCCGTCCCCCCCTCTCCCTCCCGTGCGTCAGTGAACTGTCCCCGCTCTCCCTCCCGTGGGTCAGTGAACTGTCCCCCCCTCTCCCTCCCGTGGGTCAGTGAACTGTCTCCCCCCCTCTCCCTCCCGTGTGTCAGTGAACTGTCCCGTCCCCCCCTCTCCCTCCCGTGCGTCAGTGAACTGTCTCCCCCCCTCTCCCTCCCGTGGGTCAGTGAACTGTCTCCCCCCCCTCTCCCTCCCGTGGGTCAGTGAACGGTCATGTCCCCCCCTCTCCCTCCCGTGGGTCAGTGAACTGTCATGTCCCCCCCTCTCCCTCCCGTGGGTCAGTGAACTGTCCTGTCCCCCCCTCTCCCTCCCGTGTGTCAGTGAACTGTCCCGTCCCCCCCTCTCCCTCCCGTGCGTCAGTGAACTGTCCCGTCCCCCCCTCTCCCTCCCGTGCGTCAGTGAACTGTCCCGTCCCCCCCTCTCCCTCCCGTGCGTCAGTGAACTGTCCCGTCCCCCCTCTCCCTCCCGTGCGTCAGTGAACTGTCCCGTCCCCCCCTCTCCCTCCCGTGCGTCAGTGAACTGTCCCCGCTCTCCCTCCCGTGTGTCAGTGAACTGTCCCGTCCCCCCCTCTCCCTCCCGTGCGTCAGTGAACTGTCCCCGCTCTCCCTCCCGTGGGTCAGTGAACTGTCCCCCCCTCTCCCTCCCGTGGGTCAGTGAACTGTCTCCCCCCCTCTCCCTCCCGTGTGTCAGTGAACTGTCCCGTCCCCCCCTCTCCCTCCCGTGCGTCAGTGAACTGTCCCCGCTCTCCCTCCCGTGGGTCAGTGAACTGTCCCCCCCTCTCCCTCCCGTGGGTCAGTGAACTGTCTCCCCCCCTCTCCCTCCCGTGTGTCAGTGAACTGTCCCGTCCCCCCCTCTCCCTCCCGTGCGTCAGTGAACTGTTCCGTCCCCCCTCTCCCTCCCGTGCGTCAGTGAACTGTCTCCCCCCCCTCTCCCTCCCGTGGGTCAGTGAACTGTCTCCCCCCCTCTCCCTCCTGTGGGTCAGTGAACTGTCTCCCCCCCCCTCTCCCTCCCGTGGGTCAGTGAACTGTCATGTCCCCCCCTCTCCCTCCCGTGTGTCAGTGAACTGTCCTGTCCCCCCCTCTCCCTCCCGTGCGTCAGTGAACTGTCTCCCCCCCCTCTCCCTCCCGTGGGTCAGTGAACTGTCTCCCCCCCTCTCCCTCCTGTGGGTCAGTGAACTGTCTCCCCCCCCCTCTCCCTCCCGTGGGTCAGTGAACTGTCATGTCCCCCCCTCTCCCTCCCGTGTGTCAGTGAACTGTCCTGTCCCCCCCTCTCCCTCCCGTGTGTCAGTGAACTGTCTCCGCCCCCTCTCCCTCCCGTGGGTCAGTGAACTGTCTCCCCCCCTCTCCCTCCCGTGGGTCAGTGAACTGTCTCCCCCCCCTCTCCCTCCCGTGTGTCAGTGAACTGTCCTGCCTCCCCCCCTCTCCCTCCCGTGTGTCAGTGCACTGTCCCCCTCTCACTCCCATGTGTCAGTGTACTGCCCCCCTCTCACTCCCATGTGTCAGTGTACTGCCCCCCTCTCACTCCCATGTGTCAGTGTACTGCCCCCCTCACTCCCATGTGTCAGTGTACTGCCCCCCTCTCTCACTCCCATGTGTCAGTGTACTGCCCCCCCCTCTCATGTGTCAGTGTACTGTCCCCCCACCCCTCCCCCTCCAATGTGTCAGTGTCAGCCTGGATACCCAATGCCAGCATTTCACACTGGAACCAGGAACAGCTCCTTGATGCTGAGCAGAATTGAATAGCTTTTAGAACTAGGTGCCCCACAGAGGGTATCACCCTGCCCTTCCTGTGTGAGCTCATTAAAATCCCTCTATCAGCTGTCACCCGGTGTCTCCATAGTCACCCACTATCTTCCTGTCACCCCCAGTACTGCCCCAGCTCCTGTCTGCACTAACCCGTCCCTACCCCTAGCACTGGCTACACTTAACCCTTCCTACCCTCAGCTTCTCCCCCCGTGATATGTGATGTGACCCAGAATCGGTGGAGTAGGACCCCAAATTTTTAAAGTAATGGGTCCCTGGGACCCACAATTTTTTCCGCTCAGCACGATCACTGGACTGTGAAAACATGTCCACCCAGGAAGGCTGCATATGGGGAGCCAACAAAGCAGGTTGAAACCGTTAAGGCAATCCCTGTAGTGGAATCAAAGTAGGAGCTGACAAGTGTTCTACAAACATAAACTGAGATAAGGAAGCCAGCCAAGGTGGTTCTTGGACAGGAGCTGGTATAACAGTCTGTAATGTTAGTGAAGCATAACACCTTAAACAGGTACCATGTTATACAAAATCCTGAGTAGCCGAACAGGAGCTGCATGAATCCAATATAGGAGCTACAGCCTTCATATTACCCTTAAAGTCCTTGCCTTCAGGGGGACAAAGTAAATACACATAAAGGGCGGGATTCAATTCTTTTCACCTCTTTCCACACCCATTCTGTCTCTGCCTTCAAGGGCGTGGTATCATTATTTCAGCTTGCTACCCCCGAAGTAGGGAGGCACCCAACTCTTTACACAGCTAAACCTGATCACTATGGGCGCAATATGCGCGTTAACGGAGATCATTTTAGAAAGGAAATTGGGCGTGATATATCACTTGAATCCCACCCACAGAGTGCAACTATGAAAACATGCAAATGTGACACCTCTCACAATTTACAAGTAAAATCTGAGGTGCAGAAACTCTAAACACCTGGCATTGGGTTATAGGAGGTAAAATACAGAGAGAGAAATAACAATACAGCAGATTTGAGCACAAACAGCAGTGGCTAGCAAAATAGAGCACTGAATCAAGTACACAAGCCTCAAAGGCTAGTAGGATAAGTGCAGTACAACCTGCCCCTTGGGAGAGGTATACAGGGAGACTGAACCCGGCTCCTGAAACTTGCTGTTGCAGAAAAGGCGGGAAAACCTTAGGCTTAGAAGAACCTTGAGCTAGGGGAGAGCTCACCTCCACTATGCTGACATTCTCCCACAGGGCTAACCAGCTTAATAAAATGTCCCCACTGGTTTTATTTTGTGCCCTGGTGGACTAGCAGAGAACGGGAGCGACCCAGTCTCTGCAATCAGCGCCTCTGGAGCGTCACCAACTCCAGAGGCTGGACCACTTCTTACCTACACTGAACTATAAACAATGCAGCTAAACGAGAGCTAAACGAAGCACTGGGCGGGCGCCCAGCATCCTCTACGGGCTACGAGAAAAGGATTTACCGGTAGGTAACCAAAATCCTATTTTCTCTAACGTCCTAGAGGATGCTGGGGTCCATATTAGTACCATGGGGATGTACCAAAGCTCCCAGAACGGGAGGGAGAGCGCGGAGGCTCCTGCAACACTGCTTGACCAAACTTGAGGTCATCAGAGGCCAGAGTATCGAACTTGTAAAACTTGGCAAACGTGTTCGACCCAGACCAAGTAGCTATTCGACAGAGTTTTACTGCCGAGACATCCCGGGCAGCCGCTCAGGAAGAGCCCACTTTACTAGTAGAGTGGGCCTTCTCGGATTTTGGACACGGCAATCCTGCCGTGGAATAAGCATGCTGGATAGTGAACCTGATCCAGCGTGAAATCGACTGCTTAGAAGCAAGACATCCTGTTCGTCCTCTATGATCCAAAGAAAATTGGGAGTCACTTTTCCTGTGACGAGCCGTCCTCTTCACATAAATCTTCAAAGTCCTTACTACATCCAAGGCCTGTGAAGTAATTGAGGAGTCAGTAGCCACTGGCACCACAATAGGTTGGTTGATGTGGAATGCCGACACAACCTTAGGCAGAAACTGTGGACAAGTCCTTAGTTCCGCCGTATCTTCATGGAAGACCAGATAGGGACTTTTACAAGATAAAGCCCCCCAATTCTGAGACACATCGTGCAGAAGCCAAGGCCAACAAGGTGACCGCCTTCCACGTGAGAAACTTGAGATCAGCCTCCAGTAGAGGCTCAAACCAAGCAGATTGCAGGAACTGCAACACCACATCCAGATCCCATGGAGCCGTAGGCGCCACAAAAGGAGGCTAGATGTGTAGAACCCCTTTCAAAAAGGTCTGAACTTCAGGAAGAGCAGCCAATTGTTTTTGGAAGAAGATGGACAAAGCAGAGATCTGGACCTTGACGGAACCCAATCTCAGTCCCATATCCACCCCTGCTTGCAGGAAAAGGAGAAAACGTCCAAGTTGAAACTCCACCGTCAGAAACTTCTTGGCCTCACACAAAAACATATTTCTTCCAAATGCGATGGTAATGCTTAGACGTTACCCCCTTCCTGGCCTGTATCAGGGTAGGAATGACCTCACTCGGGATACCTTTCCGAGCCAAGATCTGGCGTTCAACCGACATGCCGTCAAACGTAGCCGCGGTAAGTCTTGATAAGCGAACGGCCCCTGCAGAAGAAGATCCTCCCGAAGAAGTAAAGGCCGTGGATCCTCCAGCAGAAGATCCAGCAGATCCGCGTACCAAGGCCTCCTTGGCCAGTCCGGAGCAATGAGGATTGCCAGGACCTTTGTTCTGAAGAACCTTTGGAATCAGAGGAAGTGGAGGGAACACATACACCGACTTGAACACCCACGGTGTTACCAGTGCGTCCACCGCCACTGCCTGCGAGTCTCTTGACCTGGAACAGTACCGCCGTAGTTTCATGTTGAGGCGGGAGGCCATCATGTCTATGTGGGGAACCCCCCCACCAACCGGTTACCTCCTCGAACACCTCCGGGTGGAGGTCCCACTCCCCCGGATGGAGATAGTGTCTGCTGAGGAAGTCTGTTTAACAGTTGTCTACGCACAAAATGAAGATTGCCGACATCGCCACCGCGTGCCTTTCTGCCCAGCTGAGGATTTTTGACACCTCTGCCATAGCAACCCTGTTGAAAGGTTTCCCCCACAGCGACTGCTCCCCAACCTCTTAGACTTGCATCTGTGGTTAAAAAAATCCAGTCTTGAATTCCGAACCTTCGACCTTCCAGAAGGTGTGGAAGTTGCAGGCACCAGAGGAGTGAAATCCTGGTTTTCGGAGACAGGCGTATCCTCTTGTGCATGTGTAGGTGAGAGCCCGACCACTGGTCCAAGAGGTCTAGTTGAAAACGTCGAGCATGAAACCTGCCGTACTGAAGAGCCTCGTAGGCGGCAACCATCTTTCCCAGAAGGCGTATGCTTTGATGAACAGATACCCGGGTAGGCCTTAGGACATCCCGGACCATTGTTTGAATCACCAACGCTTTCTCTACCGGGAGAAATACCCTCCGCACTTCCGTGTCGAGGATCATTCCCAGGAAAGACAGCCGCCTTGTTGGCTACAGATGAGACTTCGGAAGGTTCAGGATCCAACCGTGTGTCGTAAGCGCGATGGACCGCATCAACGTCTCCCTGGATGACGCCTTGATCAGGAGATCGTCCTGATATGGAATTATGTTCACCCCCTGCTTGCAGAGGGGAAACATCTCCGCCATCACCTTGGTGAAGATCCTTGGTGCTGTTGAGAGGCCAAACGGTAGTGCCTGGAACTGATAGTGATCGTCCATCAGCACAAACCCGAGATAAGCCTGATGCGGCGCCCAAATGGGAATGTGGAGATAAGCATCCTTGATGTCCAGGGACACCAGGAACTCCCCCTCCGACAGCCCTGAAATGACAGCTCTCAAGAGATTCCATCTTGAATTTGAACTCCTTGAGATAAGGGTTCAAAGATTTTAAATTTAGAATAGGCCGTACCGAACCATCCGGTTTCGGTACCACAAAAAGGTTCGAATAATAACCCTTGTCCCGCTGCTGAAGAGGGACCTGAACAATGACCCCCGACACCACCAATTTTCTGATGGCTTCCAGAAGAATTGTCCTGTCTGCCAACAGCACTGGCAAGCCTGACTTGAAGAAACGGTGAGGCGGGGAAACTTGAAACTCCAGTCTGTACCCTCTGGACACTATATTCAGAACCCAGGGGTCCAGAACCAACGACACCCAGACGTGGCTGAACTGCCGGAGTCTCGCCCCCACGTGACCTTCCTCCAGACCTAGCTGTCCACAGTCATGCGGAGGACTTAAGCGTATCAGAAGCGGGCTTCTGGGTCTGGAAACCTGCGGGAGCGGGTTTCTTTCCTTTGGCACGACCACCTCTGAAGGTGTTCGAAGGCTTATTCTTTCTAGGCCTCGCGGCCCGAAAGGACTGTGACGTGTTAGATGAAAAGGGCTCCTTCGTAGCCGGTGCAGCTGGGGGGAGAAAAAGAGACTTACCCGCGGTAGCCGTGGCAATCCACGCATCCAGCGCCTCCCCATAGAGAGCCTGACCCTTGTACGGAAGGCCCTGGATTCCGCGTCCGCAGACCAGTTGCGCAGCCAGAGACCTCTGCGCGCCGAGACTGACATGGAGGAGATCCCCGCAGCCATGGAACCCAGGTCCTTCATGGAATCCACCAGGAACCCTGCAGAATCCTGAATATTACGTAAAAATAAATCAACGTCACCTTTGTCCAGCGTAGACGATTCCTCCTGCAGAGTGATCGACCACCTGGCAATAGCTTAAGCAATCCAATCACAGGCTATAGTAGGCCGCAACATAGCCCCTGAAGCCGTGTAAATGGATTTCACCGTAGCATCCACCTTGCGATCTGCCGGGTCCTTTAATGCAGTAGAACCCGGGACCGGTAATACCACCTGCTTGGACAGTCTGGATACAGAGGTGTCGACTATTGGCGGGGACTCCCATCTCTTCCTATCTTCCTCTGGGAAGGGAAAAGCAACCAAGACTCTCTTGAGAATCTGGAATTTCTTTTCCGTAATTTCCCATTCTTTTTCAAACATAGCATTCAATTCCTTGGATGCCGGGAAGGTGAGGGGGGGCTTCTTATTATCCGTAAAGAAGGCCTCCTCCACCTGTTCCGGAGCTGTGTCCGAAATGTGTAAAACATCCCTAACAGCCTCAATCATCAACTGCATCCCCCTAGCAAGTGATGCCGTTTGATGCCGTTCCCCTCAACACATGCCCATCACCATCTGCAGTGTAAGAGTCGGTGTCCGTGTCATCCTGCATAATTGCAAGCACACGTTTACGAGAATGTACCGCAGGGGACCCCGAGGAGGCAGAATCAGACTATACGACCATAGAGGACTGGAGGACCTGAGTGGCATGCTCAGTCCTAGCAACCCTATCAGAAATCTGAGAAATAGTCCCCCTCAGAGAGACTAACTATTCTGGCTCTCTAGCTGGGATCTGCGCTCAAACAGTGCAATCCAGATTACATGGAATGGAGGCTTCCTGGGAAGACAAATCCTCTGCAGCATATGAAACAGTGTCCCTAGACATGTTGACACACACACTCAAACACCCTACAAACACACAGAGTATTATGCATACAGAGTTTCCCCCCCAAGAATGGCAGAGAGACACAGAGATTGGAGCCAACCCACACACAGCACTTTTCAGGTAAAGGGAGTTCCTTCCCAGCGCTGACTGTGTCCCTTAATAGGTGATACAGCGCTTAAGCAGCCTCCCCTCCCTTCTACAGCCCCCAGGTACCATACAGACTGCTGGAGAAAGCTCTGGAGGGACCTGGATCCAGTGAACCATGACTGCAGGCAGGAAAAATGGCACGAACGCCGCTGGGTCCGCTATGAGGAGAAGCTCTGCCTCCTTCAATGGCGCGGTCTTCCCGCTCACATGAGGATTATACTGGCCCGGAGGATTGTGCTGACCCGGATCCGCAGAACCCGACATGCCGAAAACGACCAGTGTAGGATCCTGAGCTGGCCCAGGGTGCTCCCTCCCAGTGCCGCACCAAGGTACCTCTGAGCCTTCCAGGAGCGCGGGCAGACCATGCTCCCGACCCTGTAGCCGCCCTCTTCACACTGTCCCCCCGCTTGCAAGGGGGGACAGTGACTCACTCGCCACTCTTCAGCTCCTGAGGGGGTGGCGGCTGGCTGCCGGGGGCGAGCGTTCCCCTGCGGCGGGGCGCGATCAGACCCCTCTGGAGCCAACGTCCAGTCAGCGGGAGCAGTGGCTCAAGACCCCACGTGGTGGACACTGCTTTCCCCCCCCCTAACCCCTCCCCGCCCCCCCCAGTCCTACGCTGCGGGGAGGCTGTCGCCATCATCCTCCCTGTAAAATAAAAAAACCTGAAAGGAAAGAAAAATACTCTTTACCAAGATAACTCTGTAGAGCTCCCCTAGCTGTGACCGGCTCCTCCGGGAAAATTTTCTAAACTGAGTCTGGTAGGAGGGGCATAGAGGGAGGAACCAGCCCACACTATTAAACGCTTAAGTGCCAATGGCTCCTGGTGGACCCGTCTATACCCCATGGTACTAATATGGACCCCAGCATCCTCTAGGACGTTAGAGAAAGACAATTAAAACAGAATTTCAGTTAACCCATAAGCATAAAAGCTTCTAGAAGGTGTGACATATAAGATAGGAACATTCGCTTAAACAAACTTGCAGCTTTTATCAGGTAACTACGTAAATGTTATGCAAACCAGAGTGATTTATAAACCTGTTGTAACCCTAAATAAAGGGGTTCTGGCATGAATCGTCGACATTCATTAGGTCGACCACTATTGGTCGACATGGACTACTAGTCGACAGCTGAAAACAGTCAACATGGGACAGTTCGACACATGAAAAGGTCGACATGGATTTTTTAACTGTTTTTGGTGTAATTTTTTCCGTAACATGACCAGGAAGTCCAATTAGTTTACCGCGTCCCCTTGGAGCAAAGTGCCTTGCTGCGCTCGGCACAGGTTACCGTTCCCAATCGTAGTCCGCATGGATGGTAAAGTATGAAAAAGTTAAGAATCTATTTTTTTTTTTAAAGCCATGTCAACCTTTTCATGTGTCGACCTGTTCTGTGTCTACCATATGTCCACGTCGACCAATAGTGGTCGACCTAATGACTATCGACCTTAACGTGGTCGACCATCCAAACAGATACCAAATAAAGGCATGCTCATCCTTCTTTACACTAGGTATTTGATCACAACCTGCTGCCTCGTGTCAGTCATTCACAGCTGTTTAGAGTGAAACTAAGTCTGCATGTGACCATGTGCTGTGAGCAAAGGGACCATGGGGGTCCCCATAAGCCTCCTTTGACACATGGTATACATTATATAATACATGCTAAATTTAAAGACTACCCGTGTCGGTTAAGAAAATGGTGATAACCAAATAGTTGGAAACATTTAAATATGGGAATAATCAAATCTTGGGGCTGAAGGGAATTTAGCTCTTGAGCTAAGGGCTGCAAGCTATTCAATTGCTTCCCGCTACAGCCACTCTTTCCCACGATACAACCCAGGATTAGCTGTGTTAAGCTGAAGCTCCAGGGCTAAGTGCCGGGTGTGACGCAGGTTTCAGGTCGTGATTATTACCCAAGCCCTAATCAGGAGGTGAAGCCTTAGGTCTAGTCGCGGGAAGTAGCCAATAGCTCCTGGGCACTTAGCCGGGAGTTAAATTTCCATAAATCAAATCAACTGGAGAGGCTTAAAGTGGAAAGCTTACCATACCAACCAATTAGCTCCTAATTGCAGGTACACACTACACAATACATGCTGCCGATCTGATAAACCCTCTGATCCAATGGATCGTTCTCATGTACACATGGCCAGATTCAGAGATTGACACAATTAGTATGGAGGCTGCGCCTTTGGACACACCTGATGTATGAAATATGAAAAGCAAAACAGACGCTTCCTGCGTGCTTGTGTGATACACTGCTGCATTAAAAGATGCAGAATCAGATCACTTGCTTGAAGATCAGTCACCCAAGTAAAGCTGGCCATACACCCAATGATTTATTGTCCAATCTGGCTGGAACAAAAATCTGGTAATGTATGCAAATGACAATTGACCATTTGCTGCAAAACACGGAAAAACAGACAAAACTGGTCAGACAAATTGGTTAAATCTATTTGATTTAACCAATTTGTCTGAACGACTGTCTCTCTCAGTTTTGCGGCATTTCGGAACAAATAATCAATTGTCATTTGCTCCCACACATTACCAGGTTTTTATTCCAACCAGTGTAAATCTTTAGGTGTATGGGCAGCTCAACCCTCAGGATGTCCAGGATGTTCATGCTGCTGGGGCCAGAAAATCTGCGGCAGAAAACAGACCCTGGCCTTGCCACTCCCAGAAATCAGGGCACCCATTTTAAGGAACCCTGCCCAGCTCCAGCCACCCCGCCACGCGCAAAGGCTGAGAATGAAAGGGCACTTCATGCGACCATGCAGGACACAGAACGGGTCCTGCACACGTGACCCACTATCAGAGATGTATGGAAACCATCAGGATTACGTACATCTCCTAATCAAGGTCACAGTGAGCAAAGTCTAGCTGAGTGTGTACTTTCTTTTCATCTCTTCAACAGAATCAGGTCAGGAATGAGACAGTCTATGCAGGATACACTCTATTGAGAGTCGTAACATACTAATTATCCAGCCAATAATTTCGACAGTATGTACCCTACTTAAATGGCAATTTGCAGGCTGTGCTAGAAAAAAAAAAAAAAAAAACATAAGCTAACCGATTGCTATCAACAGCTTCTCCACTGTAGCTTTCTCCAAGATTTGATAAATCTACCCCATAGTTTCTAGGTACACCAAACTTCCACAAGGAGAAGTTGCCCATAGCAGCCAATCACCTGCAATAATTTTTTATAATGTACTTGTCAATTGGTAACAAGCAGATGATTGACTATTAAGGGTATGATAGATGCTAGAATCAAGTGGGCTAAGGGACCTTTTCCGTCAGGGGGAGGAGCCACGACACAAGGGGGAGGAGCTAGGCCAGCGGGATAGTTCCTTTACTATCCACGCCACCAACTATTACCTTTAGTAATTAGGTGGCAAGCGGAGCGAGCCACCGTGCCCGAAGCGTGCCGAGCGAAGCGAGCCCGCGAGGGTACTTTTCGGGTACCCTGTTCGCCCGTAGGTCCTCCCCCTGATGACGTGTCTCCTCCCCTAGATACGTCAGAAGGTCCCTTCTCCCACTCCGATATAGAACCAACCTTAAGGGCAACTTCCACTTTTTAGAAAGTTTGATACATTTCCCCGTAAGCCCTCGCTCCTGCATTGCAGCAGATAGCATCAGACCATGCAGCCACAACCAGGAACCAATTAGTATGCGTTAACTTTGTCATCAGCAGCGTGATCTCTCCAATGCAGGCTGAAAGCAGAGTCTACTTCAGAGTTGACCATTTAATAAAATACTGGGTTTAAAGAACTGCTACTGATTCTTCCTTTGGTAGCACCTGCGTCAGAAACAGGGCTGGAAATAAAACTGTTTTAAAGAACAAAAACACCTTTTTGGGAGGGTTTATACAGGTTTTTCTTTTCCATTGTTTTAACGGGAAAAAAAACTGACTATTAGAAACCTTTGTTTTAGTACTTTCAAAAATTGATAATGTTATAAGCTTTGATTTGATTATTTTACATCTTCTGACAGCAATTTTTTTTTTACTGCTTATGACATCTAAATACATGTAGACTAAACATATTAATACATAAAAGGACACTCAGAAATAGAGGACACTAAAAATAAGAACACGCTAATGTTAAGCATTAGTCCTACTTATTACTTAAATTAACTAATACAAAATGCAAAAGCACTTTTCAGAACACCACACACAAAAAGGAGTTAAGCATTAGCACTGGCAATAACACTGGCATTAAACATTTAGAATAAATAAAAAAAATAAGATTTTAAACCTACCGGTAAATCTTTTTCTCGTAGTCCGTAGAGGATGCTGGGGACTCCGTAAGGACCATGGGGATAGACCGGCTCCGCAGGAGACATGGGCACTTTAAGAAAGACTTTAGGTATGGGTGTGCACTGGCTCCTCCCTCTATGCCCCTCCTCCAGACCTCAGTTAGAGAAACTGTGCCCAAAGGAGACAGACAGTACGAAGAAAGGATTTTTGTTAAACCAAGGGCAAGATTCATACCAGCCAACACCATATAACTTGTGATATACTAACCAGTTAACAGTATGAAAAACAACATAGCATCATTCGGAGAACGATGAAAACTATTACAAAGACCCTTATGTAAGCAAAACTATATACAAGTCTTGCAAAAGTAGTCCGCACTTGGGACGGGCGCCCAGCATCCTCTACGGACTACGAGAAAAATATTTACCGGTAGGTTTAAAATCTTATTTTCTCTTACGTCCTAGAGGATGCTGGGGACTCCGTAAGGACCATGGGGATTATACCAAAGCTCCCAAACGGGCGGGAGAGTGCGGATGACTCTGCAGCACCGATTGAGCAAACAGAGGTCCTCCTCAGCCAGGGTATCAAACTTATAGAACTTTGCAAATGTGTTCGAACCCGCCCAAGTAGCAGCTCGGCACAGCTGTAGTGCCGAGACCCCTCGGGCAGCCGCCCAAGACGAGCCCACCTTCCTAGTGGAATGGGCCTTAATCGATTTTGGTAACGGCAATCCTGCCGTTGAATGAGCCTGCTGAATCGTGTTACAGATCCAGCGAGCAATAGTCTGCTTGAAGCAGGAGCGCCAACCTTGTTGGCAGCATACAGGACAAACAGTGCTTCTGTTTATCTGACCCTAGCCGTTCTGGCTACGTAAATTTTCAAAACCCTGACCACATCAAGGGACTCGGAATCTTCCAAGTCTCGTGTAGCCACAGGCACCACAATAGGTTGGTTCATATGAAAAAACAACACCACCTTAGGCAAAAATTGATGACGGGTCCGCAATTCCGCTCTATCCATATGGAAACTAGATAGGGGCTTTTATGAGACAAAGCCGCCAATTCTGACACTCGCCTAGCCGAAGCCAAGGCTAACAACATGACCACTTTCCAAGTGAGATATTTTAACTCCACTGTTTTAAGTGGTTCAAACCAGTGCGACTTAAGTCTGTACTTCTGGGAGAGAAGCCAATTCTTTTTGAAAGAAAATGGATAAGGCCGAAATCTGAACCTTAATTGAGCCTAATTTTAGGCCCAAATTCACTCCAGTTTGTAGGAAGTGAAGGAAACAGCCCAAATGGAATTCTTCCGTAGGGGCATTCCTGGCCTCACACCAAGAAACATATTTTCGCCATATACGGTGATAATGTTTAGCTGTCACGTCCTTCCTAGCCTTTATCAGAGTAGGAATGACCTCATCCGGAATGCCCTTTTCCGCAAGGATCCGGCGTTCAACCGCCATGCCGTCAAACGCAGCCGTGGTAAGTCTTGGAACAGACAGGGCCCCTGTTGCAACCGGTCCTGTCTTCGAGGAAGAGGCCTCGGATCTTCTGTAAACATCTCCTGCAGATCCGGATACCAGGCCCTTCGTGGCCAATCTGGAACAATGAGAATTGTCTGTACTCCTCTTTTTCATATTATTCTCAACACCTTTGGGATGAGAGGAAGAGGAGGAAACCCATAGACCGACTGGAACACCCACAGTGTCACTAGGGCGTCCACAGCTACCGCCTGAGGGTCTCTTGACCTGGCGCAATACCTCTGCAGCTTTTTGTTGAGGCGGGATGCCATCATGTCTATCTGGGCAGTCCCCACTGACTTGCAATCTATGCGGAGACTTCCTGATGAAGTCCCCACTCTCCTGGATGCAGGTCGTGTCTGCTGAGGAAATCTGCTTCCTAGTTGTCCACTCCCGGAATGAACACTGCTGATAGTGCGCTTACATGATTTTCCGCCCAGCGAAGAATCCTGGTGGCTTCCGCCATTGCCATTCTGCTCCTTGTGCCACCCTGGCGGTTTACATGAGCCACTGCGGTGATGTTGTCTGATTGGATCAGAACTGGTAAGTCGCGAAGCAAGGTCTCCGTTTGCGAAGGGCGTTGTATATGGCGAACACAAGTCTCTTGACTTGACCAAAGACCCTGGAAGTTTCTTCCTTGTGTGACTGCTCCCCAACCTCGGAGGCTCGCGTCCGTGGTCACCAGAACCCAGTCCTAAATGCCGAACCTGCGGTCCTCTAGAAGGTGAGCACTCTGCAGCCACCACAGGAGAGATACCCTGGCCCTGGGGGACAGAGTGATCAACTGATGCATCTGTTGATGTGACCCGGACCACTTGTCCAGTAGGTCCCATTGGAAGGTCCTCACATGGAACCTGCCGAACGGAATGGCCTCGTAAGATGCCACCATCTTTCCCAGGACTCGAGTGCAGTGATGCACTGACACCTGTTTTGGTTTCAATAGGTTCCAGACCAGAGTCATGAGTACTTGAGCCTTTTCCGTTGGAAGATAAACCCTTTTCTGGTCCGTATCCAGAATCATGCCCAAGGTGGTCAGATGAGTCGTAGGAACCAGCTGCGACTTCGGGATATTGAGAATCCAGCCGTGTTGCTGTAACACCTTCAGTGAAAGTGACACGCTGTTCAGTAACTGCTCTCGTGATCTCGCTTTTATGAGGAGATCGTCCAAGTACGGGATAAATGTGACACCCTGCTTGCGCAGGAGCACCATCATTTCCGCCATTACCTTGGTGAAAATTCTTGGGGTCGTGGAAAGCCCAAACGGCAACGTCTGAAATTGGTAATAACCATCCTGTACCGCAAATCTCAGTTACGCCTGATGAGGTGGATATATGGGAACATGAAGGTACGCATCCTTTATGTCCAGAGATACCATAAAATCCCCCCCTTCCAGGTTAGCGATGACCGCCCTGAGCGATTCCATCTTGAACTTGAACCTTTTCAAGTATAGGTTCAGGGATTTTAAATTTAAAATGGGTCTGACCGAACCGTCCGGTTTCGGGACTACAAACAGGGTTGAGTAATATCCCCTCCCTTGTTGAAGTAGAGGAACCTTGACCACCACCTGTTGAAGATACAATTTGTGAATTGCATTTACCACTATCTCCCTTTCTGGGGGAGAAGTCAGCAGGGCCGATTTTAAAAAAACGGCGAGGAAGCACCTTTTCGAATTCCAGCTTGTAACCCTGAGAAACAATTTCTATTGCCCAGGGATCCACCTGTGAGTGAAGCCAGATGTGGCTGAAAATTCGAAGACGTGCTCCCACTGGGGCGGACTCCCTTAGCGGAGCCCCAGCGTCATGCAGTGGATTTTGTAGAGGCCGGGGAGGACTTCTGTTCCTGGGAACTAGCTGTGTTGTGCAGCTTTTTCCCTCTGCCCTAACCTCTAGCAAAAAAGAACGCACCTCGTACTCTCTTGTTTCTTGTGACCGAAAGGACTGCATTTGATAATGTGGTGCTTTCTTAGGCTGTTAGGGAATATAAGGCAACATTTTTTATTTACCAGCTGTAGCTGTGGAGACCAGGTCCGAGAGACCTTCCCCAAACAATTCCTCACCCTTGTAAGGTAAAACCTCCATATGCCTCTTTGAGTCGGCATCACCTGTCCATTGCCGTGTCCATAGGACTCGTCTAGCAGAAATCGACATAGCGTTGATTCTTCGTTAATATGACCCCGGGTCAATAAAATGTTACCCTTATCCAGGGTATCAATTTCCGTTGATAAGGTACCTATCCACGCTGCTACAGCGCTACAAACTCCAGCCGACACTATTGCCGGTCTGAGTAAGGTACTAGAATGTATGTAAATGGACTTTAAGGTAGCCTGCTGTTTGCGATCAGCAGGATCCCTGAGGGTAGCCATATCTTGGGATGGCAGCTTACTCTTTTGGATAAGCGTGTCCACGCTTTTCTCCCCCCTTGGGGAAGATTCTCACCGTATCCTGTCCGTAGTCGGGAAAGGATACATCATAAGAATCCTTTTGGGAATCTGCAGTTTCTTGTCTGGAGATTCCCAAGCCTTTTCAATAACTCGTTCATGAGATGGGGGAAAGGTTACCTCAGGTTTCTTTACCCTATACATATGTACCCTCGTGTCAGGGACAGTCATATCTGTGATATGCAAAACACTTTTATTACAATAATCATATATTGAAGACTATTTGCCAATTCTGGCTGTAACTTTGCATCATCGTAGTCGACACTGGAGTCAGAATCCGTGTCAGTGTCTACATATTTGGATAGTGGGCGCTTTTGAGACCCCGGAGGTCCCTGTGACATAGGGGAAAGGAAGGGTTTGACGCCTGTACATTCCCTAGACTCAGTGCAATAAATTCACATTAGCACTAAAATATTCCACATATCCAACAAGTCAGGTGTCGGTGTTACCGACGGAGACACCACAGTCATTTACTTCACCTCCTCCCTATGAGAGCCTTTTACCTCAGACATGCCGACACACGCGTACTGACACCACACACTCAGGGAATCCTCTTATCTGAAGACAGTTCCCCCACAAGGCCCTTTGGAGAGACAGAGAGAGAGTATGCCAGCACACACCCAGCGCTATATGACCCAGGAAAAAAAAAAAACACGATATGTTTACCCAGATAGCGCTGTAATCTTTATTTTTGCACCAAATTATGTGCCCCCCTCCTTCTTTAAAACCCTCTTTCACTGTGGATAAGCGAGTCCGGGGAGCTTCCTTTCAGCGCTGTGCTGTGGAGAAAATGGCGCTGGTGAGTGCTGAGGAGGAAGCCCCGCCCCCTCAGCGGCAGGCTTCTGTCCCGCTATAATATATAAAAAACTGGCGGGGGCTCTTTATATATACATTGCCTAGCTGTATATATCTACTTTTGCCAGAAAATGAGGTTATATTGCTGCCCAGGGCGCACCCCCCCCCCCCCCCTGCGCCCTGCACCCTTACAGTGACTGCCGTTTGTGTGTGCTGTGTGGGAGCAATGGCGCACAGCTTAACTGCTGTGCGTTACCTCAGTGAAGATCTGAAGTCTTCTGCCGCCTCTGAAGTATTCTTTTCTTCTCATACTCACCCGGCTTCTATCTTCCGGCTCTGTGAGGAGGACGGCGGCGCGGCTCCGGGACGAACTCCGGGGTGAGACCTGTGTTCCGACTCCCTCTGGAGCTAATGGTGTCCAGTAGCCTAAGAAGCAGAGCCTTGAAACTCACAGAAGTACGTCTACTTCACTCTCCTCAGTCCCACGATGCAGGGAGTCTGTTGCCAGCAGGCTCCCTGAAAATAAAAAACCTAACAAAATACTTTCTTTCAGGAAACTCAGGAGAGCTCCCTGAAATGCACCCAGTCTCCTCTGGGCACCGTAGTAAACTGAGGTCTGGAGGAGGGGCATAGAGGGAGGAGCCAGTGCACACCCATACCTAAAGTCTTTCTTAAAGTGCCCATGTCTCCTGCAGAGCCCGTCTATCCCTATGGTCCTTACGGAGTCCCCAGCATCCTCTAGGACGTAAGAAAAAAAAATAAGATTTTACTTACCGGTAAATCTATTTCTCGTAGTCCGTAGTGGATGCTGGGGACTCCGTAAGGACCATGGGGAATAGACGGGCTCCGCAGGAGACAGGGCACTTTAAGAAAGAATTTGGATACTGCTGTGCTCTGGCTCCTCCCTCTACATCCCTCCTCCAGACCTCAGTTAAAGAAACTGTGCCCGGAAGAGCTGACAGTACAAGGAAAGGATTTTGTAATCCAGGGCAAGACTCATACCAGTCACACCAATCACACTGTATAACTTGTGATAAACTTACCCAGTTAACAGTATGAACAACAACGGAGCATCAGATCAACCCTGATGCAACCATAACATAACCCTTATTGAAGGAATAACTATATACAGTATTGCAGAAGAAGTCCGCACTTGGGACGGGCGCCCAGCATCCACTACGGACTACGAGAAATAGATTTACCAGTAAGTAAAATCTTATTTTCTCTAACGTCCTAGTGGATGCTGGGGACTCCGTAAGGACCATGGGGATTATACCAAAGCTCTCAAACGGGCGGGAGAGTGTGGATGACTCTGCAGCACCGAATGAGCAAACACAAGGTCCTCCTCAGCCAGGGTATCAAACTTGTAAAACTTTGCAGAAGTGTTCGAACCTGACCAAGCAGCTGCTCGGCAAAGCTGTAATGCCGAGACCCCTCGGGCAGCCGCCCAAGAAGAGCCCACCTTCCTTGTAGAGTGGGCTTTTACCGATTTTGGTAGCGGCAATCCAGCCGCAGAATGAGCCTGCTGAATCGTGTTACAGATCCAGCGAGCAATAGTTTGCTTTGAAGCAGGAGCACCCAGCTTGTTGGATGCCTACAGGATAAACAGCGACTCGGTTTTCCTGACTCTAGCCGTTCTGGCTACATAAACCTTCAAAGCCCTGACCACATCTAGTAACTCGGAATCCTCCAAGTCACGAGTAGCCACAGGCACCACAATAGGTTGGTTTATATGAAAAGATGACACCCCTTTTGGCAGAAATTGTGGACGGGTCCGCAATTCAGCCCTGTCCATATGGAAAACCAGATAGGGGCTTTTATGTGACAAAGCCGCTAATTCTGACACACGCCTAGCTGAAGCCAAGGCTAATAGCATGACCACCTTCCACGTGAGAAATTTTAACTCCACGGTTTTAAGTGGCTCAAACCAGTGTGACTTCAGGAAATTCAACACCACGTTAAGATCCCAAGGTGCCACTGGAGGCCCAAAAAGGGGGCTGAATATGCAGCACTCCCTTTACAAACGTCTGAACTTCAGGTAGAGAAGCCAGTTCTTTTTGAAAGAAAATGGATAGGGCTGAAATCTGGACCTTAATGGAACCCACTTTTACGCCCAAAGTCACTCCCGACTGTAGGAAGTGAAGGAAACGGCCCAGCTGGAATTCCTCCGTAGGGGCATTCCTGGCCTCACACCAAGCAACATATTTTCGTGATAATGTTTAGCAGTCAAGTCCTTCCTAGCCTTTATCAGCGTAGGAATAACCTCATCCGGAATGCCTTTTTCTGCTAGGATCCGGCGTTCAACCGCCATGCCGTCGAACGCAGCCGCGGTAAGTCTTGGAAAAGACAGGGCCCCTGTTGCAACAAGTCCTGTCTTAGAGGCAGAGGCCAAGGGTCCTCTGTGAGCATTTCTTGCAGCTCTGGATACCAAGTCCTTCTTGGCCAATCCGGAACAATGAGTATTGTTCTCACTCCTCCTCTTCTTATGATTCTCAGCACCTTGGGTATGAGAGGAAGAGGAGGAAATACATAGACCGACTGGAACACCCACGGTGTCACTAGTGCGTCTACAGCTATCGCCTGAGGGTCTCTTGACCTGGCGCAATACCTCTGTAGCTTTTTGTTGAGGCGGGATGCCATCATGTCTACTTGTGGCAGTTCCCACCGACCTGCAATCTGCGCGAAGACTTCTTGATGAAGTCCCCACTCTCCCGGGTGGAGGTCGTGCCTGCTGAGGAAGTCTGCTTCCCAGTTGTCCACTCCCAGAATGAACACTGCTGACAGTGCTCTTACGTGATTCTCCGCCCGCGAAGAATTCTGGTGGCTTCCGCCATCGCCACCCTGCTCCTTGTGCCGCCTTGGCGGTTTATATGAGCCACTGCGGTGATGTTGTCTGACTGAATCAGCACCGATTGGTCGCGAAGCAGGGTCTCCGCTTGACGTAGGGCGTTGTATATGGCCCTTCGTTCCAGGATATTGATGTGAAGGCAAGTCTCCTGACTTGACCACAGCCCTTGGAAATATCTTCCCTGTGTGACTGCTCCCCACCCTCGGAGGCTTGCGTCCGTGGTCACCAGGACCCAGTCCTGAATGCCGAATCTGCGGCCCTCGAGAAGGTGAGCACTCTGCAGCCACCACAGGAGAGACACCCTGGCCCTGGGGGATAGGGTGATCAGCCGATGCATTTGTAGATGTGATCCGGACCACTTGTCCAACAGATCCCATTGAAAGGTCCTCGCATGGAACCTGCCGAAAGGAATGGCCTTGTATGATGCCACCATCTTTCCCAGGACTCGCGTGCAGTGATGCACCGACACCTGTTTTGGTTTTAATAGGTCTCTGACCAGTGTCATGAGCTCCTGAGCCTTATCCATCGGGAGATAAACCCTCTTCTGGCCTGTGTCCAGAATCATACCCAGGAAGGGCAGACAAGTTGTAGGAATCAACTGCGACTTTGGAATATTTAGAATCCAGCCGTGCTGTTGTAACACTTCCCAAAAGCGTGCTACGCTGATCAGCAACTGCTCTCTGGACCTCGCCTTTATGAGGAGATCGTCCAAGTATGGGATAATTGTGACTCCTTGCCGTCGCAGGAGCACCATCATTTCTGCCATTACCTTGGTAAATATTCTCGGTGCCGTGGAGAGACCAAACGGCAACGTCTGGAATTGGTAATGACAATCCTGTACCACAAATCTGAGGTACTCCTGAGGAGGTGGATAAATGGGGACATGAAGGTAAGCATCCTTTATGTCCAGAGACACCATAAAATCCCTCCCTTCCAGGCTTGCGATGACCGCTCTGAGCGATTCCATCTTGAACTTGAACCTTTTCAGGTATATGTTCAGGGATTTTAAATTCAATATGGGTCTGACCGAAACGTCCGGTTTCGGTACCACAAACATGGTCGTATAGTAACCCTTTCCTTGTTGAAGGAGGGGAACCTTGACCACCACCTGCTGAAGATACAATTTGTGAATTGCAGCTAACACTATTTCCCTCTCTAAGGGGGAAGCTGTCAGGGCCGATTTGAGGTAACGGTGGGGGGGCATCTCTTCGAATTCCAGCTTGTATCCCTGAGACACAATCTCTATAGCCCAGGGATCCACCTGGGAGTGAACCCACTTGTGGCTGAAATTTCGGAGACGCGCCCCCACCGGGCCTAGCTCCGCCTGTGGAGCCCCAGCGTCATGTGGTGGGTTTAGTGGAAGCCGGGGAGGACTTCTGTTCCTGGGAACTAGCTGTATTGTGCAGCTTCTTTCCTCTACCCCTGCCTCTGGCAAGAAAGGACGCACCTTGGACTTTCTTGCCTTTTTGTGATCGAAAGGACTGCATTTGGTAATACGGTGCTTTCTTAGGTTGTGAGGGTACATATGGCAAAAAAATTTGACTTTCCAGCCGTAGCTGTGAAGACCAGGTCAGAGACCCTCCCCAAACAACTCCTCACCCTTGTAAGGTAAAACCTCCATGTGCCTGTGACAGGACGGTCCCGTACGAAAGCACTCGCCGCTTTCGCGTCCTGTCTCCTGCGCACAGATTGGAAGGTTAGGTCACACGAGGCCTGACCACATAGGGGATTCCCGCTTACCGTCAGTAACCGCCTGTTACTGACTCCACCCACTGCGCTGTGGGTGGGTTTATGCAGCCACCACCAAACTCCTAACCTGCCGTGGCGTTTGGAACCACGGTTCTGCTCTGTATGTGCCGACGCACTGCCTTACTACAACCTGTGTGGTGTTGACGAATCCCCACTAGCCACTTGCTAAGCCTCTACCGGTAGCTGGCGGAAGGCGGAACTTGGAGACGTTAGGTGCTTCCCTGGACAGCCGGAGGACGGGGCTATGTTTGGCATAACCCTGTAGGTCACAAGATGACGCGGTCTTCTTGAGGTAAATGGTATTTATTTGCAATAGTTCTAAAGAGTACTCTTCCCTATTGCTAGGGGCAACAGCATACAGCAAGATGTTCCAGCAGAATAAGATGGTACAACTACAAATCTGGAGGCACGCAGGCCTCCTTTTTATGTCAAATTTCCACACAGTACCACAGGGGGGGTAAGCCCTCCCTGTCTTCTCCAACCAATCAGGATAACTTAATAAAATACAAGTAAATAAATTACATTTCAAAAGGAGATAAGTGCAATAAAACAATATCCTACTTCCTGTCACCCAGACGTTTGGTATCAGATTAACATTCACTATTGATAAATTTATCACATAGCTTCAAAATACAAATGTTTCTGTCTCAGTCACATCTCCAGGCAAACCCAGTGTTTGAGATTACAACAGGAAAGGCTGCAACACATCAAACAGTCTTCCTTCCTGCATCTGCCATTCAGGGTTCGTATATCAATTAAATCAGGTACATGAAACAGGTTCCAAGCCCATAGACCCCGTGATTAGCATCTTTACACATCAAAAGGTTTTGTCATTCACACCTCTCTGCTAGGACAGGGCCATTTGTCCACAAACGTAAATGCATTTTAAAACCAACACAGCTTACACATTCCTTCTAAGTGCTGGCATTTGCATGCAATGTAAATGTGCAATCCTACAACTGTGCCTATTGCATTAAATATAACATTGGTGAAAACACAGTAGTAAATATATTTTTAAATACCCGGTGCCTAGCACCCACACTACATTTAAAAGACGGCGCTTAGCACCAGTGCACAGTTTAAAAGTGGCGCCAAGCGCCCATTGTCCTTGAATATGGCGCCGGTCACTGAGGGTTAACCCCTTCAGTGCCGCGCCGCCATTATCCCTTTTTGAGTCCGCATCTTCTGTCCAGAAATCGACATTGCACTTATTCTAGAGCCAAGTAGGCTAATGTCTCTTTGAGCATCTCTCATATATAGGACAGCGTCTTTTATATGCCCCAGGGTCAGTAATATAGTATCCTTGTCCAAGGTATCAAGTTCCTCAGATAAGGTATCCGTCCATGCTGCTACAGCACTACACATCCAGGCCGACGCAAACGCCGCCCTTAGTAAGGTACCTGAATGTGTATAAATGGACTTCAGGGTACCCTCCTGCTTTCTATCCGCAGCATCTTTTAGGGTGGCCGTATCCTGTGACGGCAGGGCTACCCTCTTGGATAAGCGTGTTAAAGCTTTGTCTACCCTAGGGGAGGTTTCCCAGCATAACCTGTCCGTTGGCGGGAAAGGATACGCCATAAGCATCCGTTTGGAAATCTGCAGTTTTCTATCTGGAGATTCCCAAGCCTTTTCACATAACTCATTTAGCTCATGTGAAGGGGGAAAGGTCACCTCTTGCCTTTTTTCCCCATACATATAAACCCTCTAGTCAGGGACTGGGGTTTCCCCTGTGATGTGCAACACATCCTTCATTGCTATAATCATGTAACGTATGGCTTTAGCCAATTTAGGCTGTAACTTTGCATCATCGCCATCGACACTGGAGTCAGAATCCGTGTCGATATCTGTGTCAAAAATTTGGGATAGTGGGCGCTTTGGAGACCCTGACGGCCTCTGCGACATAGGATCAGGCATGGGCTGAGACCCCGGCTGTCCTAAGGCTCCAGCTTTATCCAACCTTTTATGCAAGGAAGTAACATTATCATTTAAAACCTTACACATATCCATCCAATCGGGTGTCGGCGGCGACCCAACATTCATTTGTTCCCGCTCTGCTTCCACATAGCCTTCCTCGTCAAACATGCCGACACACCAAACACACAGGGGATGCTCTTTTTGAAGACAGTTCCCCCACAAGGCTTTTGGAGAGACAGAGAGAGAGTATGCCAGCACACACCCCAGCGCTATATGTCCAAGGAATCACACAGTAACTTAGTGTTACCCCAGTAGCTGCTGTATATACTGTTTTTGCGCCAAATTTATGTGCCCCCCCTCTCTTTTTACCCTCTTCTACCGTGTTTCTGCAGGGGAGAGCCTGGGGAGCTTCCTCTCAGCTGAGCTGTGGAGAGAAAATGGCGCTGGTGAGTGCTGAGGAAGAAGCCCCGCCCCCTCAGCGGCGGGCTTCTGTCCCGCGTTTCTGTGTAAAAATATGGCGAGGGCCCATGCATATATACAGTGTCCAACTGTATATATGCCCACTTTTCCCAAGAGGTCTCTAATTGCTGCCCAGGGCGCCCCCCCCTGCACCCTACAGTGACCGGAGTATGTGGGTTTAGTGTGGGAGCAATGGCGCACAGCTGCAGTGCTGTGCGCTACCTCATATGAAGACTGGAGTCTTCTGCCGCCGATTTCGAAGTCTTCTTGCTTCTGTCACCGGCTTCTGTCTTCCGGCTCTGCGAGGGGGATCGCGGCGCGGCTCCGGGAACGGACGACAAAGGGTGCGATCCTGTGTATGATCCCTCTGGAGCTAATGGTGTCCAGTAGCCTAAGAAGCAGGACCTATCTTCAGTGAGTAGGGCTGCTTCTCTCCCCTCAGTCCCACGTAGCAGAGAGTCTGTTGCCAGCAGATCTCTCTGAAAATAAAAAAACCTAACAAAATACTTTCTTTTTAGCAAGCTCAGGAGAGCTCATACCCCTTTCACACCGCAGCTTGTACCCGGTAATTTGCCGTTTTTACTGGCTTCCTAAACGGTTCGAGCTGCGATGTGAAAGGGTCACCTTGGGCCTTCCAGGCCTCACACCAAGCAACATATTTTCGCCATATGCGGTGATAATGTTTTGCGGTCACATCCTTCCTAGCTTTTATCAGCGTAGGAATGACATCATCTGGAATGCCCTTTTCCGTTAGGATCCGGCGTTCAACCGCCATGCCGTCAAACGCAGCTGCGGTAAGTCTTGGAACAGACAGGGCCCCTGCTGTAGCAGGTCCTGTCGGAGCAGCAGAGGCCATGGGTCCTCTGAGATCATTTCTTGTAGTTCTAGGAACCAAGTTCTTCTTGGCCAATCCGGAACGATGAGTATAGTTCTTACTCCTCTCTTTCTTATTATCCTCAGTACCTTGGGTATGAGAGGAAGAGGAGGGAACACATAAACCGACTGGTACACCCACGGTGTCACTAGAGCGTCCACAGCTATCGCCTGAGGGTCCCTTGATCTGGCGCAATATCTTTTTAGCTTTTTGTTGAGGCGGGACACCATCATGTCCACCTGTGGCCGTTCCCAACGATTTACAATCAGCTTGAAGACTTCTGGATGAAGTCCCCACTCTCCCGGGTGGAGGTCGTGCCTGCTGAGGAAGTCTGCTTCCCAGTTGTCCACTCCCGGAATGAACACTGCTGACAGTGCTAGCACATGATTCTCCGCCCATCGAAGAATCCTTGTGGCTTCTGCCATTGCCATCCTGCTTCTTGTGCCGCCCTGGCGGTTTACATGGGCGACCGCCGTGATGTTGTCTGACTGAATCAGCACCGGTTGGTTTTGAAGCAGGGGTTCTGCTTGACTCAGGGCGTTGTAAATGGCCCTTAGTTCCAGAATATTTATGTGTAGGGAAGTCTCCTGTCTCCACTGTCCTTGGAAGTTTCTTCCCTGAGTGACTGCCCCCCAACCTCGGAGGCTTGCATCCGTGGTCACCAGGACCCAGTCCTGTATGCCGAATCTGCGGCCCTCGTGAAGGGATTTGCTTCGTAAGAAGCTACCATCTTTCCCAGGACTCGCGTGCAGTGATGCACCGACACCTGTTTTGGTTTCAGGAGGTCCCTGACCAGAGATGATAATTCCTGGGCCTTCTCCTCCGGGAGAAACACCTTCTTCTGTTCTGTGTCCAGAATCATGCCCAAGAACAGCAGACGCGTCGTAGGAATCAGCTGCGACTTTGGGATATTCAGAATCCAGCCATGCTGTTGTAGCACTTCCCGAGATAGTGCTACGCTGACTAACAACTGATCCTTGGACCTCGCCTTTACAAGGAGATCGTCCAAGTACGGGATAATTATAACTCCCTTCTTTCGAAGGAGTATCATCATTTCGGCCATTACCTTGGTAAATACCCTCGGTGCCGTGGACAGACCAAACGCCAACGTCTGGAATTGGTAAGGACAGTCCTGTACCACAAACCTGAGGTACTCCTGGTGAGGTGGGTAAATGGGGACATGCAGGTAAGCATCCTTGATGTCCAGCGACACCATAAAATCCCCCTCTTCCAGGCTTGCAATAACCGCCCTGAGCGATTCCATCTTGAACTTGAACTTCCTTACATAAGTGTTCAAGGATTTTAAATTTAGAATGGGTCTCACCGAACCGTCTGGTTTCGGTACCACAAACATTGTGGAATAGTAACCCCGTCCCTGTTGAAGGAGGGGAACCTTGATTATCACCTGCTGAAGGTACAGCTTGTGAATAGCCGCCAGTACTACCTCCCTTTCCCTGGGAGCAGCTGGCAAGGCTGATTTGAGGTAACGGCGAGGGGGAGTCGCCTCGAACTCCAGCTTGTATCCCTGAGATACCACTTGTAGAACCCAGAGATCCACCTGTGAGCGAATCCACTGGTCGCTGAAGTGCCGGAGACGCGCCCCCCACCGCACCTGGCTCCTCCTGTGGAGCCCCAGCGTCATGCGGTGGACTTAGTGGAAGCAGGGGAGGATTTTTGTTCCTGGGAACTGGCTGTCTGGTGCAGCTTTTTCCCTCTACCCCTGCCTCTGGGCAGAAAGGATGCGCCTCTGACCCGCTTGACTTTCTGAGGCCGAAAGGACTGTACTTGATAATACGGTGCTTTCTTAGGCTGTGAGGGGACCTGAGGTAAAAAAGTCGACTTCCCAGCTGTTGCTGTGGATACGAGGTCCGCGAGACCGTCCCCAAACAATTCCTCACCCTTATAAGGCAAAACCTCCATGTGCCTTTTAGAATCAGCATCACCTGTCCACTGCTGAGTCCAAAATACTCTCCTGGCAGGAATGGACATTGCATTAATTCTAGATGCCAGCCGGCAAATGTCCCTCTGTGCATCCCTCATATATAAGACGACGTCTTTTATATGCTCTATGGTTAGCAAAATAGTATCCCTGTCGAGGGTATCAATGTTATCTGACAGGGTATCAGATCATGCTGCTGCAGCACTACACATTCATGCTGAAGCAATTGCAGGTCTCAGTATAGTACCTGAGTGTGTATATACAGACTTCAGGATAGCCTCCTGCTTTCTATCTGCAGGCTCCTTCAGGGCGGCTGTATCCTGAGACGGCAGTGCCACCCTTTTAGATAAGCGTGTGAGCGCCTTGTCCACCCTAGGGGACGTCTCCCAACATAACCTGTCCGTTGGCGGGAAAGGGTACGCCATCAGTAACCGCTTAGAAATCACTAGTTTCTTATCAGGGGAACACCACGCTACTTCACACAATTCATTTTACTCATCAGATGGGGGAAAAGTCACTGGCTGCTTTTTCTCCCCAAACATAATACCCTTTTTAGTGGTAACCGGGTTAATGTCAGAAATGTGCAACACATTCTTCATTGCCGTAATCATGCATCGGATGGCCCTTGTGGACTGTACATTTGTCTCATCCTCGTCTACACTGGAGTCAGACTCCGTGTCGACATCTGTGTCTGCCATCTGAGGTAGCGGGCGTTTTTGAGCCCCTGATGGCCTCTGAGACGCCTGGGCAGGCGCGGGCTGAGATGCCGGCTGTCCCAAAGCTGTTACGTCATCGAACCTTTTATGTAAGGAGTTGACACTGTCGGTTAATACCTTCCACATATCCATCCACTCTGGTGTCGGCCCCGTAGGGGGCGACATCACACTTATCGGCTCCTGCTCCGCCTCCACGTAAGCCTCCTCATCAAACATGTCGACACAGCCGTACCGACACACCGCACACACACAGGGAATGCTCTGACTGAGGACAGGACCCCACCAAGTCCTTTGGGGAGACAGAGAGAGAGTATGCCAGCACACACCACAGCGCTATATATCACAGGGATTTACACTGTACTGAGTGATTTTTCCCAATAGCTGCTATTTTACACAATTTTGAGCCTAAATTTATGTGCCCCCCCCTCTCTTTTTTACCCTTGTTGTATGGATACTGCAGGGGAGAGCCTGGGGAGCGTCCTTCCAGCAGAGCTGTGAAGAGAAAATGGCGCTGGTGTGCTGAGGAAGATAGCCCCGCCCCCTCAGCGGCGGGCTTCTCCCGCTTTTTATAATGTTAATGGCGGGGGGTTTTGCACATATACAGTGTTATATACTGTATTATGTGCTAATTGTGCCAAAAGGTAAACTAATTGCTGCTCAGGGCGCCCCCCCCCCAGCGCCCTGCACCCTGCACCCTGCACCCAACAGTGACCGGAGTGTGTGGTGTGCTATGGGAGCAATGGCGCACAGCTGCAGTGCTGTGCGCTACCTTAATGAAGACAGGAGTCTTCAGCCGCCGTTTTTCGTCTTTTTCTTCTGTCTTCTGGCTCTGCAAGGGGGACGGCGGCGCAGCCCCGGGAATGGACGATCGAGGTCGGGCCCTGTGTTCGAACCCTCTGGAGCTAATGGTGTCCAGTAGCCTTAGAAGCACAAGCTAGCTGCAAGCAGGTAGGTTTGCTTCTCTCCCCTCAGTCCCTCGTAGCAGTGAGTCTGTTGCCAGCAGATCTCACTGAAAATAAAAAACCTAACAAATACTTTCTTTTCTAGTAAGCTCAGGAGAGCCCACTAGGTGCATCCAGCTCTGGCCGGGCACAGATTCTAACTGAGGTCTGGAGGAGGGGCATAGAGGGAGGAGCCAGTGCACACCAGATATAGTACCTAATCTTTCTTTTAAGAGTGCCCAATCTCCTGCGGAGCCCGTCTATTCCCCATGGTCCTTACGGAGTACCCAGCATCCACTAGGACGTCAGAGAAAAAACTATTTGTTATAGTATAATAGGTTGGGGTTTTTGGGTTTGGTTTATTTTTAAGAAGTCACGGTGCCGTGCCTGTAGTCACAGCAGAATTTCATTTTTAAATAAAAAATAAAAAAAACAATTTAAAAAAAACAAAAACATTTGGGTTAAACTAGCCAACCCCCTGGTCAGAAAGATTTTTGCTTTTACCATAAAGAATTGGAGTTCCATTAAAATGCTCTCTGAAAACAGACAAACAAGGTTTGCCTTTCAAAGCCTGTGTGTACAGATCATTGTGCTCATGGCATATCTAACACTATGCTCATTTAACTTTATAAAAAAAAAAAAAAAACACACAGCACCTAGATTTATCAATTAACACTAAACAGCGAAACTAACTCAGGATGCAAAAGCAATCCGGTCAGTAGAGAGTAACCCATCTCCACGGATGCTCATAGAATAGTCTGTGTACCAAACACCCGTAATAGGTACAGGCACCAGCCATTGGGGCAGTTCAGAAAGACAGCCTCCTACCCTTACTACAGCAGCAGCACAAGGCGCAGCTCTTACCCCTCTAACGCACGCCTGCTCGCTCACTCACTCACAGATGCTGCTGCCTGAGCCTGAGGAGTGGGGACGCAAACACGATGCCAGAATCTACGGTAGCACCGGAAACAAGCTCGACTTCCGGTGTAAACACATAGACCGGAGGTTACACGCTGGTAAAGAGGCGGTGTTCGGGTCTACTCCTGTGCCGGAAGCGGTAAACCGCCATGGCTAGTCATGGCAGTTGCTAGGCAGACTCATTTAGTAATAAACGTTTTCAAAGTTCAGATCTGGTGGGTTTTTGAGATGGTGAACTGTGTTATAATTCATTTCCCACTGGGGAAAAACTTTCTACATGCCTCGCCTAATGGGGGTAATTCCAAGTTGATCGCAGCAGGATTTTTGATAGCAATTGGGCAAAACCATGTGCACTGCAGGGGAGGCAGATATAATATGTGCAGAAAGACAGATTTGGGTGGGCTATTTTATTTCTGTGCAGGATAAATACTGGCTGCTTTATTTTTCACTGCAAATTAGATTGCAGATTGAGCTCACCACACCCAAATCTAACTCTCTCTGCACATGTTATATCTGCCTCCCCTGCAGTGCACATGGTTTTGCCAAATTGCTAACAAAAATCCTGCTGCGATCAACTTGGAATTACCCCCAATATTCGGTTCAAGGAGGATTACGTATGATCGAACTGCCCACTCACTACTGTGTGCAGTTCCACCATACCTCCCAACATGACCCTCTCCAGGAGGGACAGCATGCTCTGCTCCTGAACTTCCCTCTTAATGTACGATTTCTAGCACCTGTGCTGAAACACCTGTCTTATCCATTAACCTGTTCAACACAGGTGTTGGTAATCATAAATTATGAGAAAAGTCCAGGAGCAGAGCATTGTGTCCCTCCTGGAGAGGGTCATGTTGGGAGGTATGAGTTCCACTACTGTTAACAGTAGCAGCTGTCTACATACTTTACCAGCCCGTCTGGATAACGGAACAACATAACAGTAAGGTCAACATCAGTGGCTGTGTGCGCCTTAACGGAGCAACACAAATTGCTCTGTCGGGCGCCATCTAGTGGGTGGAGGCATGCAAAACATTGTAATCCCCCTCCCACAGTGGTGAGGAGCAGCGTTAGCCTTTTATTATATAGGATGACTAGTACATGGAACATACTGATGAATCAGGAAGTCTATGAGGACTCGTATATCAACTATATCCATTATGACTTCTTCAGACCTCTAGCTCCAAAACTGTGTTTTGTTTTGAACTGAAGTAACTTTGGAACTTTTTGCATTTTTAAACCCTTGTATTTACCGCCAACCATTGCTTACATTTACTGCAAAAAAGAGGAGTGTACTGGCGCTGGTTGATGTTTCTCCAATATTAATAAACAAACGTGGATGAATTAAAATATGTAAACAATTTATTCACTAGACAGTATATGTACCATAACACTTAAAAGCATATAATTGGGCATGAATAAAAACTGAGAACCAAATAAAAATAGCTGCTGGTGTGTGTCCACATGGGATCCCGGACTAAAGGATAAAGTTCCCTGGGGAATAATGATGTTTAGATCCAGCTGGTGTTACCCATGGCGATGGAGTCCTCCAGGTGCTTGGGAATTAACAGCAGGCAAGCTGTGATGATTAAGCAAAAGATGGGTCTCTCCAATCAGTGCTGTAATAGTGCAGTCCCACAGAGAAAGTTCCAATTATCCCGTACTTGGATGATCTCCTGATAAAGGCGAGATCACAGGAGCAGTTACTGAAAAGCGTTGCGCTCTCCCTGCAGGTGCTGCAACAGCATGGCTGGCTCCTAAATTTACAAAAGTCGCAGTTGATTCCGACAACTCGGCTATCGTTTTTGGGCATGATTCTGGACACCGACCTGCAGAGGATCTTTCTCCCGTTGGAAAAAGCTCAGGAAATCCAGAACATGGTCATGGAACTTCTGAAACCGCCAAGAGTGTCGATTCATATGCACTCGAGTATTGGGAAAAATGGTGGCGGCTTACGAGGCCATTCCGTTTGGCAGGTTCCATGCAAGAACGTTTCAGTGGGACCTGCTGGACAAGTGGTCCGGGTCCCATCTGCAGATGCACCGGAAGATAAGCCTGTCCCCCAGGGCCAGGGTTTCTCTCCTGTGGTGGCTCCAAAGTTCTCACCTTCTAGAGGGTCGCAGGTTCGGAATCCAAGATTGGATTCTGGTGACCACGGACGCGAGTCTCCGAGGTTGGGGAGCAGTCACACAGGGACAACATTTCCAGGAAAAATGGTCAAGCCAGAAAGCTTGTCTACACATAAATGTGCTGGAGTTAAGGGCCATCTACAACGGCCTGCGGAACATCTTTTTCGCGACCTGCCCGTCCTGATTCAGTCGGACAACATCACAGCCGTGGCGCACGCAAACCGCCAGGGCGGAACGAAGAGCAGAGCGGCGAAGGCCACCAAGATTCTTCGCTGGGCGGAAAAACATGCAAGCGCTCTGTCAGCGGTCTTCATTCCAGGAGTGGACAACTGGGAAGCAGACTTTCTCAGCAGACACGATCTCGATCAAGGAGAGTGGGGTCTTCATCAAGAGGTCTTTGCAGAAGTGACAAGTCGTTGGGGACTTCCTCAAATAGACATGATGGTGTCTCACCTCAACAAGAAGCTTCGCACATATTGTTCCAGGTCGAGGGACCCTCAAGCAATAGCAGTGGATGCACTAGTGACACCGTGGGTGTTTCAGTCGATCCATGTGTTCCCTCCGCTTCCACTCATCCCAAAGGTATTAAGGATCATAAGAAGAACAAGGGTTCGGACGATACTCGTTGTTCCAGATTGGCCACGGAGGGCCTGGTATCCGGATCTTCAGGAATTACTCACAGGAGATCCCTGGCCTCTTGCTCTCAGAGAGGATCTGTTACAGCAAGGGCCGTGTGTGTTCCAGGACTTACCGCGGTAGCGGTTAACGGCATGGCAGTTGAACGCCAAATCCTAGCTAGGAAGGGTATTCCCTGGGAAGTCATCCCCACTCTACTCAAAGCTAGAAAGGAGGTAACGGCGAAGCATTATCACCGTATTTGGAGAAAATATGTGTCTTGGTGTGAATCTAAGAAGGCTCCTACAGAAGATTTTCAGCTGGGGCGTTTTCTCCACTTTTTGCAAGCAGGTGTGGATGCGGGTCTGAAGTTAGGCTCCATTAAAGTGCAGGTGTCGGCCTTATCAATTTTCTTTCAAAGGGAATTAGCCTCACTTCCAGAAGTGCAGACTTTCGTGTAAGGCGTGAAACACATCCAACCTCCGTTTGTGCCCCCTGTGTCACCGTGGGACCTTAATGTGGTGTTACAGTTCCTTACGTCACATTGGTTTGAACCTTTACAAATGTTAGAGTTGAAATTTCTCAATTGGAAGGTGGTCCTGCTATGGGCCTTGGCGTCCGCAAGGCGGGTGTCCGAATTGGCGGCTTTGTCTCATAAAAGCCCCTATCTAATTTTCCATGAGGATAGAGCAGAGTTGAGAACTCGTCAACAATTTCTACCAAATGTGGTTTCTTCGTTTCACATGAACCAACCTATTGTGGTGCCTGTGGCTACTAAAGCCTTGGCTGATTCCAAGTCTCTTGATGTGGTCAGAGATTTGAAAATTTATGTAGCCAGAACGGCTCGGGTTAGGAAGACAGAGGCGCTGTTTGTTCTGTATGCGACCAACAAGGTTGGCGCTCCTGCTTCTAAACAGACTATTGCACGCTGGATCTGTAATACGATTCAGCAGGCTCATTCTATGGCTGGTTTGCCGTTACCGAAATCGGTGAAAGCCCATTCCACTAGGAAGGTGGGCTCGTCTTGGGCGGCTGCCCGAGGTGTCTCGGCTTTACAGCTTTGCCGAGCAGCTACTTGGTCGGGGTCAAACACTTTTGCAAAGTTCTACAAGTTTGATACCCTGGCTGATGAGGACCTCCTGTTTGCTCAATCGGTGCTGCAGAGTCATCCGCACTCTCCCGCCCGGTTTGGAGCTTTGGTATAATCCCCATGGTCCTTTTGGAGTCCCCAGCATCCTCTAGGATGTATGAGAAAATAGGATTTTAATACCTACCGGTAAATCCTTTTCTCTTAGTCCGTAAAGGATGCTGGGCGCCCGTCCCAGTGCGGACTCTATCTGCAGTAATTGTATATAGTTATTGCTTATGTTACACAAAGGTTGTGTTTTGGTAAGGGTAAGCCTGTTGCTGATCTCGTTGGTTCATGCTGTTAACTGGTGTTAGTGAAATGCCATGTTGTACGGTGTGTTGTGGTGTGAGCTGGTATGTATCTCATCCTTAGTTTAACAAAATCCTATTCCTCAAAATGTCCGTCTCCTCTGGGCACAGTTCCTATAACTGAGGTCTGGAGGAGGGGCATAGAGGGAGGAGCCAGTTCACGCCCATTTAAAGTCTTAAAGTGCCCATGTCTCCTGCGTATCCCGTCTACACCCCATGGTCTTTTTGGAGTCCCCAGCACCCTCTACGGACTAAGAGAAAAGGATTTACCGGTAGGTATTAAAATCCTATTTTTTAAATTAAACAATGTTAAAAATAGTTTAAAAGATTTTTTTGATTCTGATTAAATGTGACTCGTAAAATGTTTTTAAAAGATACAGGATAATTAAATACATAAGTGTTAGGAAGCTATGAGAACCATTTTTTTTTAGGATTTTCTTTTGTATTATTGTTGCGGGCGGTCCCTCTGCAGACTCCAACAGTAATCGGCCATCATGTGATGATCCCACCTTCCTTTGATATCTTTCTTCCAACACCTGAATATCCTGGTGTAACTGTTCACCCTGTTCTTAGCTGAAATCTCCTAGAGTGGACGGCAAGTGATCTAAATGGCTGTACAAAAAATGTACATTAATACTCATGTTGGCACCTACTTTCTCAAAACATTTTAGCATGTTATGGACTTGTTCCTGATAGTTGTTTTCCTTGTGATTGCATAAACATTTTTGAATGACAGACACATGACTCAGCCTGACTTGTCTAATGCTTTTACAAATTGTTTCATTAAACCCAGTTTGATGTGGAGAGGCGGCAGTGTGATTTTTTATGATTCCACACAGGTTTACAAACTTATTTTATGAATACAGTTATATCTTTTTTTCTGCATTGGGGTACATTGGTTTCCACGGGGAAAAATTGGGGGCGTAGAGATGGATCTTGATCCAGGCACCTGTGGAGATGTGCCCTGTACTACAGGGCACATCTTTACGGCGGCGGGTGTCCGGTGCAGGGATCAGACTTTTCCCTGCACCGGACTAACAGCGGCGGCGGGATTTGAAATCTGGCGCCGTCTGCGAGCCAATCGCGGCTCGCGGGGCGCCGGCCAATCAGAAGCGGGCGCGGCGAGCCAATCGTCACAGGTCCCGCCCCCGGCTTCTGACATCAGACGCCGGGCGGGAGCCGAAGAGACCGCGCGCGCGGAAGAGCGCAGGAGAAGACGCCGCCGGGAGAAGACGGAAGGCCGCGCCGAGGAGCGGTGAGGAGGTCCTGAGGTCGCGGAAGAGGCCAGAAGACGCCTGGCTCCTTGAAGAAGATGTCCAGCGGCGGCTGGACGCAGAGAAGAGACGGCGGCGCCGCTGGCCAGGACGGGTCAGCGGCAGAAGAGGGCGCCGGAGACCCCCGGATCAGGTAAGGCCTCAGTGAGGCAACTTTCACCCCCTCCCTTTTCCTCCCTAGACCATCAGGGACGGGCATTAGGCCCTGGGGCACAGTTCAGGCACTAGGCCTGTTGCGCAGTTAGGAGTTTGTCACCCCCTGATTTGGTGGTTTGGGCATTAGGCCCAGGCCACCGTAATTGGCTGTGTAGGCGGGCATTAGGCCCGAGGGCATATAGTGGGCATTAGGCCCAGATTAATAGGTGTGCCCCCCAGATGAATAAGGGTGGTACTGGGCGCTAGGCCCAGGCCATCCTGACGTGCACAGAGTAGACAGGCTTGTAAGCCTGAGCCCCACTCTATAAGGTGACCCTGGGCACTAGGCCCAGATCACACAACGGGCACCAAGATAGGCGGGCACTAGGCCCGAGGATAAAGTCAGGCCTCTGGCCTGGGTGCAGATAGGGGGCAGTAGGCCCAAGTAGGGGTACGGGAGGTGGGTGAGCTGTACAGCGCCCACTCCCTGGCGTTCTGATTTAGGTCGTTAAAGGGACAGCACCGTGGTTGTTACACTGTGAATATGATTGCATATGTGTGTTACCGTGCAGGGCGAAGTGTAAGCTTGTTAAGTCTGTGTTTAGTTTTGTGCACCACACCCACAGAGCTAGTTTGAGGGCTCTGCCGTTGTAGTTAGTATAGGTGTGTGACACTAGGTTAGAGTTAGGCCCTGCACGGCTGTTTGTTTGTTTGCCTCCTTACAGGGACCTGTAAGTGGAGAAGATCGGAGTGCAAGACTTGTGACGGTGAGTAGCATCCGTGTACGTTTGTCCCTTTGTCTGTCCCCGAGCGCCGGAATAGGGATTGCTCACAGACGTGAGAATCCCCTTCATCACACTACACGCGAGAGTGTGAGTGTGTGAATTCTGGGTGGCTGAGGCTTTGTGCCTGTGATGACCTTTCACCCAACCGGTGATGGTCGCCGTCACCCCTGGGGTATCCCTTTTTCCGGTGGAAGAAGGGTTGATAACCCCTTAAGGTAGACTATTTTCTCCTCAGCTCGGTTGTCGGTCAGCTCCGAGAGGAAATCGCCGTGTCCGGAACCGACTGAAGATTGCCAGGTCCGTTGAAGGTTCCGGTACCTGAAGGTGAGAGAGAGCGGCGCCTGGTGAGTACCGAAACTACACCTGCACGACAGCAGGCACCACCACACGCACCGCCGCCCTCTTACATTTTAGCGTAGTCGGCAGGATCAAGGATACAGGATCACGAACACAATGTGGAACGCCACCAAGAAGACCTCCCTGCGGACGGCTCCGGAACAGACTCACCCCCGGACGTGTGCGGACCAGAGCGACTGGGTGACGGTGTCTGGGGCAGACCTCCTGAAGATGGTGCAGCGGTCGGTCCAGCGTGAAAAGGAAGAGCGCCGGGAGAAGGGGCGCAAGAAGGCCGCTGTGACGCCCTGCAAGAGATGTCGGCAAACGGGGCACTTTGCCGACGAGTGTACTTGGCAAAAGACGTCCCCAAAGAAGGTGGTTCAGGAAGCGGACCGAAGACGTCAGAAGGGCCAAGCGAAGAAGGAGTCCTGGTGTTTGCTCTGCGGAAACTACGGGCATGAGCATAACCGTTGTCCCTGGGATGAAGAGTGGAGCCAAGACGAGGTTGATTTCCAGTATGAAAGCTGTGGAGATCCCCGACATAGACTCCCGGAGTGTCCATGGACTGAAGACAGGACGGACTACAAGGCCACGGTGAAGCAGATGACGGAGTCTCGTCAGCAACTTCGGAACCGGGTGGCTGCAGAGCCCGTGTGTGCGCTCTGCGAGGCGAGAGGACATGCGCTTCCCGATTGTCCGTGGAATGAAGACCGGATGATTGCGGATGGTCGTGCCCAGAGATGGGAGGAGGAAACCAGGGAAATGGAGCGGAAGACCCTGCTTGAAGTTAGTTCGCAGATGCCCATTTCCTCTGAGCCGGAACCAACGGGTGAAGATTCCCCAGTGAAGGAGGTGGACAAGGAACCCGTCTTGGAGAAGGTGGCGGTGACCCTCCCTTGTTGGAAGTGTCGGCGACCAAGACATGCGGCCAGTGAGTGCCCCTGGGAAGATGCCGCGGACCTACTCTGTCCCAAGAAAGCGACCCCAGTAAGGCAGAATCCTTTCCCGCATAAGGCGGAGGTGGACGACAGGGAGGTGAAGAGACCACGCTGCGACGAAAAGCGCGAAGACACAGTGATGGTGACGTCCGGAATCTCCCCGCGATGGAACTGTCCACAACCAGGACGTGTGGACCAAGTGTGTCCTGGGTACCAAGAAATGCCAGCGGAAGCGAAGGAGTACGCTGAGGAAGTAAAGATGCCAGCGGAAGCGAAGGAGTACGCTGAGGAAGTAAAGATGCCAGCGGAAGCGAAGGAGTACGCTGAGGAAGCAGAGGTGCCAGCGGAAAGGACTAAGTATGCTGAGGAGGAAAATAATCCCCTAGTCCAGATATCGGAGGAGGACTCGGACTATGGTGAGCTGTCCGCCGACGAATCCCTCCAAGAAAAGATGGAGGACGACTCTGGCATCGGAAGCGCCAACGAGAGTGACTGGCAGGGTGGAGTCGTGCTCCCAGTTGAATGCCCTCCGTGAAGAGGAGGAGGTAGTCCTGGAGCAAGAATACCTGCCGGAAGTGCCGAAATGGACGGACGTACGGGGAGAGGATCGTGATGCCGTGGGAGGACCCGTTCCAGAGGAAGACATGGGACCTTTGGAGATGCCCCACAAGGAGATGCGACAGATGATGGTTGTTGCCCGGGAGGAAACGGATGCCCCGGAGGATTCCGCTGTTGGGTGGTGGTCGGTACCACACCCTGAAGACAGGGACGATGCCACAGACGACATGGGAGGTCAAGAGTGGGTGACTGTTGTCCCCGTGGAGGAAGATTCCCCTTGGTGGCCAACGTCGAGCGACCGTGAGTAGATGCCACTCCCCCAGAGGATCCGCTGATGGAGGTCAGGAGGTAAGAAGAGGAACCCGGAGCTGGAGGTGGAAGGATGTGGGGTCACGGTCTGTCCGGGCTGGACCCTCGAACACAACCTCGCCGGAGGGACCTCGGAATTCCCTGACCCGCGGACGATGGACGTCGTGGAGACCTTTGTAGGGACTACAAAGGAAAAAAGGGGGGAAAATGTGGAGATGTGCCCTGTACTACAGGGCACATCGTTACGGCGGCGGGTGTGTCCGGTGCAGGGATTAGACTTTTCCCTGCACCGGACTTACAGCGGCGGCGGGATTTGAAATCCGGCGCCGTCCGCGAGCCAATCGCGGCTCGCGGGGCGCCGGCCAATCAGAAGCGGGCGCGGCGAGCCAATCGGCGCTCGCCGCGTCACAGGCCCCGCCCCCGGCTTCTGATGTCAGACGCCGGGCGGGAGCCAAAGAGACTGCGCGCGCGGAAGAGCGCAGGAGAAGATGCCGCCGGGAGAAGACGGAAAGGCCACGCCGAGGAGCGGTGAGGAGGTCCTGAGGCCGCGGAAGAGGCCAGAAGACGCCAGGCTCCTTGAAGAAGATGTCCAGCGGCGGCTGGACGCGGAGAAGAGACAGCGGCGCCGCTGGCCAGGACGGGTCAGCGGCAGAAGAGGGCGCCGGAGACTCCCGGATCAGGTGAGGCCTCAGTGAGGCAACTTTCACCCCCTCCCTTTTCCTCCCTAGACCATCAGGGACGGGCAGTAGGCCCGGGGGCACAGTTCAGGCACTAGGCCTGTTGCGCAGTTAGGAGTTTGTCACCCCCTGATTTGGTGGTTTGGGCATTAGGCCCAGGCCACCGTAATTGGCTGTGTAGGCGGGCATTAGGCCCGAGGGCATATAGTGGGCATTAGGCCAAGATTAATAGGTGTGCCCCCCAGATGAATAAGGGTGGTACTGGGCGCTAGGCCCAGGCCATCCTGACGTGCACAGAGTAGACAGGCTTGTAAGCCTGAGCCCCACTCTATAAGGTGACCCTGGGCATTAGGCCCAGATCACACAACGGGCACCAAGATAGGCGGGCACTAGGCCCGAGGATAAAGTCAGGCCTCTGGCCTGGGTGCAGATAGGGGGCAGTAGGCCCAAGTAGGGGTACGGGAGGTGGGTGAGCTGTACAGCGCCCACTCCCTGGCGTTCTGATTTAGGTCGTTAAAGGGACAGCACCGTGGTTGTTACACTGTGAATATGATTGCATATGTGTGTTACCGTGCAGGGCGAAGTGTAAGCTTGTTAAGTCTGTGTTTAGTTTTGTGCACCACACCCACAGAGCTAGTTTGAGGGCTCTGCTGTTGTAGTTAGTATAGGTGTGTGACACTAGGTTAGAGTTAGGCCCTGCACGGCTGTTTGTTTGTTTGCCTCCTTACAGGGACCTGTAAGTGGAGAAGATCGGAGTGCAAGACTTGTGACGGTGAGTAGCATCCGTGTACGTTTGTCCCTTTGTCTGTCCCCGAGCACCGGAATAGGGATTGCTCACGGACGTGAAAATCCCCTTCATCACACTACGCGCGAGAGTGTGAGTGTGTGAATTCTGGGTGGCTGAGGCTTTGTGCCTGTGATGACCTTTCACCCAACCGGTGAAGGTCGCCGTCACCCCTGGGGTATCCCTTTTTCCGGTGGAAGAAGGGTTGATACCCCCCTTAAGGTAGACTATTTTCTCCTCAGCTCGGTCGTCGGTCAGCTCCGAGAGGGAATCGCCGTGTCCGGATCCGACTGAAGATTGCCAGGTCCGTTGAAGGTTTCGGTACCTGAAGGTGAGAGAGAGCGGCGTCTGGTGAGTACCGAAACTACACCTGCACGGCAGCAGGCACCACCACACGCACCGCCGCCCTCTTACACATCAACAGTCTAAAGCAAGCCTGGCCAACCTGTGGCTCTCCAGATGTTGTGAAACTACACATCCCAGCATGCCATGCCAAAGTTTTAGCATTCCCTAATAGCAAAACTGTGGCAAGGCATGATGGGACTTGTAGTTTTACAACAGCTGGAGAGCCACAGGTTGGCCAGGCCTTGTCTAAAGATTTAGACTGTCCCAGGATGCATTGTGGGGCCTCCTCTACTCTATAACCCCGCCTCCAGGCACTATGAGCTCAGTTTTGAGTTGGTGTCTGCAGAAGCAGGTCACTTAACAGGGGGGCTGAACTGGGCAGCCCTGAAAAAGCGTTTAGAAGACTTCAAAGGACCGCAGCACCTACATGTCTGGGTGACTTTCTGTGATGCGGCTCCGTCACCTCTACAGCGGCATTGCATACTCCGGTTGGCTCTGTTCCCGGGTACTTGCGGCGGAGACGCTCCAGTTCTAGGCACATGGTCGCAGGCGATATCCTTGTTTGCATGGCTGCTAATGAAGGGAGGAGGTAAGAGGGTCCCCTAGGCGGGACCTGCCATTAAATCACATTCCGGTCGCAGTCTAAGGAGACGGACTGCGACGCTGGCGTGGACACTGTAATAGAGCAGGGACCCCACCTATATCCACCAGGACATAGGAGTACAGGTCGGTTATATAAATATCCACTTTATTAAGAGTCCATAATACCAGGTGGTGAAGACCAGCATAGGGGAGAAGGTGTTTGGTCTGTAGCCCCTCCCCCAGCTCCGGGCGCCATCTACTGCTGGTGTTCGCGCCCTGGAGCTGCCTCACACTCTCCCTTATTTCCTGACTGAGATGCTGGGCACCATCTTCTATAATTAGCTGCGACTGGTCTCCGGGACTGCAGGGCAAGGTCTCCTGTGTAAATCCACCTTTACATCAGCGACGTGATTTTACAGACACTTGAGTATTCTACATGTCATTAATAAGACAGCGTTAGTTAAGAACAAGTGTTCCTGTGCCAGAATATATTGTACGAGTATTCTGATATATACATATATACAGTATATATATATATATATATACAGGGGTTAAAGTGAGCCGGAACGGGGCGGAACTGCGTTCCGTCAGTTCCACTTGGAGACGGAACGCAGTTCCGCCTCCTCTGGCTCACCTAACCCGGCGATGTGTCCCCCGTCGCTGCAGGGAGATGACGGGCGCCGCTTCCAGCCCAGCGGCAGCCGGAGGCAGGAGCTCACTGAGCTCCGCCTTCCGGCTCAGTCAGTGCGCGCTATGGGAGAGACGTCATGACGTCTCTCTCATAGTGCAGAGGAGCGGGCGACGAGAGGACTGCAGCGGCCGGACACGGAGCGGGGCTTGGTAAGTATGGTGTGTGCTGTGTTTTTTTATTTTTTTTATTTGTGTAGCAGCTGGGGGGCAAGCTACTGAGAGGTCATTACTACGGGGGCATTATTACTGGGGGGGCAAACTACTGAGGGGCATCTACTGGGGTCATTACTACTGGGGGGCATTTACTGGGGGACATTACTACTGGGAGCAAACTACAGGGGGCAAACTACAGAAGGGCATTACTACTGGGGGACAGACTACTGAGGGGCAGTACTACTGGGGGACATTACTACAAGGGGGCAAACTACAGGAGGGCATTACTACTGGGGGGCAAGCTACTGAGGGGCATCTACTGGGGGGCATTTACTGGGGGACATTACTACTGGGGGACATTACTACAGAAGGGCATTACTACTGGGGGACAGACTACTGAGGGGCAGTACTACTGGGGGACATTACTACAAGGGGGCAAACTACAGGAGGGCATTACTACTGAGGGGCATCTACTGGGGGGCATTTACTGGGGGACATTACTACTGGGGGGCATTACTACTGGGGGACATTACTACAGGAGGGTATTACTACTGGGGGGGCATTACTACTGGGGGGCAAACTACAGAGGGGCATCTACTGGGGGCATTACTACTGGGGGCATTACTACTGGGAGACATTACTACTGGGTGCAAACTACAGGGGGCAAACTACAGGAGGGCATTACTACTGGGGGCATAACTACAGTGGCATTACTACTGGGGGCGTAACTACAGGGGTTAAACTACTGGGGGCATTACTACTTGGAGGCATTACTACTGGGGGCTAAACTACAAGGGGGCATAACTACAGGGGCTAAACGACTGGGGGCATTACCATTAAGGGCATTACTACTGGGGGCACTACTAATGAGGGCATTGTAAAGGGGGCACTTCATAAGGGGCATCAATCCTGGGGTCATAAGGGGCACTGCTATTGCGAGCATTGCATAAGGGGCACCACTACTATGGGCTCTATATAAGGGGCGCTACCACTGTGGGCATTGTATAAGAGGCGCTACTGCTGTAGGCATTATGTGTATTATGGGGTGCTACTACTGTGGGCGTTATTACTATTGTGTAACACGCCCCTTTTTTGAGACCACGCCCCTTTTTGCGGCGCGCGCCTACGGCGCGCGCAATACCTTTGTTTAATTGCCACCGTGGGAAGGGGGGTGAGTTCCACCACCTCTCTAGGACCACTTTAAGCACTGTATATATATATATATATATATATATATACACACACACACACACACACAATACACCACTCCCCTTCCCCCCCCCCAGCCACCTGCTGAACCCTTCTAAACTTAGACGCCGTCACCGTCGCCCCTAGTCACTCCGCTGCTGGCTACATTCAGACGCTTAGATATACACCACAGTGCCGTCAGACCTCTATTTATTACCGTGGCACTACAAGTACCACAATGCCCTATCACTGCTCCCCATACTTGTAGCACTGTAGCCCCCTTCATGCCCCTACCCATGTCTGTCAGCACCTTCCATCACCCCTGCTGCACACCTGCTACACTTCCCCCCCAGCCACCTCTAGACCCTTCTAAATTTAGACACCATCACCGTTGCCCCTAGTCACTCTGCTGCCGGCTACATTTAGATGCTTAGATATACACCACAGTGCCGTCAGACCTCTATTACCGTGGCACTACAAGTACCACAATGCCCTGTCACTGCTCCCCATACTTGTAGCACTGTAACCCCCTTCATGCCCCTACCCATGTCTGTCAGCAGCCCTAGGCACCCCCCATCACCCCTGCTGCACACCTGCTACGCTCCCCCCCCCCCCCCTCCAGCCACCTGTAGAACCCTTCTAAACTTAGACATAAGGAATGAACTCGCAATGTGATAAAGAGGGAGTGGGAGGAGAATGGACAGCTCTCTCCCTCCTGAAAAAAAAAAGGTTTATCGCAGCTGCAGACAGTGTTTAGAATAGATAATGCTGGGCTGACCCACCGTATTTTTTCACAATTGTACTGGACAGTATTTTAGTAAATCTGAGCAGATAACATTTCCCATTACAGTTACCTGTATGGGAAGTGCAATCTGCTTACTTATAAAATGCGATAATTAGGGTATGGAGGAGAATTTTGAGAACTCTCCTACAATTCCCCTTTAATACACTTACAGTAGGTGAAACTAAAATAATGTGAAAAGAGTGTGCAGACGGGCGACCCAGTGGCGGGGTAGAGGTGACGGGGATGCATTCCTATGGAGCAGTCACCCTGCTAAATAGGAATGCACGCTAATATGGACAATCTCGTCCATATTGGCCTGCATGCATAAGCAACGATTGCAAGGGGACATGATGCACTAATTGGGGTACCCGGTCACTGTACAGAGAAAATGACACCAAAAAAAACCCAATACATTATCTACAGGGGAACAGATAACATAGCACAATTGCATACACTACAGTATACTGTATTGACAATATTAATGTTGATTTAAACACAATATTGGCTGAGCAGTAATGGACATGTTATGGTCAATGAACCTGTCAAGTGTCGACCATTGTCATGTGCCGACCATTAGTCCATGAAGACCATGTCAGTGTCGACCAATAGTGGTCGACCTAATGACAGTCGACCTTAACATAGGCGACCATTCGGATGTGGTTCGTTTTATCGGCGTCACTTCGATCGACAATGTTGTGTTCGACCACGTTAGTAAGACAACTAGACTTGATCGACTGTATGTGCATGGATAGTAACCTTAGACCGACAAATATTTGTTCGACCTTAACAAGTGATCGGCAGTTGTTTAGTCGAATATATTTGTTAGACATAACATACTAGTCGACGTAATTTACATAGACATTGATTTAGGTTGACCGAAGTTTGTTCGACAACAGCGTTAGATCGACTGCTGTTATTTCGACAGTAAATAGTTTGACCGTTAATGGATCGACCGCAAATAGTAAATAGTTTGAACATCTGTTAGGTCGACAGTTAATAGGTCGACAGCAAATAGTTTGAACATCTGTTAATAGGTCGACTGCAACAGTGTAGATACAGTATATCTTCCTCAAGGTCCAGCCGACCCTGCTGGTAATATTGCCACTACAAGTACCACACTGCAACACCCTTAATACACCCACCCATGTCTGTCAGCACCCCCGTAGACCCTCCATCACCCCTGCTGCACACCTGCTATGCTTCCCCCTACCCCCCAGCCACCTGTAGAACCATTCTAAACTTAGACGCCGTCACCGTCGCCCCTAGTCACTCCGCTGCCGGCTACATTTGGACGCTTATATACACCACAGTGCCATCAGACCTCTATTTATTACCGTGGCACTACAAGTTCCACAATGCCCTGTCACTGCTCCCCATACTTGTAGCACTGTAACCCCCTTCATGCCCCTACCCATGTCTGTCAGCACCCCTAGGCACCCCCCATCACCCCTGCTGCACACCTGTTACGCTTCACCCCTCCCTCCAGCCACCTCTAGAACCTTTTAAACCAGAGCTGGCCAAACCAGTCCTCAAGATCTACCAACAGTTCACATTTTCTAGACCACCTAGCTAGTGCACAGGTGTAGTCATTACTAATTAAGATGTGCTGCATTCATTCCTAACTGACAATTCTACAGATCTCCAGGAGGTCTGGAAAACATGCACTGTTGGTAGATCTCGAGGACCGGTTTGGCCAGCCCTGTTCTAAACAGACATAAGGGGGTATATTTACTAAGGTCCCGATTTTGACCGAGATGCCGTTTTTTCTTCAAAGTGTCATTTCGGTAATTTACTAAGCAAAAATCTCGGCAGTGATGAGGGCATTCGTAATATATTGGAAGTCCTAGGAAAAAATCACGAATCAATACACCATCGGTCAAATACGCCTGCAATTTGGTAGAAATCGGTAATTTACTAAAAAGTGCAAATCACAAACACTGCCAACAATAGCCAAACACTGCCGTGCTGAAATACAATTCGAGAAAAAGTGCTAAAAAAAAACAGACCTGCTTTTTTATCCCGTGTTTGGATAGGCATGCACGGATCCATGAGATCCGTGCATGTTTATCAGTGGGAAGGGGATGGGAAAGTGTTATTTTTATGAAAAAAAAATGCGTGGGGTCCCCCCTCCTAAGCAAAACCAGCCTCGGGCTCTTTGAGCCGGTCCTTGTTGCAAAAATATGGGGGGGAAAATGATAGGAGTTCCCCCATATTTAAACAACCAGCACCGGGCTCTGCGCCTGGTCCTGGTTCCAAAAATACGGGGGACAAAAAGCGTAGGGGTGCCCCGTATTTCTGAAACCAGCACAGGGCTCCACTAGCCAGATACATAATGCCACAGCCGGGGGACACTTTTATATAGGTCCCGGCGGCCCTGGCATTACATAACCAACTAGTCACCCCTGGCCGGGGTACCCTGGAGGAGTGGGGACCCCTTCAATCAAGGGGTCCCCCCCTCCAGCCACCCAAGGACCAGGGGTGAAGCCCGAGGCTGTCCCCCCCATCCAAGGGCTGCGGATGGGAGGCTGATAGCCGTTTGGAAAAAAAATGAATATTGTTTTTAGTAGCAGTACTACAAGTCCCAGCAAGCCTCCCCTGCAAGCTGGTACTTGGAGAACCACAAGTACCAGCACGCGGAGGAAAACCGGGCCCGCTGGTACCTGTAGTACTACTACTATAAAAATATCCCAATAAAAACATAAGACACACACCTTGAAAGTATAACTTTAATGCATACATCCACACATACTTACCTTATGTTCACACGAAGGTCGGTCCTCTTCTCCATGTAGAATCCATGGTGTACCTGTGGAAAAAATTATACTCACATAATCCAGTGTAGAAGGCTCTTCTTGTAATCCATTTGTAATCCAGGTACTTGTCAAAATAAAAAAAACGGACACCCGACCTCGCACTGAAAGGGGCCCCATGTTTTCACATGGGACCCCTTTCCTCGAATGCCAGGAACCCCCTCTGACTTATGTCTAAGAGGGTTCCATCAGCCAATCAGGGAGCGCCACATTGTGGCACCCTCCTGATTGGCTGTGTGCTCCTGTACTGTATGACAGGCGGCACACGGCAGTGTTACAATGTAGCGCCTATGTGCTCCATTGTAACCAATGGTGGGAACTTTGTGGTCAGCGGCTAGGTTACTTTCGGTCACCCGCTGACCACACAGCCGATCAGGAGGATGCAACAACGTGGCGTTCCCTGATTGGCTGATGGAACCCTCTTAGACATAAGTCAGAGGGGGTTTCTGGCATTCGGGGAAAGGGGTCCCATGTGAAAACATGGGGCCCCTTTCAGTGCGAGGTCGGGTGTCCATTTTTTTATTTTGACAAGTACCTGGATTACAAATGGATTACAAGAAGAGCCATCTACACTGGATTTTGTGAGTATAATTTTTTCCACAGGTACACCATGGATTCTACATGGAGAAGAGGACCGACCCTCGTGTGAACATAAGGTAAGTATGTGTATATGGAGGTGTGTATGTATGCATTAAAGTTATACTTTCAAGGTGTGTGTCTTATGTTTTTATTGGGGTATTTTTTTAGTAGTAGTACTACAGGTACCAGCGGGCCCGGTTTTCCTCCGCATGCTGGTACTTGTGGTTCTCCAAGTACCAGCTTGCAGGGGAGGCTTGCTGGGACTTGTAGTACTGCTACTAAAAACAATATTCATTTTTTTTCCAAACGGCTATCAGCCTCCCATCCGCAGCCCTTGGATGGGGGGGACAGCCTCGGGCTTCACCCCTGGTCCTTGGGTGGCTGGAGGGGGGGACCCCTTGATTGAAGGGGTCCCCACTCCTCCAGGGTACCCCGGCCAGGGGTGACTAGTTGGTTATGTAATGCCAGGGCCGCCGGGACCTATATAAAAGTGTCCCCCGGCTGTGGCATTATGTATCTGGCTAGTGGAGCCCGGTGCTGGTTTCAGAAATACGGGGGACCCCTACGCTTTTTGTCCCCCGTATTTTTGGAACCAGGACCAGGCGCAGAGCCCGGTGCTGGTTGTTTAAATATGGGGGAACCTCTATCATTTTTTCCCCCATATTTTTGCAACCAGGACCGGCTCAAAGAGCCCGAGGCTGGTTTTGCTTAGGAGGGGGGACCCCACGCAATTTTTTTTTTTTATTTAACACAGATTTATTTATTTTTTAAAGTGCACAATGAAGCCCAGCACGGATCTCTCAGATCCGGCCGAGATTCATTGTATTAAAGTCGGCAGTGTTTTACAAGTCACTCACGTAAAACACTGCCAAAAAAAATGAATGACATCGGTAAAACCGAAAATGCAGAATACGGCAGCTTAGTAAATTAGTCGTACTAATTTCAAAAAGTTGCATATTTACACTTTCGATGTCATTCGTGATTGAACTTTGACCTCAAACGGGAAAATACGATTTTTAGTAAATATACCCCAAGGAATGAACTCGCAATGTGATAAGGAGGGATAGCTGTCTCCCTTCTGAAAAAGAAAAAGGTTTATCTCAGCTGCAGAGAGTGTTTAGATTAGATAATGCTGGGCTGACCCACACCTGCTACGCTTCCCCCCCTCCCCTCCCCCCCAGCCACCTTAAATGTGTTAAGAGCATACTTGCCTACCTGACCCTCTCCAAGAGGGAGAAAATGCTCTGTTCCTGGACTTTCCTGGTAATGTATGATTGCCATCACCTGTGGTGAGCTAGTTAATTGATAAGAAAGGCGTTTCACCACCGGTGATGGCAATCATACATTACCAGGAAAGTCCACGAACAGAGCATTTTCTCCCTCATGGAGAGGGTCAGGTAGGCAAGTATGGTTAAGAGTAATATCCATATTTTCATAACACGTTTATTATATAACAAGATTATATACACAAATGTAAATATTTTCCCAAAAATTTATTTAAAGTACAATAACAACATCAATCACTTTTTTTTATATACCACATTACAGCAAATTATACTGACATTTACCATCTACAAAAGTACATTTATTTTGCAAATCGTTTATCACATTAAATAATCTTTATTCAATTCATATTAAATCTAAATATAAAATGTATTATATACATTTTATTTATTAACATAAAATCAAAATGCATAGTAATTTATAACTATATTTATTATTTTATTATGTATGTATTAACAGTTTCTTATATAGTGTCTAAAAGTCCATTCCGCTTCAGTACGTATTCAGTGACTTGAAGTGTAAAATGGGCCTTACCAAACCGTCCGTTTTCGGTACCACAAACAGGTTGGAATAAGAACCCTTGTTTTGTAG